>NC_022012.1:31117457-31125672 GCF_000317375.1 Microtus ochrogaster | reverse complement strand
TACATTTTTTAAAAATTCCTATTTGGGAGGGGGAAGTGAGTGTATGCAAGTGCTGGTGGAGGCCTAGGAGTTAGAGGCAGCTGTGAGCCTCTGGACACCAATGCCGGGATCTCAAGTTGAGGCCTCTACAAGAGCACCAAGCACTCAATCACTGAGCTTTCTCTCCTGCTCTCTGCTAGCAGAATCTTCAAAAGAGGCCACAGTCCTTTAGACTTTCCTTTTAAAATCTTGTATCTTCTAGGAGAAGAGCTTTGGAGCATTCTAGAGGACATACAGAACAGCATCTTCCTGGCCTATCTTTACAAAATACAAAGGGCTAACACTGTGTTATCAGGTGCTTCTTGGGACCTAAGAGAACCCTACGTTTATCAGTCACCCAGGAGTCTGGCTTGGAATCTTCTCGAGACCAAGCAAGCACCTAATGAAAGCACTGGCTCGCTGGGGACCTACTTCCCTCCTCAGGGAAGATGAAGGTGCTCACTCCCTCGCTTACTCTATTTGACTGAGTGGGACAACGCATCAAAAGAGAATTACCTTTCATAGTCATTGAATCATTTGTATATTTCCTTCTTCTAAAGGAATTGAATGTGTTTGCTGTATGCACACTTACGTGTTGTACAGAAGCCAGAGGAGGGCAGAAGTATCCTCCTCTACCACCCTCAGCTATGTTCCTTTGAGACACCTCTCTCACTGAAGTTGGAGCTTTCATTTTTTGAGTTGAGAGGCAGCTGCCCAACCCAGAGCTCCATTTCCTTCAGTGCAAGCTTTATGCGTGATAACAGGACCAGGCCCAACTTTCTTACATAGGTGCTGGGATCTGAACTCCCACTCCCATGCTTTTACAGTCAGTGCTCTTAAACACTGAGCCATCTCTCCAGCCCTTAACATGTTTTACTGATCTCAGGGAGGACTACACTACACATAGGAGACGGAGTAGAGGGCAAAGACTTGTTCATTTTGTTCACTGAAATATCTTAGTGTTTTGCATACAGCAGACACTTAGAAAAACAAAAGTTAACAAAATGATTTAGTGAATATTCTTTGTGATGCATGGATCAGTTTGTTAACTAACCCCACAGATGCAGAGAGAGAGAGAGAGAGAGAGAGAGAGAGAGAGAGAGAGAGAGAGAGAGAGAACAAAACTCAACCCACTGCCCAAGCCAAGCTATTTTTATTTTATTCAACACGTCCATGATGAGCACTAGGCAGACAGTGCGAGGAATTGCAGAAGTGCTAACCAAGCAGTAAACGGCTCTTTCAGAACCTCTCACTCCTTAGGAGAAAAAGAGCAGCAGAGGACAGAGCATACTAAAAAGTCCTACTGGCCTCAGCAAGAGGGTATTTCAGAACTGTGGAGCAATTTGGATTTGGCACCATAGTTATTTGAGCAGTTCCTGAGATCTACCTACTTCCTGGCTTCTGAAGATCCAATACCAATAAAGTTCCAGCATTTAAAGCTAGTGACAAGTGGCAGCTTGTGTCTTCCTGTCTCAAATGTCAAGATCACACATATGGAATGCAACACACAAGATATGGGTGCTATAAATTCAAGGTTACCAGGAAGACAAGTGAGTAGTGCTCTTCAATTAGCCCCAAACTAATTTTTTTTAAATGGCTTTGATAAGGAACTCACTTAAAGCCATTAAACAGAACTGCAAGTGTAACGGACGGGACAAACTCTTAGGGGAAAGAACAGCAGTCGAGCCAGTGAGAGGCTCTATCCTGGACCTCCTCAGTCTTTCCTCCAGGAGCTGATTTCTACATGGTAAGGAGGTCATCTAAGAGCTTCCTTTCTGTTCTCAAACTGCACTATTATAAAGAATTTATGTCCCTTTGGCCCTCTACCATTTCACCCAGCCCCACTAAGCTCAAGTCTTTGTGGCTCATCTTGTGTCTTAGGAAGCACGTCCACACAGGAAACGCATGATTTCATGTAACACGTTTCTTCTTTCTGTATGTAAAATGCAGCATCTTGGGTCCCTAGTGGCAGAGTGAAGAAAGAGCAGACACGCTTCCATGGTGGTAAGGCTGGAGTTTCTACATCATGCCTTGGTACCCATGATCCTCCCAGGTCACTAAATTTAGACATATTGGTGAAAAAAATGAAGCATGTACTTACTGTGCTTCTTCAGGAGACTCTTGTTTTATTTTTAATGTTCTCTTTGAAACTGGCATTTCATCTGAAAAACAAAGAATTTTGAAAGAAGTTATATTTTTTATAAATGGTGGCACACATTTATGTGGATAAGTAGCTCTATTTACTGCCCTGTACCAGACTTAAAAATATAACTTTATATAATGAGATGCGAACATTTATATGCAAGATCAGAAACCAGGCTTCCCAAGTATAAAATTCTTCAAGGTCACCAGTGGATTTCAAGCGAGGAGCTTAAAGCTTAATTTCACTGCAAACATGATTTTGAAAGAACAAGAACGAAAATGATTCTGCTCTATTTAGGTTTTCTACGTAGGTTTTACAGTGTAAGTAATTATTCCCCCAAATACGAGGATCAGCATATTCTGTGTGTTATTTTTTTCGAGGTCTGGGTGATTTAACTCTTTACAGCAAACAGGGTTGTGAGACACTGCAGTCTAGGCCTTACTGTTCTTGTGAGATTGAAAGGCCAGATCATTCGGCATCTATTCCTATTCTTCCAGTCTTCGTTTTCTTACATATGGCTGATAATCTTACCAATTTGAGAGCCTCTTTCTTTTCCCATTCCAATATTTGGAAGAAGTTCTAAAGTACTAATAGAAACTATGGTAACAATCTACCCTTTTTCTTTATTTCTCTGTCACCGGGCAAGATTTCTGTAATTTTTTTCCTTAAGGAAGGGAAAGAAATGTATAGAGTCAATCCTGAGCACCTCCTGAGGCGGAAGGGCATTTATCCCTAACGTACTCATTACACAACTTGCTGGTGATATACACAGGCTACAGCTAAAACCTGAGCTGTATTTCCCACGTAAGAAAGTCAAAACTGGTGGACTTGACATACAGAGATGTAAGCAAAAAGACTACATGTATCCTCTTAATTAGGCCCATCAAATGTAGCTGGACCAAAAGTCAATGCTCTTGGCAGGAACCTTACTTAGCGCTACAAAGAGCAGGGTATTTTGAGTTGCAGAAGATTTGTCAGTGAACCTCCTTGTATGACTCAGACTAGGAATTCTTCTATCTGTAGGGAGCTTAGCGGTACCCAAATCACCCAAACCAAATATGCCCATGTTGGCTCAAATAGTTTAGCAATACGCCTTGTGCTGCCAGCACTAGAAGCTATCACAGATGATAAATACCAGTGCACATACCAGGCATGCATACACACACAACACACATGCATTGGTTTTCTTACCCAATTCCTGATCTGTTGGATAGCCATGGAGATCCTGACTGTGGTTTCCCCAGTCCTCCTGTGAATAGTCCTCCATAGTGCTGCCATCTGACTCCAGCTCCTGGTACAAGCCACTACTGTTAATAAGTACAGGCTGGCAGGGCTGAGCATCCCATCCTCCCTGACCAAACACCTGTTCCAACTGTTCAAATGTGTAACTGCTCTTTCTTTTCCCAACACCATGTTCTTTCACCCGACTGTAACACCTGCGAAGGGTCTAAGACACAAAGTCTTTTGTTATTCCTTTAAAGCTGTACTTCCTCCTCCAGATACGGACCACAGATATTAATTACTATCAGACAGACACAGACAGACAAACACAGACACATTGTTACAGGAATACTAGATTTCAAATTCATTATTATATTAGAAAAATACTAATTTAGCATTTACTCAAACATGTTATAATTCAAACAATTATTTTGCAATTATCAATTAAAACAACAAGAAACATTACAACATTATTGCATTTTCCCACATACACATATTATATGCCCCCTCCCCCATTTAAAAAGGATAAGGGGGAGGAAAAAAAAGAAATACCAGCCAGCCAATAGGATGCACACCTGCCACAAGAGAGAGCTGCTATGGTGCCCAGAATTTGGAAAACGTGAGGGAAGGACAGAAAAAAGAATTTCCCCAAGTGAAGAACATCTTCCTTACCCTTGGGTAAGGAGTACAGGGGAAAACAGTTGCCTAGACAAGTAGCTAACAAGACAGATCCCTTACAGAGTCTGTGTTCCTCACTAACTCACTCTGTCATGGTAAAAACTTCTACAATTTAAAAAGAAATCAAATCAAAAATGTCCTAAGTCTCCAATGTCAGACCCAATGACCAAGAAGTAAGTATTACATTAATACCTACATTTTACTCGTCTACCAGCTGAAATTGTCAACTAAACAAACCAACAAGCAGGGCCAACAATCTTTCTAGGAGGTGAGACGGTCATCTTGCTCTTTCTCTGTCACCTGACACACAGCAGATACCATTGTGCAAGCTCAAGGACAAACCTGGCTAACGCGGCCTGGTTCAGCTCTCAGTTCTCACGGCCTCTCATTCCAGTACATATCTCAGACTAGCCAGGGTCCCGAAGTGACGGGCGCACACCCCCTGCTATCTTTCTCGGTACATCTACCAAAAGATGAATCGAGGGCCTTGTCTCAGCTTGACGCTCTGGTCTCGCTCAGGCTCTCCCTGTCTCCGCCTCCCGTTCTTCCTTCCAATCCCTTTTCTACTATATAGTGTTTCACTCAGAATTTTTTTGAGAGACAAAAATCTAACTTTTCTAACTGAACTGTTAAAACTAATTTATCTCTAACTTAATGTATATGTGTTATCAGGAATATCTGATTCTCCTAAAGGAGAGACTGCCTTCCATATGCCAATACTTGACCTATTCTCACCAAATGAAACCAAGTCTGGGTCGTGAGGGCATCTCCATGAAGAGTGCAGTGCCTTTAAATGACAGCTGACAGTCTACCACACTCCCTCAAAGACTCTTTAAATCTGTCCCTTGAGGCCAGAAATCCACACAGGCAAAAAGAATAATAAATAGGAAAAGCATGAGACATGGTCATCCCCCAAACAGCACCCCTTTCATAGCACCTCTCCCACAGCCTCAAATGGTACCTTACAGAGAGCGAGGCTTCCCACAAACTCTTTGAAAGTCATCTCAGCTTTCTTTTTGCAACAGAGAATCATGACCCCATAACAAAACTTTCTAGAATAATCCAGAAACATAAACTTGGAAAATGCGTGTCATGGTCAAATCTCCCAAAGGAAAGAGACAAGCACTGCAAATCTCACTTGACTCTGGACATACCCCCCTTTCCCAGCACCCTCTGCCCTCCTCAGAGATAGGAATTTGAATTGCAAACAGCCCCTGACAATTTATTTTTATCTTACAATGCCTAGTTTCTGCCTCCAAGAACACCCCAACCACTCTTGATTCCTAAGGACTGTAAATAGAGAGTTCCAGTCCTGTCCCTTTCCCTCTTCTGAGACCATAAATGGAGATGGTCTCACTACTTACTGGCTGCCTACAGAACACCAAAGTCCAGTTGACTGGCCCTGTCACAGAGGGCTACTCCAGAAGCTAAGGAACAAAACTAACGTTTCCTTTTAGAAAGGCACCGTACTTATGAGGAAGTGACAGAGGCACAAGCACATCTATGAATTTCTTCCTATATTTGCAAACTTTCGTTCTCTTGATCAAAAATAAGTTCACCAAATTTTGATAATATGCATGGGGAGGAACCAGAGAAAGGACATTCTTCAAAGCCACCAAACTGAGCTTATAATTTCCTTTGGTTATGTAGTTGCGAATACTAAAATCAGCAGTCTCTGGCAGCTATACACACCTCTTAGTTGTAATATACACCTGCAACACATGCTTACAATGTGCTGACATCTACCAGGTGTTTAGTGATGTCTAAAACCATGATAATAATCTGATGTACTGAAATGGCACTAAAATTAAAATTTTCAAATCAACTTTCTCTCCTTCAAGATACAAATACATGTAAACAGTACCTTGTAGGTCTGATAATGCCCAAAACTCAAGGACAGTCTGTTTAAACAGGGAACATCCACTAAGACGGTGTGGGGAGGGGTTGAGGTGTCTTAACTGCTACCCTAAGACCCACTAGGATTCACTTTGAGAGCTCAGACACAGATAAAAAGGACATTTGGAGACCTTCCAATTCTTACCACCCACAGAAAAGATTATAGAATACATTATCCTCCAAATGCTTAATCAAAGCATATAATTAAAAGACTGGGCGGCTGTATCAACAATCCTAAACAAACCCTTCTCTAAATCAGGCATCAGGATGCTCCAGAGTCCAGGAAAACGAGGCTGCAGCTCCCACCTGCAGTAAGCTACCAAATCCAACAAGATACACATTTTGGCTTTCCCGGTGAACCACAGCCTACTTAACATTAAAAAAATCTTGCTTCACTTCCTTCATTTACCTCACTCACGTCAGAAATGTATAGCAAATTGATCTCTACTGGAAAACTTAAAAACTAAAGGCTATTCTATTAAACGACAATAGTTAACTTCTTTCTGTCTATTAGGAATCTCTCTATTAAGTTGGCAGTCCATTTGCTTCTCCTCGCTGGAGGAGGGGCTGTAAAACTATACTATCCACCCAGACAGAGGTCCCGAGGAGTTGAGGAAATCTAGACTAAGCAAGGCAAGAACTTCAGGGGCCAACCAGAGTTATTCCCAGCACCTGACTCACAGACACCAGGTGAAAGCTTATGAATCCACCATACCAAATGCTTGGGTTACAGGACTACAAATGGAAAAGAACTAGAGAAAAGGCTTCTGGGGTGCTCCATTCCCAAAGCGGGGAGGGAGGGGGCTGACAGCTGACAATTTATAGGACAGAGTGAAAGTCTTGCCAGAGTTTAAGATTAAAGTAAAAGGGAATTAGAGAGTAAAAAGATGACATCCGTTGTGAATGAATGTGGGGGGGGGGGTCTATGGGGAAGAGGGCGGGTACACAAAGGCAGGACTTTTAGATTGGCAGGACTGAGGTTTGACGGCAGCAATGCAGAGAAAGACCCAGGGTTACAGTACACGTAACATTAAATACAGTGCACAATGCAGCTATCTTGCCAAAGTAAGCAAATCCAGTATTGGGTTGTCTAGGCAGAGGAATCACATGTAAGCTATGAAGGTGGCTCTTCCTCTCTAGTCAGCACCGGTGAGACCACAGCTGGAGCACAGCATTCAGTTCTGGGCATCGAACCAGCTACAAGAGAGGGAAATTGTAGAGTTCAGAAAAGGGCAAATAAAATAATGAAAGGCTTGGAAAATAAGATCTACAAGCAGGGCCAGTGGCTTCAAAGCCCTTCCTGACATTACTAACCCACCAAGGGTGAGACTGAGGTGTTTCCACTTCAGTGTTCTCAGTCCCTGCTCTTGTGTTCAGAGAGTGGGGAGTGCGGGTTCCTCCCTGGTTTGCCAATACAGGAGGAAACTAAATAGCTCATACAGGCACAGGCCAAGGGCTCTGCTACTGGCTCTGTAGTTAACCCACTTCATATTAACAAAATAGTCACCATGACAAAAACCACTGATCTAAAAGAGCTGAGAGCAACTGGTCAGAGCATACAGTGAGGAGGAGCAGAAATCAGTCACAATAGCTGTATAACCATGCTTTTAGAAAACACTGGCTTCACTGGTCTACACTGTCAGATAAAGAATACAGTGGACCCACAGGGAGGATAGCTTAGTTGTATTAGCAGGAAACAATGTTATAAGAGAAACAAACAGTACACCGCTTTTCATATGCAGTTGTCAAACTGGCCATACTAAACATACTCAGGGGCCAACTAAACAATGACAAAACCAAAATTCCTCTCACTCAAACGATTAAAACAAGTCTTCAAAAGTCATATACCCCACAAGAGAAGGGGAGTTACACAGGAAGGGAATCTCCAAAAACTGGAGGTTTTTCTTATAAAAGTGTCAAAATAACACTTCGAACTGGGCATGGCAGTTCACATCTATAATCTATAATACCAGCATGCAAGGCAGAAAGACTGCTATAAGTTCAAGGCCAGCCTGGTATACAGCGAGACCTTGTCTCTGGGAAACAACCCCAAACAAATACCTCTAAGAGAAATGAGCAGTCTCTGTAAAATGGATCTTTTCCCTTTGAACTCCTATTTACAGTTACAACCAGAGGCTCTTAACTAAGGCAATAAAACAACAAGTTTAAGAAAAACTCAAAAGGTCTAAGGACACAGCTCAGTGGAGTACTTGCCCAGCACGTATAAGGCCCTGGGTTCAATCTTAAGCAACACACACA
>NC_022012.1:31111835-31117357 GCF_000317375.1 Microtus ochrogaster | reverse complement strand
ACACACACACACACACACACACACACACACACACACAGGCACACACTAACATATGGGGGCTGCGGATGTAACTCGGTAGGTACAGTGCTTGACTAACATGCTAACAGTAGGTGGCGCATGCCTGCAATCCCAACACTGGGTGGGAGGAGAATCTGTGAGTTCCAGGCCAGCCTGATCTACACAGAGTTCCAAGACAGCCAGAGCTAAACAGAGAGATCTGACGTAAAATAAGAAACAAACAAACCAAAAGCATACATTTGTAATTATATATTTTGACATACAATTGCAAATTTTGGGCAGAAAAAAATAAAAACCATTTGGGCAAAAATCTTAGTATTTATCATACCTGATTTTATGCATTAGTATATGGCAAACTGACTTTCCACAAGAACTAAGAAAAAATATAGGAAATTTGTGTTACCATCCTCCCCTCTACTCCACTCCACCCCTGTTCTATTGTTAGAACAAATTTTGGCAAGTAAAAAAAGTAAAAACCTTCTAATTCTAAACCTTTGGCTTTCCCTTTTCCTAGCCAGGAGAGATCCTTAGCCTATTGGAGCCATGGATCCCCTCCTGAGGAAAATGCACACATCACAACTTCTCACGAACTGCGAGGAGTTCACACACCTCTGCTTTAAGTATGCGCTACAGCTCACAGGCTTTTCTTCCATAAAAGAACATAGTAAATTCAGGAAGTCAGGTTTCAGAGGAGTCTAAAGACTGACACGACCAGGGCCAGCAAGAGGGCTTAGCAGGTGATAGCACCACCATACATGGAACCTGAGTGCTGCCAATGCCGAACCCAAAGTCAAGAGATTTCCTCAACTCAACTTCTCATAAGCTGGAGCCAAAGGCATACTACACAGCACCCAGATTTTCTGATTTTTTTTTCCTAGAGAGAATTTCAGTAAAACTCACAAACAAGCAAGTAAATAAAAACAAAGGAGAACAGTATCTGATTCAGAAAAAAAAATCACATATTACTTGGTTTCTCAATTCATTTTAATGACTTATTTAAGCAAAAAAAAAAAAAAAGTTTCCGCCGGGCAGTGGTGGCACACGCCTATAATCCCAGCACTTGGGAGGCAGAGGCAGGCGGATTTCTGTGAGTTCGAGACCAGCCTGGTCTACAAGAGCTAGTTCCGGGACAGGCTCCAAAACCACAAAAAAAAAAGTTTCCTAGATGTGGTGGTGCACATTTGTTACCCCGGCACTAGAGAAGTAGAGGCACGGGGCTGGGAAGATGGCTCAGTGGTTAAGAGCGCTGGCTGCTCTTCCAGAGGACCCAGGTTCAATAACCAGCACCCACATGGCAGCTCATAACTGTCTGTCTCCAGTTTCAGGGGAACTGACACTTTCACAGTCACACATGCAGGCAAAATACAAGTACACATGAAATAAAAATAATTTTAAAAAAAGAGAGACAGGCAGGAGGATAGAAAATTCTGGCCTAGTCTATTTTTTTTTAATATTTACTTATTTATTATGCATACAATATTCTGTCTGTGCGTATGTCTGCAGGCCAGAAGAGGGCACCAGACCTCCTCACAGATGGTTGTGAGCCACCATGTGGTTTCTGGGAATTGAACACAGGACCTTTGGAAGGGCAGGCAATGCTCTTAACCGCTGAGCCATCACTCCAGCCTGGGCTATACAGCCAGACCCTATCACAATAATCAAAAAGAATGAACAAAGTTCTCATTTTACTTTCTTTTGTTTGTTTTGTTTTTGTTTTTCAAAACAGGATTTCTCTGTGTAGCTTTGAAGCCTGTCCTGGAACTAACTCTGTAGAACAGGCTGGCCTCAAAATCACAGAGATCTGTCTGCCTCTGCTTCCCAGGTGCTGGGACTAAAGGTGTGCACCAACAAGCCAGACTGTTGTGTTTTTGTTTTGTTTTGCTTTTTTCAAGGCACTTTTATTCTGTGATAAGCAACAATTCCTTTTCTGAAGTGGCAATAAGTAATATTTTAAAATTCATCCTGGAAATACAATGAGGGCCTAGGCCACCGAAGACCTCATTTCAAAACACTAAAGAACTGCAGCAAAACTGGTGGATACTGTGGAAAAGGTTGGTGGCAGCTAGGCAGGCGACACTGGGAACGGGCCCTCGGGCATGCTAGGGAAGCCCTTAGACCACCAAACAGGGATGTTAACGTTAAACATAAAAAATCCACACAGACTGGACTCCAGGAAAAGCATTCCTCTAAAGTTGCTACGGCAGAATGTTTTTCCAGGCTTCTGTTTCCTCGATACATCCTTCACTTTGGGGCTCTGACTCCAAGTGGTATTCAGCTAAAAGATTAAAACTGTCACGAATTTACTAACAGTTGGTACCTGCAGGGAGGCGGACATGATCGCCATTACAAGATGGCGCCACATCCTGTCTTGTTGGTTATAAACAACTCCATATTTGGCTATGCCTTTGAGAGCTGCGTGTCCCCTGCTTCCTGCATGCATGGTGGATAATGGTCTCTAGGCCTATCCCGAAGTAGTCTGGTGGCAGCTGATGGTGGCAGCCATCACACAGGGCGACCCGTGTGCCAATTCCCTATATAAGCAGCTGCCTTAGTGCTCTCGGGCCCCTTCGCTTCATGTTATCTCTCAACCAAGTGCACTCCAGTAAAGCGTCGTTCTTTCTCGCTGGTCGAGTTCGCCGCAGGTACCTGTTAGTCTCACCCTGTAACTCAGGCTATCCTGGCACTCATCGAAATCTGTATCAGCCTCCCCTACTTATTACTTTGTCAACCTGACACAAGTTAATATCATCTGGCAAGAGGGAACCTAAACTGAAAAAAATCTATCAGTTATCATAGGCATGTCTACGGTGTATTTTCTTGACCACTATGGTCAGTGTAACTAACACCTGGGCAGGTGGTCCTGGGTGGTAAAATTAAGCAAGCTGCCCAAGCCAGAGGAGCAAGTCAAGCACGGTCTCTGCTTCAGGTCTTGTCTTCAGGTTCCTAAATGAGTCCAGGTCCTGACTTCTCTTTATGATAGATTGTAAGCTGTAAAATTGAAGTAAACCCTTTCCTTCTCAAATTGCTTTTGGCCATTTTATCAAAGCAACAGAGAAAGCAAACTAGGAGAGCCTTGCAAGTGCTCAGATTACAGAAGTGAGCCACCATGCTCCGTTGCCCTATACTGTTGCTTAGCAACAGAGTAGGTTTGTTCTACTATGTGTGTTCTACTATGTGTATATTCTAATCACAATATGCTGAGCAATGTTTTGTCATAGGACATAAGGATAGTTACAATCTCTTGACTAAATGTCAACAAATTTTTTGCTCCATTATAATGGGACTTATGGAACTGTCTTCCTGTACACTTCCATTGTTGATTTAAAAATGCCATTGTGTGGAACACAACTTGTATTCATTACAGTTCATCTCATCTCCATTCTATCTCCAACCATTTACTCATATAAATTTACTCATGTAGCAAATAAAAGAAAACATGAGGAAATGGTCATAATCTATAACTTTTTGGCAAGTAAGTATCACACTTATCTGTTTTTATAGTCAAAAAAATTACCTTGTAGATATTTCTTCTGCTATAGTTCAAGCGCACCTCCCTTTTAAAAAAAAAATACTTATTTATTATATATACAATATTCTGTCTGTGTGTATGCCTGCAGGCCAGAAGAGGGCACCAGACCCCATTACAGATGGTTGTGAACCACCATGTGGTTGCTGGGAATTAAACTCAGGACCTTTGGAAGAGCAGGCAATGCTCTTAACCTCTGAGCCATCTCTCCATCCCCATCAAGTGCACCTCCTTTAAGAGGAGTTGACAGCTTAAGAACCACCATCGACTTGAAGGTGTGACTGAGTAACAATGAATCTTCTACAATAAAGACTTTAGTTTTATTTTCATGTTTTAAACTCTTCTGTGGTGATATTTTGTTTGTGCTCTAACAAATAAAGCTTGCCTGAAGCTAGAGGGCGGAGCTAGTCACTAGTTAACCCGTAAAGGTCTGGAGGTCTGTACAGACAGACAGGAAGTGATATGCCTGGGTGGCGAGAGGAATATAAAGTGGAAGGAGACAGGAGCTTGGCTTTTGGCCTGGAGATTTCACAGAGGTAAGAGATCTAGTGGCTGACTGCTCTGCTTCTCTGATCTTTCAGCTTTCACCCCTTAATATCTGACTCTGGGTTTTTATTACTAAGACCAATTAGAACTTGTGCTACACTCTTCCAAAGCAGAATTTGTGTTTGTTGTTGAGTAAGTTTCTTTTGTAGCAATGAGTTGACTAACTCACTGTTCACCATGAGTTTTGACACATGTAAGGAGTATTATACAGTTCAAAGTTATAATGACACTGATAATAAGGATGGATCTAGTAATAAAAGTTTACGGAGACTGGGAAGACAGCTCAGCAGCTAAGAGCACTGTCTGCTCTTCCAGAGGATCCAGGTTCAATCCCCAGCACCCACATAGCAGCTCACAACTGCCTGTAACTCCAGTTCAGGGGATCTGAATGCCCTCTTCTGGTCTCCTCTAGCACTGCATACATATATATGATGGACTTAAATTTATGTGCAGGCAAAATATTTATATAATAAAATCTATTTTTTATGTTGATAATTTAAAAGCATAGGTAATGAGAAAACTCAGGTGTAATGGCTCATTCGACCTTCCACTTCTCATGGGATGGATGAAACATGTCCTTTTAAGAATTAAGGATTCTGTCTTGGACGTATCTATAGTTGACACGTTTCACTATAGATAGATACTCAATATAGCAAGCAGTATATTATCACATTAAATATTCATAGGTTTCATTTTAAGAGTTAATGGCTTTAATGTCCAACCATGACACAGATTTCCAAAAAGCAGTCTTCAGTTCAAACATTCCCTAGTGATGTGGTGCCAGTTCTCATTTTACAAGAATTTTTGAGGGGCTCAAATCCAAATGACTGTAGAGAATAATTATAACTGTATTTTCCTGCTCAAGTACACAAGTTATTTGAAATCCATCCTTAATTTTAAGTGAGATAGAAGATTGAGCATCATAATTTAATATTGCAGAGGCAGCAAGATTCCATAAATCTGAATGATGAAAATTAATTCAATGAGAAATATAGGTACTTGCCCAGTATATAAAGGGACCTGGGTTTAATCTCGGAAAAACACACATACACACACCCACACAAAATAGGTCCGGAGAAATGGCTCAGTGGTTAAGAATACTGACTGCTCTTTCAGATGATCAGTTCAATTCTCAGCACCCACATGGCAGCTCACAACTGTCTGTAACTCCAGTTCAGAGGACCTGACGCCCATGACAAAAACAAAACAAAACAAAACAAAACAAAAAAATGAACATAAAATAAAAATGAAAAAAATAATAATACTAAGAAGGCTGAAGTTGAGCCGGGCGGTGGTGGCGCACGCCTTTAATCCCAGCACTCGGGAGGCAGAGGCAGGCGGATCTCTGGGAGTTTGAGTCCAGCCTGGTCTAGAGCTAGTTCCAGGACAGGCTCCAAAACCACGGAGAAACCCTGTCTCGAAAAACCAAAAA
>NC_022012.1:31082732-31111735 GCF_000317375.1 Microtus ochrogaster | reverse complement strand
AAAAAAAAAAAAAAAAAAAAAGAAGGCTGAAGTTGTAGCTCAGTTGCTCAGTTAGTAGAATGCTTACCTAGCATGCATGTAGTCCTGGGTTTGATCCCTGAATGAAATGAAATTTATGCACTGGCAATGCTGAAGCATGCATGGGTCGCCTGTATATGGTGATTCTGTTGAACTTGTCCATATTGAGTTTCATGATTTAAGTTGATGAGGACGACTGACCAGGTCTCTTCCTCAAGAGGGCACCAGATTTCATTACAGATGGTTGTGAGCCACCATGTGGTTGCTGGGAATTGAACTCAGGACCTTTGAAAGAGCAGGTAGTGCTCTTAACCGCCGAGCCATCTCTCCAAATGAGGCATGGTGGGCAAATACCTATGATCCTAAGACCAGAGACAGGAAAATCAGCAGTTCAACGTCATTCTCAGCCACGTACTGAGTATGAGGCCAGCCTGGGATAATGAGCCCCTCCCTTTGTCGGGGGTGGGGGTGGACAACAAATGAGAAAAGAAAAAAATATGTAAGCATAGTAGTGTGTCCTTCTGAATGTTACTATATGGTTTGGGTATTACATTTATGCTTTATGCTCCAAAAACATTATTGCAGTTGTCAAAATTTAAAGAAAGTGGGCTGATGATTTGTAGGAGGAAATAAACCAAATTGTTATAAACACAGGGTCTGGAGTGAGAATGCGTATTCTATTGTAACCACCTGCTAGCTTTGTGACATTAGCCGAATTAATCTCTGTGCCTTAATTTCTCCATCTGTAAAGCGGAGTTGAAGACAGAACTTCATCACAGGTTGTTATAAGCATTAAATGAGAAGTAGAGAACTTAAAGCAATGTAGCTAATTGCTTTCATTCAACAAATGTTAGCTACTATAACTGTTACAAAATGATACAGCCGCAATGTGTGTATATGGAGGATTTTGTGAACAAAGGTAAACTCAAGTAAAGCAAAGCAGGAAATTAAAGGCACACAGGAAGAATAAAGTGTGGCCAAGCGATGGTGGTGCACACCTTTAATTCCAGCTCTCGGGAGGCAGAGACAGGCGGATCTCAGCGAGTTCGAGGCCAGCCTGGTCTACAGAGCGAGTTCCAGGACAGCCAGGATGACACAGAGAAACCCTGTCTGGAAGAAGCTAAATCAATCAATCATTCAATCAATCAATAAATAAAGTGTGAATGACACTTCAAATGAACCACACGCCAGGAGTGATCCCAGCATGTGGAGAATGATCCCAAGTTCAAAGCCAATCGGGACTACATAAAAAGACTATTTCAACACCCCTTCATCTCCACAAAAAGAACCTTATTACTGCCAGGCAGTGGAGGCCTTTAATCCCAGTGCTGGGGTGGCAGAAGTAGCTCGATCTATGTGAGTCTGAGGCCAGTCTGTGCTACAGGGCGAGTTCCAGGACAGCCAGAGCCACACAGAGAAACAATGTGTTGAAAAACCAAAAACAAAACCAGAGTCATGCAGGAGGGACAGGGCAGGGGGACAAATCAGGAGCTTCAACCAAGTCACACCAGTATGTTACAGGAATGCTAACTTGATTTTCACCCACTTTAGAAGTGAAAAGACCTTTTTAAAATCATTTTTCATTTGCTAACATAAGTTCAACACACAAAAGGACTTCATACTAAGTGAGGGTTTGTGGCCCTGCTATGTAAATACATAGAATCATTTAGAAACATTTAGCTTTGTTAGCTAATCAATTTCAACAACTTTTAGGCTAAGCATGACTATAACTAAAACATAATTAACACACTGACATATGACCAAAAAGGGAAAAGAACTCTAATAACTCCCTATCCAGTGAATGAAGCCACAAGAAGCAAGCACAAAGGAAAACCCACCACAAATAATGAAACGAGAGACATGGATGAGCCAGGAGGTGGAAGTGCACACTTTAATCCCAGCACTCAGAGCCGGGCGATGGTGGCGCACGCCTTTAATCCCAGCACTCGGGAGGCAGAGGCAGGCGGATCTCTGTGAGTTCGAGACCAGCCTGATCTACAGAGCTAGTTCCAGGACAGGCTCCAAAGCCACAGAGAAACCCTGTCTCGAAAAACCATAAAAACAAAAAAAAAAAAAAAAGAAAGAAAAGAAATCCCAGCACTCAGGAGGGATTACAGAGTAAGTTTCAGGACAGCCAAAGCTACACAGAAAAAGCTTGTCTTGAAAAGGTCTCTCTGTAGCTTTGGAGCCTGTCCTGGAACTAGCTCTTGTAGACCAGGCTGGCCTCGAACTCACAGAGAACCACCTGCTTCTGCCTCCTGAGTGCTGGGAATAAAGGTGTGTGCCACCACCACCAGGCAGTTTTTGATTTTTTTTTAATTTTTAATGATTTATTTTCATTTTGTGTGCACTGGTGTTTTGCCTCTCATGTATGCCCGTGTGATGGTGTCTAATCCCCTGTAACTGGAAGACAGCTGTGAACTGTCATATGGGCACTGGGAATTGAACCCTGAACCTCTGGAAGAACCCCCCGCCCCCCGTGCTCTTAACCACTGAGCCATCTCTCCGACCCGGAATTCTTGTTTTAGACACATGAAAATATACTAAAATTAAGAGTAGGTTTCCCAATTTTGTTGAAAAATGTGTGGCTATGCTATAGTCAAGAAATTACAACTTCTTCCATGTTTTTTTAGTTTAGTAGTATGGATACATTACTTCATTTTAAAATGGCGCAGCCTTGACCTCTCAACGCCAACTATTGTCTCCTAGTTTGAGGAAGAGAAGGAAATTACCTGGTTTGGCTCAAGACTGGACACTACACAGCACCTGCATCAAGAGGCTATAGGAGCTCTGAGCTAGCTAGACACTGACAGAACAGTAACACAGCACTCTGCTGCTCGGTGATGCAAATCTCAGCATCACCTGGATGCATACAATGCAAAAAAAAATTAAATAACGAGTCAGTGGTGGTGGTAGTAGTGGTGGCAGCGGCAGTGCAGGCCTTTAATCCCACCCAGCACTTGGGAGGCAGAGGTAGGGCAGATCTCTGTGAGTTTGAGGCCAGCCTGGTCTACAGAACTTGTTCAAGACAGCCAGGGCTGATACATAGAGAAACCCTATCTCGAAAAACCAAAAAATAAAAAAAATAAAATAAAAAATAAAAAAAAAATCAAATAGCATGAAAACCCTCTCAACAAAACAAAAGCGACCCATTCCTTATGCAAAAGCACAAAGTATGGTGTTCATACTGAGGCCAAGCCAATAACACACTAACAGAAATATGTCTGGGGTGCTTTTGTCCTGTGCTAATTGTTCTTATTTATTTATTTTTTTTATTTTTGAAACAAGATTCCAATATGTAACCAAACCAAGCTGGGCTCAAACTCTTCTGCCTCTTACAGGTGCTAGAATCACAGGAGTAAACCACTTGGTTTGAATTAACTATTTTAAATATGCCTATTCTCTTAAGACTGGAGTATGTGGGATCATGAAAGAGTGCCTACCTAGCATATGCAAGGCTTTAGGCTCAATTCCCATCACAGCAAGAACATAAATGCCATCATTTTCTATTAGAATATAGGATCTGTGGTTTTTTAAAATCAGCTTTGTAACCAGTGTGGTAACAGACCTGTAATCCCAGAATTTGAGAGACAAAGGTGAGGCAACCAGAAGTTCACAGCCATCAGTTACACAGTGAAGACAGCCAGAGCTAGAGCTACTGTCTTTCTTTATTTTTTTTTTAAAAAAAAAAAAAAAAAAAGTGATTCTTTTCATTGATATACTTGTGGTGTGTTCAATACATGGCATATAAAAATGGCTCCATAAATCTTTGATGGAAAATACATACAAATTCTTTAAGACTGTGTGTAATGCAGTTCGGATACCACATACAAGGTTGACCTGCTGCTTTCCTAGTCTTCTTTATAATTACAACCCAATCTTTCCATGGAGAGAAAAATACTTATAAATTAAATAAATAATAAAAAGCAGTTTTGGTTGATATGAACTTTTATTTTGGTTTTATTAACATCACTTACACACATAATTGGCTTATTTGAATAAATGAAGTAATCTAAGATAAAAAGTACTTTACTGTAAATTTTAGAAGTTTAAACTATTACAATAAGAGTCTCACAGACTAAAGAAATGCAACTAGAAAACACAGAAGTAAACAACTTCCTGTCTACTCTATCAATTATACCGAATCAATATCAGATAGCTCAAAATGTTATTAATTAACAGAGCTGAGAACACACACAGAAAACTGAAATGATGACTGTTATTCCTAGAATACCTGAGAAAAGATACAGATTTATTATTTCACTAAGACTTAAATAGCACAGCTGAAGTAAAAAGGTAACAGTTAGTGCCAAGAAAAACACAGTATTTCCACAGGTTCTCAAGGATGCTAAACTACAAATAGGTGATAATTACAAAGATTTAAACACATGTCTTTTTCCAAGTGCAGACATCTTTCACCTAGTATTCAGAACAGTGGAAAGGCCCAATACAGATTACAAACTGGATAATTGTGGCATATGCATAAGAGGCACTGGTTCATTAAACATCCATTTTAAATACATATGGAAATTTCTGCAAAGGCAAAAGTACTCAGAATACAGTATGATGCATAAGTCCCCTCCCCACAGTGATAAAACTAAGGAGTATATCCTTATTCCTATAATCCTAAAAATTATTTAAAATATAAGGCACTGCTAGGCTTGGTGGTGCATGTCTTTAATCCCAGCACTCAGGAGGCAGAACCAGGTGAATCTCTGAGTGTGAGGCCAGCCTGGTCTATGAAGTGAGTTCAAAGACAGTCAGAGCTACATAGGGAAATCCTGCCTCAAAAATCACAAATAAATAAATATCCAAAGCACTAAATAGTACTTGTTAGTTGTTTTTGAAACTTAGCTCTTTCCCATTTTATTTCACTTTCTAAACATGACTTTCCATGGCAGCAGGGATGGGGTAACGGGTGTATGCTTTTCCCACAATGGTAAAATACAGCTAGTGAGGTAATTCTCAACCTTCCTAATGCTGTGATCCTTTAATACATACAGTTTATCATGTTGTGGTGATCCCAACCATAAAATTATTTTCATTGTTACTTCATAAGTATAATTTTATTAGTGTTATGAGTCATAATGTAATTATCCTGATATGCAGGATATCTGATATGAGACTTTTGTAAAAGGGTCATTTGACCTAAGGGGATCGAGACCCACAGGCTGAGAATTGCTGTGCTAATGTATCTTAGCCTAGTAATAAAACAATACTTGTATGACAATTAACTTATGAAAGCTGGCCCAATCTGGTGGTATACTCTTATGAGCATTCCAGAGGAGGTGACAGGAAGATTGTTGCAACTTTGAGACTAACCTAGTTCACCTAGTGAGTCCTAGGCCTGCCAGGTCTATCTTGTCTCAAAATATTCACGACAGGGTTTCTCTGTAGCTTTGGAGCCTGACCTGGAACTAGCTCTTGTAGACCAGGATGGCCTCGAACTCAGAGATCTGCCTGCCTCTGCCTCCCAAGTGCTGGGATTAAAGGTGTGCGCCACTAGCGCGAGCTAATAATTTAAATTTTTTAAACTGAAATCTTAATCTCTGGCAATATTTTAAAAAATAAAAAAGGGTGGGACAATCTACCTTCTGCCCACATCTGTCCAAACCAGACAGACTGGAGGCTAAAAGAATGTATCTTCCAGGCACAGGGCAGGGCTGCCCTAACATGGTATTCTATTTCTGTCTCACTGGGTTGTGAGTAATGAAGCCTAAAACTTAGCCATAAAGTTTCATGAAGGTCATCTGGCAGAAGTAGACAGGCAGTTCTAGGACAAGTTAAGATCCAACAACTCCCTCGACAGCTGTGCCAGGAATGAATGTGCTCTCTTCTTCCAAGCCTCACTGCCGCTGCTCTCGGCGTCTGCCTAACTCACTGCAAGGGTGACTTCAGAAGGGACTCCACGCCTCCACTATGACCCTCTCTGTCCACATCACTGCCGGCGACTGCTATAAAATCAGCAGGTGGATTAAAAGGCTTTGTTAGATGGAGAAAGCCCCACTTCCCTGGGACATCAGCTGACCTCCAGTTTGTCTCCAGTCTCCTTTCTTCTCACTACTGCTTCCTTTGACCCTTCTTTCATTCAACCAAGCATTCCACTGCAGAATCTGGGCCTTCGTGTCATGTTGTAACAACTCTAGAAAAGCAGTGTGGGCAAGCGATGGATCAGTAGGCAGGTAAAAGTTTGATCCCTGAAACACATTTTCATCTGGCCTCTGTAAGCACCAGGCATACATGTGATGCACAGACATACATGCAGGTAAAATGCCCAAACATATAAAATAACCAAATTTAAATATAAAACAATAAATTTTAGCAAGAGTACAAGGCTGACAAATGGCTCATGGTGTAAAGGTGCTTGCTACCAAGCCTGAGTGACCCGAGTTCAATCTCTGGGTTCCACACTGGTATAAGGAGAGAAACAACTCTCAAAAGATGTGTCACAGCACGTGAACACTCAAGAGCACTTACATACTAAGTAAATGTAATAAATTTTTAAAAAGAGCAGAATGAAAAATGTTGGTCTCATCTCTGTATCTTCCAGGTCTTTTTTTAGGGAAGTGGGGGCTAGAGAGGTGTTGAGGCAGGGTCTCATGTCACAAAGCTCAGGGTGATCTTCCCAACTCTACTCCCAAGTGCTGATGATAGCTCAGCTCAGTCCTCTTGTATCAAACTGTAGGATGGCTTGAGAAGTCAATTTGGGGGCCTTGTGACAATAGCCCACATAAATGCTAAAGAGACAATGCATACTGGAAACAGCCGTTCTAGTAAGATGTCACTGGTACCAGGCCATAGTTCCTGCATTATAGGAAGCTGAAGCAGGAAGATCATGAGTTCAATAATAAACTGAGTTACACAGTGAGTTCTAGGACAGTCTGAGCTACAAAGTAAAATCTTGCCTCCCTGCCTGAGAGACAAAACAAGGAATAGATGAGGGGTGGGGAAGTGAATCCTGGTGCTGCAAGAGGGTAGCTAGTAAGATGGTTGAACAGGGGCTGACGCAAGTCAAAAGGATGGATGTAAGCAAAGGACATATGAAGAAAGCCAGTCTGGGGAGAAGGGGTGGGCTGAGCCTGTGGACACAGAGTAACAGGAGGTGTCCTGGTCTCTACAGTGTCACCTTATAGTAAACATTATCGAGGGAGCCTCAAATATCTCTGGGCTACTCCATGACCCTGCGAATAGGTCCCTACTGCTGCAGAGTCTTCGAGGCAAAGGCTGACACTGATCACTGTTCTACCAATGCGCAAGAGAGCAAAGAACCACACCCACAGAATCGCTAATGTAACATGCTGGTTCATGAGAAGCATTCCCATAGACAGGAAGTCAGGCAGGCTTCTCTCCCAAATGTAAAGCTTGGGGTAGGGAACATGGAGAAAGGGGCTCTGTGAATCCTTTTGATGAAATCTAAGCTGTCTCCTCTTTCCCCTCTGTCTAGCTCTTCTATTCTGCTGTCTCCAGAGTTTAAATCATGTGGGGACAATGTGACTCTGAGCTACCAATATCTTCCTCTCATTTTTCTCATACCAGTATTAGTTGCAAATGTTTGGAGACCACTACACTGTGCTATGGATAGGATGGACGAGCAGCCCCTCAGGTAGGGTTACCAGGGGAAGCATCACTTGGAAAGACTGGAGAGAATGAAAAGCAATGTAGTGCCAGGGGTCAACAAAGAGGGCATAGCAGGGGCAGGTGCCCGTTAGGTGTTTCCATATCTACTAAAGAAGACTCTGAAGCTAGTCTGCCTATGTTCAAGTAGGACAGGACCTACTGGAATAAAGTACTCATGCTGTCAGCAAGTTAATGGTTGTAAAGCACTTAAAACAATTGTGGTACATGCTACATTTATTGCAGCACTATAAGCTATCATTGTCATCATTACTAATATTTTGTGAACCTTATTCTATTATATGTACACATTATATTAATGTGAGTATTAGTCCCTGAGTAAAATATATTCTTCTTGTGGGTTGTAGTCAAACAAAGATGTACAACTCTGGCTTTTCTTAAAATCAATTTTAAGGAATGCAATGAAAGATATTTAGACAACTATAGTTCAATACTACAAAAAATGTTCTAATCATCAAAAAACTACCTAGAATTGGTGCATTTGCTCACATGCCACCCTGAAATTACCAGTTTACTCTTTCAGATGGTTCTTCATGACACTATAAAGCAATCATTCACAGATCCTAAATCACACCTTCACCACAGGCCATGTACTACACGGCATTGTTCTGCTTTTTAAATAATCCTTAAGGGCTGGAGTGATGGCTCAGCGGTTAAGAGCACTGCCTACTATTCCAAAGGTCCTGAGTTCAATTCCCAGCAACCACATGGTGGCTCACAACCATCTGTAATGGGGTCTGGTGCCCTCTTCTGGACTGCAGGAATATACACAGAGTATTGTATACATAATAAATAAATACTTTTTTAAAAATAAATAAATAATCCTTAAGAATTTTCAAACAGAGCCAGATTAAAGGCTGGCACATGCCTTTACTCCCGGTACTTAGGAGGCGGCAGAGGGAGATGCATCTCTGAGTTCGAGGCCAGCCTGGTTTATAAATCAAGTTCCAAAACAGCCAAGACTACAGAGAAACCCTATCTTGAAAAAACAAAACAAAACAAAATTGGAACAATTTCACTACTTAGAAGGCTCCAAGTTACGTTGCTCCTGAACACCACACAGCCACTCCTCTACCACCTCTGCCCAACTTAGCAGCACTACACCTTCAGGCGAAGCCCGAGAGCCTAGATGCCATGTGCTCTTGAAGTGTCACAACCGTAATGTCCATGAGCTTCATATCAATGCCAACTTCGCACACAAATGTCACTAGCCAGTAACTGGTTTTTCAGTGTATAACTCCTTAAGGTAAAGGAACCACTGTACTTCTCAAACACTTATTGTAAATAATGAAAAGTTAAGGTCTTTATTTCAGACCTTACTACTTAAAGAAACACCGGATCTCAAGGATTGAGTCCCACTGTGATCAGGCAAGAAAGATATCCAAAATCTACCCAGGGCTTTCCTCTGCTGATTGATCAGGGACCTAAAAAACTTGAAGATTAGTACAAACCCACTGTTTATTTTTAGGAATAAAGTTTGGCTTCTGAATTTAAAATGACCAAAAAAACAAAAACAAAAAACAATGGGTTTAAGACACTGCCTCTTTCAAATGTAAACTAGAATATTTCCTACTCCATAAATCTGCTAACACTTACCAACAAGAATATTACAAGGATTCTTCAGCTTCAAAGCACATTATTCATAAATTCTACAGCATCTCTGTCTTATCCGAAACCAGATTAAGCATTTTAAGTATCAGTAATTTCCTATAAAATTTTAAAATGTTTTTTAGATTTATTTTATCTAGCTTATGTGTGTAATTGCTACCCACATGTATGTATGCATACCACATTCTTACCCGGTGCCCATGGAGGTCAGAAGGGTAACAGATCCCCTGGAACTGGAGCGACGAGTGAGCCACTATGTGGTTGCTGGGAACTAAACCAAGGTCCTTTGTAACAGTAACAAATGTTCCTAATTGCTGAGCCATTTCTCCAGTACCTGATTTAAATTTTACTATCTGCCCAAAAATGTTTTAGACGGTACATGAACTTCAAGTCTTTGGGGACTACACAGCAGAAAAACTTGCACACTATAATTCCAAAGTTGCCCTGGCCAATATAACAGCACTGAGACATGTGGCTATTCACATTTAAATGAAATTAAATTCAAAACTCATCTGTAGCCACTCTGGTAATATTTCAGTTATTCAACAGCACCCACATTAAATGTCTGCTGTAACAGGTAATGCAGGTGTAAAGTCTTTCTATTATCACACAAAGTCCCCCTGAACTTCATGTGCTAGAGAACCAAGAACTTAATACCTGTCCCAACTAGGGTAATACTGTAGTTCTTCAACTCAAATCTCCACCTCCAACACTGTACCATTACAAGGCTCCTCCTACAGAGAAACAGAATGGCATCACAGGTAAAAGGAATTCTGACCTTCCCCTAGAGGTCTGAGTATGTGGCCAACGGAACCTTTTTAAAGAGTGCTTGAGAGCTTGGGTAGTGGTGATTAAGTAACTTAATTGAAACAAAATATAATTTAAAATCCAGTTACTTGGGCACCCTAGTCACATTCCAAAGGGCCAGTAGTCACATGTAACTGATAACAATCAAGCAGAACTAACAGACACAAACATTCCCATCATCACAGAAAAATTTTACTGGATGGCAGTGTTTATACTACATGGCTTGTTTATATTTTCCTTTCTGGGTTTTCAGACAGGATCTCATGAAATCCAGATAAGCCTCTCTATATAGCCATAGTCATAGAGTCATATAGAGTGACCTTAAAGTCCTGTCTTCCTGTCTCTACTCCCCAAAGTGCTGGGATTCTACTGCCCCACCATGCCCCCTTTGCTGTCCTGGGGAAGGAACCCAAGCAAGGCTTATCCATGCTAGGGCAAGTGTTTCTACCATAGCTATATACCCAGTTACTTCTATATTTATCTATCTTTTTAAATGTTTCCCTTTTACTTTTCTTGTTTGTTTTTTTATGATGGATAAGACTAAATTTGGACTCGCTTGCAGAAACACAGCTGTGGATATATCTATGAAGGTGTTTCCAGAAAGGTCTGAGGAAGGAAACTAACTGAATGCTGGTGGCATCATGCCCTGTGATGGGGTCTCAGGCTGAATAAAAAACAGCTAGACAGCAGAATTCATCTCTCTGCCTCCTTACTGTGAGCACAATACATTCACAGCTGCCTTAAATTCCTGCTGCTACAACTTCCCTGCAATAATGGACTACATCTCAACTGTGAACCAAAATAAACCCTTCCTTCCACAAGCTGCTTTTGTCAGATATTTTGTGACAGCAATGGAAAATAGTAACTAGTACAGGGTCTCTCTGTGTATTCCAGATTAGCTTGGCACTTTGAATATAGCTCATGCCAGCCTTGAATTTGTAATCCTCCTTCCTCTGCCTCCTGAGCACTGGAATTGCAAATGTAAGTCACCAGACCCAGACCCAGACTCACACTTAACTCTACTCTTCATTAGATAAAAGCTTTAAGAAAAAATTCTAGGATGTAACTGAAAGAACCCCATTCCCTCACAGTTCTAGCAGGAGCTTGTCATATCTCTTTAAAGCTGGAAGCCCTAGTGTAAGATTCACGA
This sequence comes from Microtus ochrogaster, assembly GCF_000317375.1. Lineage (NCBI taxonomy): Eukaryota > Metazoa > Chordata > Mammalia > Rodentia > Cricetidae > Microtus > Microtus ochrogaster. The sequence goes on along the minus strand of NC_022012.1, from coordinate 31,100,517 downwards.
GACAGACAGGGCTTTAATAACTTAGCCCAGGAAGACCTTGACCTCTCTATATATCAGGGTGACCTTAACCTTCTACTCAACCGCCCTAGTACTGGGATTATAGGCAGAAGCCACCATACTTCGCTCAAAGAAGTTGTTACTATTTCATACACTGCTTTGGATAGAACCCAAGGCCTTACAATGCTGGCAAATAAATGTTCTACCACTGAGCCACACTTCCAACCCCAAACAAGTAAACTTTAAAGTGATAAACAAGCTTTCAAGTGACAGTAAGATGGGGACAACAGTATATATAACCAATGAAAGGAGATAGATCTAACTGGATCCATTTAAGTTACAACATTTCTTAGAGATCTTTCAATACAAAGAGAAAGAAAAGACTTGCCAAAAATAAAGAAAGTCCTCAGGAATGGCTAGTCCATTAAATGCTTGTGCAAGCGGTGGGTGGCAGTGGTGGCAGTGCAGGTCTTTAGTCTCAGAACTCGGGAGGCAGAGGCAGGTGGATCTCTGTCAATTCAAAGTCAGTCTGGTGTACAGAGCAAGTTCCAGGACAGGCTCCAAAGCTATACATAAAAACCCTGTCTCGAAAAATAAAAAGCTGTACAAGAGGAGCAGCATCTTTTGGCTCCAAGTTATATCAGCTCTATTGGTTCTCACAATGAGAAGGCATATGCTAAAATAAAAGTCCAAATACACTGTACTGTGATTTGGGCACTAAATTACAAAATTTATTTCAATGTACAAATCTAAGCAGTGTCCCCCCCAAAAAATTGTTATGTTTGCTAGACAGAAGACTACTCTGAAGGTTAACCAGCATGGAACAAACAGAGCAAAGGCAAGTTTGTTAGGTCACAGTCACCTTGCCTTTCAACTGCACATAAAGCTAGACATATACAACTGTTCAGAGACATAAAGCCAACTCTCAAGTGGCAAACTTTTGGCGAACATCCAAAAATATGGGACTTGAGGACGAGATTTGCAGTGCATCAGATTAACTGACTGGAGTGTGAATGTGGCATCTGGCTCAGAAGTGAATGCTTTCATGAATTCTAAGTCAAGACAGATCTTTCAACTACTGAGGATGCATGCAGAAGATGGTTTCCCTTCTGAAGTCGCCACACTTACAACTTGCTTTAGTCCTCTGCCACTTAATCAAGTACCGCTCTGTATAGCATCATTTGTATTTCATCTTCTCAGCTCTTCGGTGTGTGTACACAAGCTTCAGCTGGAGTAAAAGCACTTAGATTACAGAAACTATCTTTAGCAGCGTTTTGTGTTCTAACTACAAGCAGACAATCCAGAAACTGTACTTAGCAGTTCTTTTTGTACTCTCACAACTAGCAGACAGTCCCATGCATAACAAACACTCAAGGTCCATTTGGTGAGTGAACATACGAAGAAAAAGTTTACAGAAAAAGAAAAACCATGCAATTAAACAAAACAACACCAAAAGAAAAATAAAAAACCCGCCTTCTATATTTGTTTATCTGACTCCAAAACTGGGCTGGAACTGTTAGCAAACACATTTTCTTCTGGCAAACAAAAATGCAAGAAAATTTCAGAGTAAACAATCTGTGTAGCAAAGCAGCTTCAAACATGCCTATTTTATGCAAAAAAAGAAAAGAAACCAGAACAAATACTAACATCATGGCAGACGTCAAATGAAACTCTACAACTCTAAACAATGTTTATATTTGACTTTCAATTAGAATATTGTAGGCTTAGAAATATAGTCACTTGAACAATGTTAAAAAGTTTAATTTCAGTAACAAAATCCAAAAGTTATTAATATTTATAATCTTAACACTTTCATCGTATAACTAACAAACATACTCTAGAGAACTAATATTCTTAAAGAAAGCAGTTGGGCTAGGAGAGGAGTCAGCTTTCCCAGACTTCTTGTGAGGAAGGTACTCCATGTTACAAATGTTACAAAAAAAAAAAAAATGGGGAGGGGCAGTGGTGACGCACGCCTTTAATCCCAGCACTCTGGGAGGCAGAGGCAGGTTGATCTCGGTGAGTTTGAGACCACCCAGTTCTACAGAGTGAGTTTCAGGACAGCCAGGGCCACATAGTGAGACCCTTTCTAGAAAAACAGAAGAAAGAGAGAGACAGACAGATTTTATCTAAATGAAAATTTGATTATTATTCAAAATCAAGAAGAATTTACTAGAGATGGGCAAAGTGGGATAGCCCTATAATCCCAACACTCACAAGGTAGAAACAAAAGGATCAGAAGTTCAAAACTAGCTTCATCTACATATCAAGTTCAAAGCCAGCCTTGACTATATGAATCCCTGTCTCAAAAAAAAAAAAAGAAAGAAAAATGAAGAATTCTACTGATATCTAACTCTAAATAGCCCACCCCCATGTAATCCACATGGGTATTTTGTCTGCATGTATGTCTGTGCATCACTGTGTGGCTAGTGCCCCTGGAGTGAGATGTTTGTGAGCCTGCATGTGGGTGCTGAGAACCAAACATCTTCTCAACCCGAGACATCTTTTCCGCCCCCTTTTCTAACTTTACATAATGGAAAACTTACGGGAATTTCAAATATATTACAAAAGAAACATAAATGACTCACATGATATTCTTTCTCCCTGCAAGTCTGTTAAGGCTTTTGTTAACTTGTTTTTCTAAGAATAGTTTATTGAGAATACTGCAGGGGCGCAACAGATTGGGCAGTAACTACAGTATTGTCTACATTCTGGTAAGGAGTTTTGCTTAATCTGCAATGTTGAGAATGGAACCCAGGGCAATTCCACAAATGAAGCACAAGTTCTAACACTCTAGCCCTGAGCTTACATTTAAAAAAGCTACATTACTCTATACAAGAACTCCCTGGTTTGGGGCTGAAGAAATGGCTCAGTGATAATGTGCACTTGCTCTTGCTGAGAATGAGGGTTCAGTTCCCAGCACCCACCCACTTGGTAGTTCACCATCAACCATAACTCTAGTTCCAGGTATCCAATGCCCTCAATCTAACTCTGCAGGCACCAGACACACACACACACACACACACATATGGTGGTATACGCACACATATGCAGACAAAACACTCACTTAAGATAAAATAAATAGTTGGGTGGTGGTGGTGCTCGCCTTTAATCCCAGCACTCTGGAGGCAGAGATAAGTGGATCTCTGACTTCAAAGTTAGCCTAGTCTATAGAGCAAGTTCCAGGACAGTCAGGGCTACACAGAGAAACCCTGTCTCAACCTCATCCCCCCAAAAGATAAACAAACAAAAAAAACCACTTTCTGGTTCTCTTCATTTATTTTCTACAGCTAAAAACAATGGTATTACTAATTGGATTTCTTTTGTTTTTGTTTTTTTTCAGATTTATTTATGTGCATGAATGTGTGCGTGTGTGCGTGTGTGCGTGTGTGCGTGTGTGTGTGTGTGTGTGTGTGTGTGTGTGTGTACACCAGCATTCCATGTATGTGCAGTTGTCTACAGAGGCCAGAAGAGGGCATTCGACCCCCTGGAGTTGGAGCTACAAGTGGTCATGAGTATCGAGGAACAAACTCCGATGCTGCAAGCACTCTTAAGCTGAGTCTATCTCCAGCCCCCGCATTTCTTTTTGCATTTCTCATCAATAAACAGTCACAAGAGGCTTCTGAATTACTTGTTCTAAGACGGTATTTCTAAAACATGAAACCAAAAGGTTTATTTTTAGGTCAAAGACTCTAAGAACTTAAGGTTGTATTTTTCCTAAGTATAATCTCCATTCCCTGGACAGCTGTCTCATAATTGTATGGTTTCAGGACTACATTTGCTTCTATGCTTAAGATCACATTTACACAGTTTTCTAAAGAAACAAAGCTTGGGAATTATTAACAGTTTTGTTTTTGTATTTGTCCACAGTGCTGGGGATTGACTCCAAGGCCTTGTAGAAAATAAGCAAGCACTCCACCACACAGCTGTAACGCCTCAGCCTTCGACGCTTGGCTTTAATACGATATATATTTTTTTAATTTGGTTCCAAAGTCTTTATTTTTAAATTCAATAACACCACTATAAACTTTTATAATTCAGTCACAGCTTTTATCAACCTGACACAAACCTAGACATACCTGAGAAGAAGGAACCTCAGCTGAAGAAATGCCTCCATCAGACTAGTTGTAGCCACAGCTGTAAAGCATTTAATTGCTAATTGATGTAGGAGGAGGTACCATCCCTGGGAAGGTGTGCCTGTGCTATTAAAAAAGCCTAGCTGAGCAAACCAAGTGGAAGCAATCCAGTAAGCAGTTCCTCAGTTCCTGCCTACAGATTCCTTCCTTGAACTTCTGTCCTGGTGTGCTTGTTTGAAGGAAAATGACCTCACAGGCTCATATATTTATATGTTTGGTCCCTGGTTGGTGAAACTGTTTTTGATGCTGCTGTGCTTGTTTGAATGAAAATGACCCCACAGGCTTATACATTTATATGTTTGGTCCTTGGTTGGTGGAACTGTTTTGGGAAGAATTAAGGTGTATCACTGGGGGTGGGCTTTAAGTTTCGAAAGCGCAACCAGGCCCAGTTTCTTTCTCTCTTCCTCCTGCTTGAAGATCAGAGGTGAGTTCTTCACTACTGTTTCGGCACCACACCTGCTTATCTGCTGCCATGCTTCCCACCTAAACTTACCCTCTAAAGCTGTTGCCTTTAATACATTGCTTTGATCATGGTGTCTCTTCAGAGCAATTTAAAAAAAGTTAACCAAGACACCTTGCATCCCTAAATAATGGACTGTAACCTGTAAGCCAAATAAAAAACCCTTTCCTCCCCACATTGGTTTTGACAAGTGTTCTATCACAGCAACAAAAAACAAAACAATAAAACCTTCCAAAATTCTTTCTAAACTTCATTTGGTAAATGAAGTATTCAGTGCCTGCTGTATGATGGTGTACCAAAGGACAAGGTAGACCAGAACCTGTCCTTAATCTTTATTCTGCCAGGAAACAGATTCCTTAACAAGAGAGTCTGAACTGCTTGATCCAAATCATTCAGAGTAAAGCACTTTACAAAATATTCATCAGCCCGTCTTGTCTGTTAATTGCTGCAGTATGTCAGAGAACCACTCAGAATCTCAGAACACTAGAAGTTTGAGATCAACTTGGTCTTACCTGTCTGAAAACAGGTAAACTGATCCTCTAAATTCTTCAGAGGCTCAATCTCCTTTGCTTTAGATTGCCTTCTCATAACTGGACAATGAAGCATTCCAACTAGATATTCCCTGGTTGTTTGAGAAACAATTTTATGGAGAGATTTATATTCAGCAAGGTTTTGATAGTACACTTTGAAAGTCCTATGAATAAAAATCAAGAAAACAGGCATAGTTTACAAATGCCCAAGACACTCTCTGAACTCCAGAAAAGTTTGTGGACAGATTCTATCCTCAGCAGCGCAAAGAATCTGCCCCAAACTTAACAAGAATGACCCTAAATAGAAAGCCGTGAATGAAATCCGAAGAATAATAGCTTTTCACTATTACACATTATTTCAATTACATTCTTGTTTAACAACAGCATTCAATAAGAATCCTCAAATTACACCACTAAATAATCTAAATTAACTTTCCAGTGAGTGCCAAGTTCCTTGAAGGGCTGGTGATAATGAAACAGCTGATTCTAGAGCAAGTTTTCTAAGTAACAAGGTCTTGAAGCGAACACCACAGGAGAGTCAAGACTTCATGAACTCTGCACAATGTCCCCGTTTCATCGCGACTACCCTTACTCAGAGCCGTTCTTACTGAGTTCTGTGGCTGTTTGCTAATGTGATTATTCTCAGTTATGACTGTTCATGGCGGTTTTTCATGCCCCAGAAAATGTGCCTGCATTATCAGAAATGAATACTATAACTAAGTACTGCTAATCTTTTCAAAGAAACCTGGGAGAAACTTTTAGTAGCCTCTAGAACGAGGGAAAGAACATAACTAAACCACAACTCCTTGTCTGCAAAGACAGACACGAACACCTAGACAAATCATGAGAAAAAGCGCTACGCGGGCTGATGGTAAAATGTAGCCCACATTAAGTCTCCGCATTTAAACATGCAGACGCACAAGGATAGCCAGATGCACACTGTTTTACTTGTCAGCATCCAGGTCCTTAATGAAAGCAGTAAAAACTGGGTGTCAAGAAAGGGCTTCCTCAGAAGTAGGATCCTCTCAAACCACACTAACTTTGAAGAGATCTCCAATCCAAATTCCAATGCAATCCTCAGCCAGGCTAATATTCAAGGTGTCCTCTACCTCCTCGATAACAATACACGACCTGCTTTTCACTAAGCCTTTCCAACTCTCCAAACGCATCTCAAACCTTGCTAGTCCTCATCACCTCAAGTGACAAGCAATGCGACTGACACAAAAGGGCAGCCGTCCTAAGGCTCTTTCTTAAAACTCCATCACTTACTAAAAAAATCTTATACTGGGCGTTCATTCAGGCCCCTGCTGCCCCTTCCTCAATCCTATCCCAACTGGAAAGCTTCAGCCTGAGAGCCCCTCTACCTGGGAACAAAGCAGTAAGGGCGACAGCACCGGCGACAGTGCGGCCCCGCGCACAATAAGAAACTAGCAACTTCAGAGCGCAGGAACATCCTCAATTGGCAAGAAAGAGGGGCGGCGGCAGACACGCCCAACTTCAAACTCAGGAAACCTACGGGCTGGCGGCCGTCTGGAAAGAAGCGCCCCTTCCCAGCGAGAGAAGAAAGAGGCGGGGGAGACGAAAGGGGCACCCGGGACCCGGGGGGGGGGGGAGCCCCGGGCTAGGCCCGGCCCCCGCCTCCAGGCCCGCTTCCCCGCCTTCTCTGCCTCTGGTTCGCTGCCCCGGGCAGGGCGGCCGGTTACCTTGATGCGCTCCCGGCACTGGGACGGGGTCCTGTCGTAGCCCAGCTCGGCCAGGGCCCGGGACACGCGCTCGTACATGGCCGGCCCGGGGGCCTTGCTGCCGAATACCGTGCCGGCTCCCTCCAGCTGCTGGTACCGCGCCTCCACCAGCCGCTCGTTGCCCCACACAGCGATGAGCGCATTAGTCTCTGCCGGCGTCCACGACATGCCCCGGCAGGCGGCGGCAGCGGCCGCCGCAGCTCCGCCACCACCGCCGCCGCCGCCGGGAGAGAAGGAAACCGAGGACGAGGCAGCGCTGCGGCCCCCCAGCCCGAGACCCCCGGACGCCGCAGTCCCCGAGCCCGCCGCGCTGCCCGGTCCGAGAGGAGAGGCTCCCCGCGGCGTGGAAGGGTCGGACAGTGATGGGTTCCCATCGCTCAGGTCGCCAGGAGAAGCCGGGGAGAGCACCTCCATCTTCGGAATTTTTAGCGGCGAGTTGGCGGGCAGCTCCGAGCCACAGGGCGCAGCCATCTTCCAAGCCGCCGCCGCTGCACCGCCCGGAAGTGACGCGCCCGCGCATCCGGCCACCTCGGTCTCCGGGGTTGCCCTGGGGCCTGGCTCGGGGCTGGGCGGCTCGCTGCCCGCTGAGGGCACGGAGGGCGTGTCTGGGGGGCTCGAGTGGCCCGCAGATCTCCGCTTTACCCCGCGACCGCGCTGTCGCCGGCCGCTCCCCTCTGGAGGCGACGGGCGGGGACCGGGCGCGCCGGAGCCCCGAGCACAGAAGGGTGGGGGCATGAGGGCGCCGGAGTGTGGACTGATTGGAGCCTCCCCACTTCCTCTCCAATCTCAGCCCCCAACAAGGGTGAGGCCCGCGAGGGGCTCGAGTTCAGGACGAATTGGCTATCTGTATTTTCCTGTCTCCTCCCCTATGCCTGTCCTCCCTCTAAGCCCGCCTTTAGGTACAGAGACTGATGTCCAGGGTGGAGAGTAGGGAACCCTACAGAGTGTCTGTTGGGGAAGGCAAGGCGCGAAGGCTGTGGGTAACAGTTCTGGACGAGGCTTTTAGGAGCAGATGTGTGCTAGAGTGTGTACGCTTTAGCTTATCGGGAAACTCATCCTCTATAGTAACTGATTACACTCATGTGATCCGCTGGGCAAACACCCTTCCACTGAGCCACACCCACAAGCCCTCTATTCCTCGCCTAGTGCCAAACCTGTTTTCGTGTTACTCTGAGTATCTGTAGCCAGTGATAGGGTTATTAGATATCTTTCTTCTTCTTGTAATATATATGGACATGAAAGAACTCTAGAGCCAGCAGAATAGCTACTCCAGTATCTCAATCCTCTGTGATTTGGAAGTCGTATAAATCTCCCAGTTTTTCATACGGTCAAGTACAAGGAAATGAATAGCACTACCAGTTATGACAGCTGTTCTGACATGGTGATGTGTTAGCATGCATCAGTCATGCCTGAATATTTTTGTAAAGTCTAGAACACTGAAGTAGCACATAGCTGTAAGGTATATCTATATTCTCTTTTGTTTGTTTGTTTTGTATATTTTGGGGGTTTGTTTTGTTTTATGTTTCGACACAGAGTTTCTCTGTGTAGCCCTGGCTTTCTTGGAGCTTGCTCTGTAGACCAGGCTGGCCTCCAACTCAGTTTCCTCCGGAGTGGCCAATTTCAATATTCCTTAAAACTGGAAATCTTAACTTTTGTTTATCTAAACTAATGTTTTTCTTGCATCCTTAACTGTAAAACCACTGTAGATGGCTCAGCAAGGTAAGGTGTTTGCTGCTGGGGACCTACCTGGTGGAAAGAGATAACCAACTCCCATTTGTTGTTCTGTGACCGTCACACATGTGACATGCCACACGTGTTCCCACACATTCACACACACACAAATTAAACTTCATTTTAAATGTGTTTTTGTGTTATGTGTATGTTTGCCTGTGGGGCCTGGTGCTGGTGAGGGCAAAGAAAGACATCAGATCCTCTGAAAGTAAAGCCAGGCTGAAAGGGAGGGAGGGAGGGAGGGAGAGAGAGAGAGAGAGAGAGAGAGAGAGAGAGAGAGAGAGAGAGAAGAGAGTAGGCAGAGTCAGAGAGACACCATGTAGCTACTGAAGGAGACAGATGCCAGATTCTTACCAGTAAGTCATAGCCTCGTGACTATGATAACACAGATTAATAAAAATGAGTTAATTTAAGATGTAAGAGTTAGTTAAGAAGAAGCCTGAGCTAATAGGTCAAGTAGTGTTGTAATTAATATAGTTTCTGTGTGATTATTCGGGTCTGGGCAGTCGGGGAAACAAGCGAGCAGTCTCCAACTACACAGACTTGTAACTGAGGCAGCTGACAAATAATATTATGAATAAACTATGCAGTGTGTTTATTTTTTTTTGTTTGTGTGTGCATGTGTGATGTGTTTTTAACTAACAAAGTTATGTTAGGTTTTTGAAAGGAAAAAGAAAAAGCTGAGATCAGCCACAGTAACAGAATGGCTATGGTAGTTGTTAGAAAGTCAAAAGATTATGCAATAGGTAATAAATAGAGATTACTGCCTTCATCCATCATAGTAAAATGCCACCATAGCCAACTTTAACCCCAGCACTCCAGAGGCAGACGGAGTTCTCTGAGTTCAAGGCCAGCCTGTTCCAGGTCAAATCTACTTAACCAGACCTTATCTCAAATACACACAGAGACACAAATACTGCCACCATAGTTTGTTAAGTTTGCAGAATAAGGAAGCCTAAGGAAGTTACAAAATTTATTTGGACAAGTTCTATTATAGGCAAGGATGACCTTGAACTCCTTGTCTTCCTAGCTCTACCTCTAGGGAATTAGTGGTTCCCTTTTATCTAAAATCAAGACTCATTCATTTTGGATAAGCCTATGGATCCTAAAGTCTGGATACCTGACTTCAAATCCCACTTCTATGACCTGCAACAAGTTCTTCATCTAAGAAATGAGACTAATCTCACAGCATTATTGAAAGAATTAAATGGTTTAATATAGGAAGTATCCTAGAATAGTAGACAGTTTACAATAAACATTATATGAGAACCCAGTTTTTTGTGTTTTTTTTTTCTTTTTTTTTCTTTTTTTCTCTTTGGTTTTTTGAGACAAGATTTACTCTGTGTAGCCTTGGCTGTCCTAGAACTCACTCTATAGACCAGGCTGGCCTCCAACTCATATAGATCCACCTGCTTCTGCCTCCCAAGTGCTAAGATTAAAGGCATGTGCCACCACCACCCTACTAGGCCCAGTTTTGTTTCTTGTTGGTTTGGTTTGGTTTTTCAAGACAGGGTTTCTCTGTGTGTCTCTGACTGTCCTGGAACTAGCTCTGTAAACCAGGCTGGCCTCCAACTCACAGAGATTTGCCTGTCTCTGCCTCCCTGCGTGCTGGGATTAGAGGTGTGCACCACCTTTGCCCAGCTGGTCCAGTTTTTTTAAAATATAAAGTTATTTAGCATACATGAAAGGGAGAATCATTCTATACAAATGAGAGATTCCAAAGAGTTTTTAAATTCCCGTTTTATTTTTCTATTATCTCTTAATGTAGATCCGCCAACAATTCTCCTTTCTCCTATTGCCTGATTATGGATGATTCTCATATCAACTGTGACTCACTCAGAAAATTTTCCTAGGTAAAGCTGATTGAGAGGACTCACCTCCCACAAACTGCAATTAATAATTACTATTTCTGTATTATTCTGCTTCCTTTCCATACCTTTAGGTATACATAATAAAAAAAACTATATCAAGGTTAAAATGTGCAGGAACATCCTATAAGTAAAACTGTGAGTCCAATGATAGTTGTAAGTAGATAAACATCTACTTGTGTATGAAATGGGAAGGAGTATGGAGCAATATATGCTATCTGCCCACTTTTGATTTACACCATCCCTTTATTCTTTCAGTCACGTCCTCAATTGTATGTCAAGTGTTTTCCTGGCTTTTAAATATTAATTTGCTTTGATTTTATGTATATTGTGAGTGCTTGCATGTTTGTATGTGTGCCCTGCATGTATCTGGTGCCCAAATCAACCAGAAGAGGACATTGAACCCCTGAAACTGGAATTATAGAGTTTGTAAGCTGCCTTGTGGGTGTTGGCAACTGATCCCAGGTCCTCTGCAAGAGCAGCAAATGCTCTTCACTATTGCCTGATCTCTTCATCCTTTTCTTGGATATCCTCAGGCTGGTAAAATAGTTCAGCAGGTATGGCACTTCCTACCTGGTCAGACCACCTGAGTTTGATCTCCCAGACCCACAGATAAAGGAGATAATCAGCTCCCTAGGGTTGTCATCTGACATCTGAATGCACACCATGACACTGGCATGTTCACACATGAGCACAAAAGTAAATAAAAATGTAAAATAAATAGCAAAGACTTTCCTGAAGCAGTTGGAGAGAAGTCCTTCATCCAATACCCAATCATATAGCAGGGCTCTTCCCATAACAATCACCCCTGAATATCTTGGGGCATTGATTCTAAGACAGTAGTTCTCAGTGCAAGTCAAGACCCCTACAGGGGTCACATATCAGATATCCTGCATATCGGATATTTACATTACAGTTTGTAACAGTAGCACACTTAACAGTGATGAAGTAGCAACAACATAATTTTATGATTATGGGTCACCACAACATGAGGAACTGTACTATAAGGTCACAGCATAGGGAGGTTGAGAACCACTGTTCTAGGACCTCCACAGGACACTCAGGTCTCTCATAGACAATGTGGTAGTGTACATTGAGATATGGTAGAAAAATGCCTGTAAGCTCAGCATGTAGGAGATGAAGGCAGAGGCTCAGGAGCTCAGTTCAAGGTCAGCTTTAGTTATGCAGTGTGTTTGAGACCTACCTGGGTTGACAAAGCCCTTCCCAAAAGCCATGAGGTTATTAAGTGAAATCTCAGGACTAAGGTTGGTCTACCTCCCTATGTGTTGTTGGGCAGGAAGTCCCAGAGGCCTCCAAAATAATTCAGACTATTTGCCACTGCTGCTGGTTGCCCACCAGAACTAGATGGCAAGACCTTACTGCTAAGGACGACTAGAGAAATTAAGAAACAATGCGGAGAAATCAAGAACTGAGCCAGAAGCTTCCTCTCTGATGGGCAGCTCTCATTGTGCTAGAAACTGCTAAACAGGCTGCTGGAGACTTTTAGATCATCAGTCTTACTCAGGTCTGAACTCTATAGGCTGTATATGGCTGACCCGCCCCAGGCAAGAGGTGCTCACTGGCGCAATCGTGGCATGGCCATTATGGAGGTAACCAAACACTTTCTTAGTGGTCTCGAGGCCTTCGTGTGAGGAAATGCAAGTCTAGTGCTGTATTCTTGGGCAAGAATACATGGGTTGAAAGGTCATGGGCTGTTCTCGTTCCACTAAATGGCCATAATGTCTTTGGTTTTTTTTTTGTTTTTTTTTTTTTTTTTTTTTTTTGGTTTTTCGAGACAGGGTTTCTCTGTGGTTTTTGGAGCCTGTCCTGGAACTAGCTCTTGTAGACCAGGCTGGCCTCGAACTCACAGAGATCCGCCTGCCTCTGCCTCCCAAGTGCTGGGATTAAAGGCGTGCGCCACCACCGCCCGGCTAAATGGCCATAATGTCAAATTGCCTTCTAAATACTTATCTTTAAGCCCATAGATTAGTGCGACCATCAGTTTCGGAACAATCTTTTGCAGTAGGCTGTGGCTACTTCTGAGATTTATTAGGCAAAATACTGAGTATAAATCATGGCAGAGGTTAAGAGCACTTGATGATCTTTCAGAGTGTTAAATTTCAAACTTGAACAAAAGGCTGAGGTGCCTACTTAACATTTCAAAGCAGACCTGGCTGCGAGATTCTCCCAGTGCCCCCTAGTCCCTACCTGTTACAGGGTAAGGTTGGTGTAACACCCACCTCCACTCCCCTCCCCCCCCACGACCTTCCCTCACTCCTCCTTACCCCACCCTCTACCCTGAACTCCCCAGCCCAGGGGCTGGGTTACCCTTCCCCTAGATGCTCCTCCCTCTAATTCAGCTATTTTAGTTACTCTCTTTTTAATACCTTTGCCATCCAGGCAGCAGCACCTGGTTCTTTTCTCTTCTCTTCCCTTTCTCTTCCCCTTCCCCTCCCCTCGCATGGCTCAGGGTCATGACCACTCTGGACTCTACCAGTTGTGAGCCCTCTGGCTATGCTCACACACAAATCTATAATAAACTTTCTCCTTCATCACACCTTGGAGCAGCCATGTCCTTTCCTTTTTCTTCCTTCCTTCCTCCCTCCTTCCTTTCCATTTTTCTTTCACAGAGGACCCAGGTTCTTTCCTAGCACCCACACAGTGGCTCACAAGCATCCATAACTCCAACTCCAAGGAATCAGATTTCTTCTTCTGACCTCACTTCCACACACACCAGACAAGACCAGGGTGCACATATATATACGTACTCATATATAATAAGTAATTTTTAAAAAAATGACTATTAAATGCTTGTTCCTGATTATGTCATCTATATCTCCCCTTCCTGAAGCCAGAGAACATCATGGAAGAGGGAGTAAAAAGGATGTAAGAGACCGATGAAAAGGTAGAGTAGCATGGACCACATGGTGACCATTGCTGCTTGACAAAGCTCCAGCATTTCAACATTGCAGACCACACTTCTCCAGTACCTTTTTGCTTTCATTTCTAATGATTCTCAATATTAATGCCTTTACCTTTAGTAAATCTTTAGTGGGCTTTGGTAAAGGGTAAAAATGAATACATTGGTAGCCTCTCTAAACAAATAATTCTTTGGAAAAAAAAATCCCCAATGCCTCAGAACCAGGAATTCCAATGTACCCTTCTACTTACACCAAGAACAGGAAAGTTAGAGATTTACTAGACACACCTGAGGCCAAAGAAAAACTGCCTACATTTCAGATCCAGAGCTGGGGCCACTGAGGGCAAGAATTCAGTTAATAAATACAGAGAAATCAGAATGGTACAGTATAATGAGAATAAACCTCGTGTGATTGCAGCAAGGACAGTCTTTTGTGAGTTCCTGGGGGGGGGGGTGTCATGTTATCCCGAGGCTTGAGTGAGAGTCTCCCTGCACCAGGGGTCTTTCAATACATGCATAGGTTCACCCTGATCAAAACCCCCTTTATCTTGTCTGGTCCCACTCCCACCCACAGGTCCTCTTCTAAGATAGAGTTCCTTCGCTTTCATGTGGTGTGTGTATGTATGTGTGTGTATGTGTGTACATGAGTGAGGGGTTAATGTAAGAGAATGTAAACTTTACTGAGGTTAGATCACTGAGGAGGACTTCTTTCCCTCTTTATTTTAGATTAAGTACCTAAATATCTTCACGGAGTCTTTCACTTTTCCCTAACAACTGCTAACAGCCCATAAATTCTCAGATAGAAGTATGTCCTTAGGAATTCCTACCCTTCCCCAGGGCAAAGTGGTCAGGCCAATTTTGTGTAAGTGCAATGGTTAGTCTTGGTTGTTAATTTGATTGGACTTAGGATCACCAAAATATATTTAACAAAATCATAGAAGAAAACTTTCCCAACCTAAAGAAAGATATGCCTATGAAGATACAAGACACTTACAGAACACCAAATAGACTGGATCCAAAAAAAAGTTCCCTCACCACATAATAATCAAAACACTAAACATACAGTGGTGTAGGAGGCCTTTCTGTATTTGTGTTGCTTTCATTGGTTAAATAAAGAAACTGCCTTGGCCTTTTGATAGGGCCAACCTTAGGTAGGTGAAGTAGATAGAACTAAATGTGGGGAAGACGGGCAATGTGGCAGATGCCATGAAGCTCCCGTTCGAGACTGACACTGGTTAAAATCTTTCCTGGTAAGCCACAACCTTGTGGTGCTACACAGATTATTAGAAATGGGATAGATCAAGATGTGAGAGTTAGCAAATAAGAGGTTAAAAATAATGGGTCAGGCAGTGTTTAAATGAATACAGTTTCTGTGTGATTATTTCAGGTGAAAGCTAACTGGGCAGGATGGGAAAAAAGGGCCCCATGCTCACACAACAATACAGAGTAAAAAAAGAATATTAAGCGCTGCAAAGGAAAAAGGCCAAGTAACATATAAAGGTAGACTTATCAGAATTACACCTGACTTTTCACTGGAGACAATGAAAGCCAGAAGGTCATGGTCAAGTGTTATGCAGACATTAAGAGACCATGGATGCCAGCCCAGACTATTATACCCAGCAAAACTTTCAATCACCATAGAAGGATAAAACAAGATACTCCATGACAAAACAAGATTGAACCAATACCTGGTCACAAACCCAGCCCTACACAAAATACTAGAAGGAAAACTCCAACCCAAGGAAGCTGACTACATGAACAAAAACACAGACAATTGATGGTCTCATAGCAGCATATCCCAAAGAAGGGGAAAACACACAAATTAACCTCACCAACAAAGAAAACTAAATTAACAGGAGATAGCAATCACTGGTCATTAATATCCCTATTAATATCATCAACTCACCTATTAAAAGGCACAGGTTAACATATTGGATAAGAAAACAGAATCCATCCTTCTGCATACAAGAAACACACCTCAACCTCAAAGAAAGCCATAGTCTCAGAGTAAAGGGTTGGGATAAAATATTCCAATCAAATGGACCTAAGAAACAAGTTGGTGTAGCTATCCTAATACCTAACAAAATAGACTTCAAACTAAAATCAATCAAAAGAGACAAAGAAGGTCATTTCATATTAGTCACAGGAAAAATCCATAAAGAGGAAATCTCAATACTGAACATCTATGCCCCTAATACAAGGACACCCTCATATGTAAAAGAAACACATCTGAAGCTTAATTCATACATTAAACCCCAT
The DNA here is from genome assembly GCF_000317375.1 of Microtus ochrogaster. Taxonomy (NCBI): domain Eukaryota; kingdom Metazoa; phylum Chordata; class Mammalia; order Rodentia; family Cricetidae; genus Microtus; species Microtus ochrogaster. The sequence goes on along the minus strand of NC_022012.1, from coordinate 31,084,874 downwards.
AGAATAATAGTGGGAGACTTCAACACTCCCCTCTCACCACTGGTCCTGTCAGTCAGACAAAAAATGAACAGAGAAATAGGGAACGAACAGATGTTATGACTCAAATGACTTAACAGACATCTATAGAATGTTCCATCCAAGCAGAAAAGAATATACCTTCTTCTCAGCACCTCATGGAACCTTCTCAAAAATTGACCATATACTCAGTAACAAAACAAAAACAAACCTCAACAAATACAAAAAATTGGAATAACCCAATGTATCTTATCAGATCACCATGGTTTAAAACTAGAAGTCAACAGCAATACGACTTCCAGAAAACCCACAAACACATGGAAATCAAACAATGCTCACATTAATCAATGTGTCAAGGAAAAAATAAAGGTAGAATTAAAGACTTCCTAAAATTCAATGAAAATGACCACACAACATACCCAAATTTATGGGACACAATAAAGTTCATAGCACTAAATGCCTACATAAAGAAGCTGGGAAAATCCCACACTAGTGAATTAACAGAACATTTGAAAACTTTAGAACAAAAAGAAGCAAGCTCACCTAAGAGAACTACAAGGCAGGAAATAATCAAATTGAGAGCTGAAATCAACAAAATAGAAACAAAGGAAATAATACAAAGAATCAATGAGACAAAGAGCTAGTTATTCAAGAAAATCAACAAAATAGACAGACCTTTATCCAAACTAACCAAAAGGCAGCAAGAAAATATCCAAATTAACAACATCAGAAATGAAAAGGGGTACATAACTACAGACATGGAGGAAATACAGAGAATCATGAAGTCATATTTTGAAAACCTGTATTCCACAAAATTGGAAAACTTAAAGGAAATGGACAACTTTCTGGATAAATATCACTTACCAAAATTAAAGCAAGACCAGATAAGCAAATTAAACAGATTGACAACTGCTAAAGAAATAGAAACAGTCACCAAAAGTCTCCCAACCAAAAACAGCCCAGGAGCAGATAGTTTCAGCTCAGAATTCTACAAGACTTTCAAAGAAGAACTAATACCAATACTCTGCAAATTGTTCCACACAATAGAAACAGAAGGAACATTGCCAAACTTTTTTTGTGAGGCTACAATTACCCTGATACCCAAACAACAGAAAAACCTTACTAAGAAAGAGAATTACAGACCAATCTCACTCATAAATATTGATGTAAAAATACTAAATAAAATACTGGCAAATAAAATCCAAGATCCATCATCCACCATGATCAGGTTGGCTTCATCCCAAAGATGCAGGGATGGTTTAGCACACAAAAATCTGTCAATATAGTCCACCTTAAAACAATGGACGGAGCTAGAAAACATCATATTTAGTATGGTAAACCAGAACCACAAAGACAAATATCATATGGACTCACTCATAAGTGTTTTTTAAACATAAAGCAAAGAAAACCAGCCCACAAATCACAATCTCAGAAAATCTAGACAATAATGAGGACCCTAAGAGAGACATACATAAATCTAATCTACATGGGAAGTAGAAAAAGACAAGATGGGGGCTGGAGAGATAGCTCAGAGGTTAAGAGCACTGGCTGCACTTCCAAGGGTCCTGAGTTCAATTCCCAGCAACTACATGGTGGCTCACAACCACCTGTAATGATATATGGTGTCCTCTTCTGGTCTGCAGGGACATATGCAGGCAGACCACTGTATACTTAATAAAATAAATTTAAAAAAAGAAAAAGACAAGATCTCCTGAGTAAATTGGGAGCATGGCGACATTGGGAGAGGGTTGAAGGGGAGGGAAGAGGCAGGGAGGGGAGCAGAGAAAAAATGTAGAGCTCAATAAAAATAAAAATAAAAATCTTGAGCTTGTGGCTATGATGATAGCGGTATAGTATGGTGTTTAGCATTCTGTCAAAGCTGGATTAATAGCTTATTAGAACTTTATTGATTGATGTTAAGACTATGAACAGCAGCATAATGAGAGAGAAGTCCAATGTAGAGAGACCCCGCCTTTTGGGGCGGGACAGCCTCGGGCGAATGTTTTTACTAATTAATTGGGATGCGCGGACTGGAGCCCTTCCTGTTTCCGGTTTTACGGTGGATCGCTGAACTCCGGGTGTGTGAGTGTGCTTTTATATTAAAATTGTCTTCTTGTACCCACTGGC
>NC_022012.1:31078262-31082355 GCF_000317375.1 Microtus ochrogaster | reverse complement strand
TGGCCTATGAAATGGGCCTAGGCAGTTTCTTTATTAATAAGAAATCATTCCCACATCAGTCCAATAACGTGCATTTGTACACGTTAAAACACTGTGTATCCCCTGAAGCAGTCTTAGATCCTCACATCTTGAGCTATCAAGTGTTTGTACATAAGTGCCCGTTTAAAGCGCCTGTTCCTTCCCCATCATTGTGACATCACCTAACACTCAGAAGAAATCTGTTTTGTGAGTTTATCTGTTATCAGAGATCTTGAGAAGGATAAATTTTTGTTTTGTTTTATTCTGTTTTGTTTTGTTTTTTTTTTTTGAGACAGTGTTTCTCTGTAGCTTTGGAGCCTGTCCTGTAACTAGCTCTTGTAGACCAGGCTGGTTTCCAACTCACAGCACTCTGCCTCCCAAGTGCTGGGATTAAAGGCGTGCACCACCACCACCCGGCTAGAAGGATAAAATTTTTACCCAAGTTAATGCTTAAAATGACATTAATGCTTAAAAATGACAGAGACTTATTTGATTGGCTTCCTAGACATATACTTCAGGGTCCTCCATGGTCTTTGAGAGCAGGGGCTTCAAGGTAACATCTATCTTACTCCTGACAGCATAGGGCCTGCCAGGCTTTAGAAGATCCTGTGGATTAGGGGTTTGTAGAAAGACCAGCCTCCCTTGCCCTGGGCAATAAGGCAGTTGATCCAGTGTCCAGTAGTCCACTCTCTGAAGAGGTCTTTGCAGTAGTTGTATATACCCAAAAGTGGTATGGCTGGATCTTGAGGAAGGGTGTTTCCTAGTTTTCTGAGAAATTACCACACTGACATCCAAAGGGGCTGTACCAGCTTGCATTCCCACCAGCAATGCAGAAGTGTTCCCTTTTCCCCACAACCTCAAAACATAAGTTGTCATCCATGTTTTTGATCTTGGCCATTCTTACAGGTATAAAATGGAATCTCAGAGTTGTTTTGATTTGCAGTTCTCTGATGACTAAGGATGTTGAACATTTCCTTATATATCTTTCAGCCATTTTAGATTCCTCTGTTGAGAGTTCTCTGTTTAGGTCTGTACTCCATTTTTTTTTATTGGATTATTTGTTCTGTTTTTATATTTATTTATTTATTATGTATACAATATTCTGTCTGTGTGTATGCCTGCAGGCCAGAAGAGGGCACCAGACCCCATTACAGATGGTTGTGAGCCACCATGTGGTTGCTGGGAATTGAACTCAGGACCTTTGGAAGAGCAGGCAATACTCTTAACCTCTGAACCATCTCCACAGCCCCTATTTGTTCTTTTGATGACCAATTTTTTGAGTTCTTTGTATATTTTGGAGATCAGACCTCTATCTGATGTGGGATTGGTGAAGATCTTTTTCCATTCTGTAGGCTGTCATTTTGTCTTGTTGACCGTGTCCTTTGCTTTACAGAAGCTTTTCAGTTTCAGGAGGTCTCATTTATTAATTGTTTCTCTCAGTATCTGTGCTGCTGGGGTTATATTTAGGAAGTGGTCTCTAGTGCCAATGCATTCAAATTTACTTCCCACTTTGTCTTCTATGAGGTTCAGTGTGGCTGGCTTTATGTTGACGGCTTTGATATATTTGCACTTTTTTGTTTTGTGCGTGGTGATAGATATGGGTCTATTTTCGTTCTTCTACATGTTGATATCCAGGTGTGCCAGCACCACTTGTCAAATATGCTTTCTTTTTTCCATTTTATATTTTTGGCTTCTTTGTCAAAAATCAAGTGTTCGAAGGTGTGTTGATTTATATCCGGGTCTTTGATTCAGTTCCATTGATCCTCCTGTCTGTTTTTATGCCAATACCAGGCTATTTTTAGTACTGTAGCTCTGTAGTAGATTTTGAAGTCAGGGATTGTGATGCCTCCAGAAATTCTTGTATTTTACAGAATTGTTTTGAATATCTTGGGTTTTATGCTTTTCCATATGAAGTTGAGTACCATTCTTTCGAAGTCTGTGAAGAATTTTTGCTGGGATTTTGATGGGCATTACATTGAATCTGTAGATTGCTTTTGGTAAGATTGCCATTTTTACTATTTAACATATATCTTTACCAAAGAAGGTATACAGATGTCAAAGAAGCTCATGAAATGATGGTAATTGTTATTGGTCACCAGGAATATGCAAATTAAAACCAGATAAGATCTTGTCAACATATATCAGAAAAGCAATTTTTCTCTTCCTTCCTTCCTTCCTTCCTCCCTCCCTCCCTCCCTCCCTCCCCCTCTCTCTCTTTCTTTCTTTCTTTCTTTCTTTCTTTCTTTCTTTCTTTCTTTCTGTCTTTCTTTTTTTCTTTCTGAGACAGGGTTTTCCTGTGTATAGCCAGTCCTGGAACTCGCTCTGTAGACAACGTTAGCCTCAAACTCATAGAGATCTGTCTGAGTGTCTGAGCCTCCTGAGTGCTGGAATCAAAGGTGTGCACCACCACCACATGGTCAGAAAACCTATACTAAAAGGACTAATTACACTAGCTGATAAGAGTGTGGAGTGCTCACACACTGTTGAGATCATTAAATGATTTTGCAATTTTGAAAACAGTTTGCAAGAATGTTAAAAAGTTAAACATACACCTACCATATGCCCCAGCCATATGATTTCTAGGCATTTCCTCAAAAGAACAGAAAACATATATCCATTAAAGACATACATGATATGCTGCAGTTATACTCGAAGGGACTCTAGCCAACCTGAGCATGGCAAACATGGCTCTTCTCCCTGATTCCCCCTACCTTGAAAAAAAAAATGTTAGATTATATTCCTAAAGCTAACCCCAAGGTCTATTCCCTTATTTGGCCAATCCCTCCTCTGGAGGCTGACTACCAACTATCAAAGTATTGAAGTCCAGCAATCAAAAGTCCCCATTGGCTCACCTAATTAACATACCCAATTAAAATTAAACACCTCATCCTAACATGGGGTTTCTCTTTTTTCCTTTATAAACTGCTGTTTGCCTGTGAACCATGTCTGTCTCCTCTCTATCCAGATGTCACTCTGGGGCAAATAACCCTTCCCCTTCTCCTTCCTTTTTCCTTCTCCCTCTTCCTCTATTTCCTGTCTTTGCCTCTTATTCCCTGCCCTTTGTCCCTCTGGGGTGAATAAATCTCCTTTGTGCTGAGAACTTGGTCTTAGTATGTGTCCTGTGCTGATACAGATCCTTTCAATACTTGTCATCAAAAACTGAAAAAACCCAAATGTCCACCGGCAACATTTGATCCATACAAGGGACTGTATCCAGCAATAGAAAAAAAAAAACGAGTGACCAGGGTGTGCATGTGTATAATCCCAACACTGGAGTGGAAGGAGGAGTAACAGGAGTTCAAGGACAGCCTGGGCTGTACAATGACAACCTGTCTCAAAAAGACAAAAGAAAGAAAGATACTGGCACATATAACAACTACTGACTGCAAATAATTCTAAGTGTAAGATGATGAGCATGTGAGAACATACTTCTGATGCCCAGCATCTGGGAGACTGAGGCAGAAGAATCACAACTTTGTGGCCAGTGTGGGCCACAGAAGGAGTCAGGCAACTCTGGGCTACATACACGGCAGGACCCAGACTCAAAAATGCAGAATACAGGTCTGGGCATGGTCATACATGACCTTAAACTTAGCATTTTAGAGGCAGAGGCAGGTGAATGAGCTAGACTGGTGTATATAGAGAGTTCTAGGCCAGTCAGAGTTCATTGGCAAGACCATACCTCAACCAGCAAAAAACAACACAAAATCTGAAATATAGATGGAGTAGCTGTCCTCAGTGCTACACTCACTGGTGAGCCAGGATGGGGCCCTTTTGGTGGCCCTGGCAAAATTCAGCAAGCATCAAAAAAAACAAAAAAAAACCAGGGTAATGGGAGGAGAGCAGTTCTTAGGAGACAGGGAATGTGAGAAGGTAGGGAGGTGTGATCAAAATGTATTTTTACAGGTATAATTTGTCAAATAATAAAATTTTAAGTCGGGTGGTGGTGGGACATGCCTTTAATCCCAGCACTCTGGCCGCAAAGGCAAGCATATCTCTGTGAGTTCAAGATCAGCCTGATTACAGAGCAAGTTACGGGACAGTCAACCTACACAAAGGAATCCTGTCTAAAAAA
>NC_022012.1:31066189-31078162 GCF_000317375.1 Microtus ochrogaster | reverse complement strand
AAAAAAAAACGACGATAGATAGACAGACAGATAACAAATAAATACAATTTTAAAGTCAAATATAAATAAGGAAAGCCCCTCCCTGCAGGACTCTGGCAAGCTCCAATACAGCACTCAAGGCTCTGGCCGCATTCCCCTTCTCCCTACTCCCTCTGCCTTGCTAATAAACCATTAGATTACATTCCTAAAGCCAGCCCCTGAGGTCTATTTCCTACTTGACCACTTCCTCCTCCTGAGGCTGACTACCACGGTCCAGCTATTAAAGTCCCACAGTCAAAAGCCCCCTTTGGTTCAACTAATTAACATGCCCAATCAAAATATACCACTGCATCCTAGCCCATTCTAACACAGACCTCCCCTTCTTCTCCTCTTAAAAATTACACCTGTAAGGTCGTTTGCTGCTGTTTTTCTGCCTGAGTCAGAAAGCAGCCACCTTAACTTTTCTTCCCTGCTTAAATTAAGTAGCTTTCTGTTAAGACAGGTGTTTGAGTGTGGTTTGTGCCTAATTTGAGGTCTGGGAGGGAGCCCCCACTGTGCAGGGGGGTGGTCCCCTCCACAAGAGTACATACTTTATGATTTCATTCATTTGAAATTCTAGAAAAGGAAAGTTAATTTATGATGACATGATGGAGGAAGGTCATTGGTTAAAAAAATAAAGAAACTGCTTGGCTGGCCCTCATAGGTTAAAACATAGGTGGGAGGAGTAAACAGAACAGAATGCTGGGAGGAAGAGGAAGTGAGCTCAGACTCGACAGCTCTCCTTTCGGGGGCAGATGCCTCAGAGAGATGCCATGCTCCCATCTCCAGGGCGGATGCGAGAACTCCGCTCTCTGAGGCACACGCGATGAAGCTCTGACCCAGGATGGACATAGGCTAGAATCTTCCCGGTAAGACCGGTAGGTGCTCACAGATTATTAGAGATGGGTTGATCGGGATATCAGAATTAGCCAGTAAGGGCTAGAGCTAAAGGGCCAAGCAGTGTTTAAATGAATACAATTTGTGTGTTGTTATTTCGGGGCCTAAGCTAGCAGGCGGTCGGGGTGCTGGGGACACAGTCCAGCTGCTCTTATTACTACAATGACACAAAGGGTGGCTCTGGGGAATGGTGAAAAGGGGGTGCAAAATCAGGTGAGTGAAATTACAAAGAGAGACAAGGCAAGTTTGTGGGTGATTGTGATCATATTTTCACATATGTATGCAAGATGGGTGATAGTGACCATGTTTTCACATATGTATGTATGACAGAGTGATTGTGACCATTTTTTAAAAAAAATATTTGTTTTTTATATATACAATATTCTGTCTGTGTGTATGACTGCAGGCCAGAAGAGGGCACCAGACCTCATTACAGATGGCTGTGAGCCACCATGTGGTTGCTGGGAATTGAACTCAGGACCTTTGGAAGAGCAGGCAATGCTCTTACCCTCTGAGCCATCTCTCCAGCCCCTAACCGTGTTTTCATATATGTATGTATGATGGGATGTTTGTGATCATGTTTTTACATATATATGCAATATGTTAGCAACCTAATTCTGGTTGAATGGGTACTTGTCTCTTAAGTATAAGGCCCTAGGTTCAATCCCCAGTACTACCAAAAAAAGAAGGATGAAGGTAAACCCATTGACTTGAGGTTGAATTGATACTATTTTGGGGGGCTGATGGTTAGGTGGGAAAAGTGCTTGCTATCCACTCAGCAAGCATAAGGACTTTAGTTCATATCTTCAGAACCCACATATAAGACAATCCAGTAGGATGAACACACCTATACTTGTGGGGCGGGCACATAGGGTGAACACACCTGTACTTATGCATATATACACACAGTGACAAAATTTAAAGAAAAGTGGAAATGGCCAAATTACACATTTTTTTTGTTTGTTTTTGTTTTTTTGAAACAGGGTTTCTCTGTAGCTTTGGAGCCTGTCCTAGAACTATTTCTTGTAGACCAGGCTGGCCTCAAACTCATAGAGATCCACCTGCCTCTGCCTCCCAAGTGCTGGGATTAAAGGCGTGCGCCACCACCGCCCGGCCAAATCACACATTTTAAATAGCTTCAGCTCCTTGTCTATTAATTCTAGGTCAATAGAACTACTATTTTTACAGAAGTTCTGCAGCCAGCAAGATGACTCAGTGGGTAAAAGCACTCGCCCCCAAGCTTGATGACTTGAGTCCAAATTCAGGGATCTGTACGGTAGACAGAGAGGGCTGACTTTCATAAGCTGCCCACAGATGTCCCAGGGATGGGACTGGGATCATCAAGTTTGGCAATAAGCACATTGACTGCCCCACCAGCCTTTACTTCTTCATAGTTTGGCCTTCTCCAGAATGAGATATGGCAATAATTACATAGAATAATTGTTCGTGTAGGATCAGACACCTTGTAACTAAACATTCCAGGGTGATCTTCTCTTTCTAGTACACATTTTTAGAAGAATATTGGGCTCTTATGTTTTTGAAGATTTTGATATCTGTTAAAATTTTTCTATAGAACTTTTCTTCTAGTTTACATTCTTTTTAGCATTGTGGAGAAATATACCTATCCCACCACCTGCTGTCAATCTCTTGCCACCACCTCCAGAAAGTTCATTTCCTTTTATATTTCTGAACAGTATTGTCAAATGAGTATTATGAAATGCTTTAGAATGGAAATCGCTTTTTTGCTGAATATAAAGAGAAGTCATACTTCTGCTATCATTTTAAATTATTTGCAAATTGAAGGTTTAAAATAGTATTTCATTATTTAATTTGCATTTGTTCAATTGCAACAATTGTTCAAGATAAACATTTGTTCAGGAAAAATTTTATCTTTGTGCCACTTAAATGACATTAATCTGATGGATAAGAAATAAATATTAAAATGCAGCACGGTTCTCTTAGTTAGGATTTCTTTTTTTGTTGTTTGAGGTTATTTGGGGAGGGGTTTGAGACAGGGTTTGTCTGTAGCTTTGGAGTCTGCCCTGGAACTCACTCTGTAGTCCAGGTGGCCTGGAACTCACAGAGATCCACTTGTCTCTGCCTCCTGAGTGGTGGGATTAAAGGTGTGTGCCACCATCACCTGGCTTTAGTTAGGATCTCTATTGCTGTGAGGAGATACTGTGACTATGGTAACTTGCATATTTAGTTAGGGTGGCTGGCTTACAGTTCAGGGGTTTAGCCCATTATTGTCATGTTGCGAAGCTAGGCAGCATGCAGGCAGACATGGTGCTGGAGAAGGAACTCAGTTCTACATCTTGCAGGCAATGGGAAGTGGTCTGAGACACTGGGTGTGCCTGGAGCATATATGAGACCTCGAAACCCACCTCCACAGTGACACACTTCCTCCAAAAAGCCACACCCACTCCAACAAAGCCACACCCCCTAATAGTGCCACTCTCTTTGGGGGGCCATTTTCTTTCAAACCACCACAATAGTACTTGTAAAAATCAAATTTTTGAGCCATTATTCTTACATAATACTTCGTTAGACTTTCCATGAATATGCAGGAAAAATATCTATTTTTTTATTTTTTTTATTTATTGGACAGGGGGAAGCATGCACTACAGTGCTCATGCAGAGGTCAGGGGCAATTTGTCCTCTCTTTCCACCATGTATGTCCCAAGGGCCCCCTGGAGCTCGATATAGACAGTAATGAGCTGCCTGACTGGGTGCTAAGGTTTAAACCTGGGTCCTCTGAAAGAATGGGCTAGGATGCAGTGGTATATTTTGATTGGGCATGTTAATTAGTTGAGCCACAGGGGGCTTTTGATGGTGGGACTTTAATACTTTGATAGCTGGACCACACTCTTAGCCATTGCTCCAGCCCCTAATTAGAAGGGCGTAGATTCAAACATATAGAGATCCTCTGGTCTCTGACTCAAGAGTTCTGTGATTAAAGGCAAACACCACCATGCCTGGCTAAAAAATTTCTTTAAAAAAATAAATCTGCTAGGTGGTGGTTGGAAGGACCAGAATCTGGCACAGGACACACACCAAGACCAAGTTCTCAGCACAAAAAAGATTTATTCGCCCCAGTGGGACAAAGGGCAGTGAATAAGAGGCAAAGACAGGAGATAGAAAAAGGCGGAGAAGAGAAAGGGAACTAAGGAGAGGGGGAAGGGATATTTGGTCCAGAGGAATAAAAGACTACCTCTGGATAGAGAGGAGACAGACATAGACCACAGGCAAATAGCAGTTTATAAAAGGGAAAGGGAAAACCCCATGTTAGGAGGAGGTGTTTAATTTTAATTGGGTGTGTTGATTAGCTGAGCTAAGTGGGATTTTTGATTGCTGGACTTCAATACTTTGATAACTGAACCTTGGTAGTCAGCCTCAGGAAGAGGAAATGGCCTCTCTAAGGGACTAGATGTTGGTGTAGCTTCAAGAATGTAATCTAATGGTTTACAAAGGAGAAGGGAATGGGGGAAGGGTAAGGCCTGTCAGAGTCCTGTTTGCCCTGCTCTGGCCTATTTGAGCACTCCAGTGCTTCCACTTGCCATTAATTCTAGCACTTGGGAGGCAGAGGCAGGTGGATGTCTATGAATTTTAGGCCAGCCTAGTCTACAGAGCAAGTTCCAGGAAAGACAGCCACACAGAGAAATCCTCAAAAGAACAAAATAAATAGATAAATAAAATCTGTATTATAATCAATTTCTAGCACTAAGTGTTTACTGTAGCTGGCGCCACTAGGGCCAGTCGGGTGAAAGAAATGCACAGACCCACGCGGAGCCACTTGCCCTCGGTGAGAGAGAGAAACCAGGGGCCAGCGGCATACTGAGCAATGGGATGCCATTATGGTGAGCAAATATAGGGTGGGGTATGGGAGAGGGAGAGGCAGAATGGTTCACGTCTTATGGAGAGACATAGATCTGAAGATTTGAAGATGGTGAGAAATGGCCTGTTTGTCATCCTGTGATGTGTAGACCTGGACGGCTGTCAAGAGCTATATTGGGGCCCATGGTCCTGCCGCAGTCATGGTCTGCATTGAACTCAGTGGCTCCTGTTACCACCAAAGGCCGTGCAGATGCCCGATCTGTACCATCCCCTGTGGCCATGGGCTACACCACAGCCATGGTGACATCTGGGCAGGGTTGCTACTGGGGACCATGTCTGAGTCCGTGGTCCTACAGCAACCAGGATCTGTGTTGATGTCCATGGCCTGTGTTGCCACCAAGGGCTTCAAAGATGCCCGGCTCTGGGCCATCAACTGAGGCCATGTTGGAGTTTGGGGACCTCACTGCTGCTGGGGCTGGTGCTGAGCCCATACGGATCTGAGAGGCCTGCACTGCCCCCCAGGGGCCATGATGACATCAGGCCCCAGGTTACTGTTGTTGGTCATGTCTGGGTCCAAGGTCCTGCTGCAGCTGAGGTCTGTGTTGCCCATGTTACCAACAGAGCCTTGTGTGAACCGTGTGTTGAACAATGTGTTGGATGGAGTATGATGGCTGTCCTGGGCTGGACCCATTCCTCACTGGCCTGGAGAGAGCCTCCTCTGCCTTCACCAGGAAGCTGACTTTGACCCACATCAGCCCTGGGATAATGGACCCTGAAGACCCTGGTGTGGGTGAGCTGGTCCCACCTCTCATAGGAGAACTGCCCTCCCACCCACCCTCCACTTGGGAAAGCTGGCCCCACCCACCACCATGGGTGTGGGAGAGCTGGCTGTGCTCCTCACCTGAGGGAAGTGGTCCCAGCAGCTGGGACTGACCAACCCAGATACCACCCAGGCACACCTCCCGGGCTGTGAGTTGGCACTCCTCAACATCTACCCCATCTATGACGGTTAGATTTTGTGAAGGAACTGGTCCATAGGAATCGTAGCCATAGGATCTCCATGACTCAGGGGCAGCAGCAGGATATCCGAGAGAAGTTTCATTGGTTGTCCAGTGTTGATGGTGTTCCAGAAGTCAGAGACCTTGAACCTGACCAACAACACAATACACAATGAACATTTGCAAGCAAAGCTGTTTGGACCAAAGGGTCTACTGCATGGTTCACAGCAGCTCCCAATGCCGCTAAGATGAATGGAGAGAGGACAGAGAGGTGGGAAAGATGAAGAAGTGAAATGGGTCTTTGGGGGGGGGGGCTTGCTTTTTGTATGTTTTTTAAAAATATTCTTATATGCATTTTAATTCTTTATTTTTAAACTTTCCATGGGCTAGGGGACACTACAAGGTGAAGGGTAGATACAGAGGGACTGAGAGATGAGTGGGATTGGAGTGCATGATGTCAAAGTCCCAAATAATCAAAAAAAAAAAATACGTTAAAAAAGAGTTTACTGTATTTTTTTGTTTATTTATTTTCTGGTTTTGCAGTGGTTTGAAAGAAAATGGCCTCCAAAGGGAGTGTCACTACTAGGAGGTGTGGCCATGTTGAAGTAGATGCGCCTTGCTGGAAGAACTGTCACTGTGAAGGCGGACTCTGAGGTCTCTTTAGCTCAAGCTCCACTCAGTGTCACAGTACACTTCCTGCTGCCTTCTGGTCGAGATGTAGCCAGCACCACGTCTGCCTGCATGCTGTCATGCTCCCTGACATAGTGATCATGGAGTGAACCTCTGAACTGTAAGTCGCCCCACCTCAACTAAATGCTTTCCTTTATATGAGCTGTCGTGGTCATGGTGTCTTTTTACAGCAATAGAAACCCTAACTGAGACTTTAGTCCGGCTTTTGTTTTGTTCCTTTATTTCTATTTGTGTGTGTGTGTGTGTGTGTGTGTGTGTGTGTGTGTGTGTGTGTGTGTGTGCGCGCGCGCACGTGCATTCAGCTATGTAAAAGCCATATAAGAAAGGTAGTCTGGTAAATTTTGAATGACCTCTATATACTAAGGGTTAACAACTTTTAAAGCATGAACGGGGGACTCTGAGCAGCCTGTAAATAAAATACAGGAAGGCAATTTTAAAAATTGTCTCTAGCTGGTATGGTGGTACACTTCAAGGGAGACTAGCCCACTAGAGCGTGTAGATCTTCATACTTTGCCCTTCTCCCTGATTCCCTCTGCCTTGTTAAAAACTGTTAGATTTCATTCCTGAGGCTAGCCACCAAGGGCCATTCCCTTATTTGTCCAATCCCTTCTTTTGAGGCTGACTCCCAAGGTCCAGCTATCAAAGTATTGAAGTCTAGCAATCAAAAGCTCCCTTTGGCTCACATAATTAACATGCCCAGTTAAAATTAAACAACACCTCATCCTAACACAGGATTTATAAAAACCACGATTTTCCTATGTACCAGGTCTGTCTCCTCTCTATCCAGAGGCAGTCCTCCAGGACAAATGCCTTTGTCCCTTTTTCCTTGTTCCCTTCCCCTTCTTCCTCTTCCTCTATCTCCTGTTTGTTTTTTATCCCTGCCTTCTGTCCTTATGGGTAAAATAAATCTCCTTTGTGTTAAGAACTTGGTCTTGGGCTGTCCTGAGCCAATGTTGAGGTTCCCCACAGCACCCCTTTGATCCCGGCATTTGGGAGGCAGAGGCAGACACAGGCAGATCTCTGTGAGTTCCAGGCCAGCAAGGTCTACATATTTAGTTCCAGGATAGCCAGATCTTCCTAGGTTCTTTACAGCTTAATCTAAGATTGAAACATTCCATTCTGCAGGGAAGCTCCTAAAGCAGGATGGTAAAAAACTCAAAGTAACATTCAGGAAATTCCTGCAGCTGACCAGATTCACCAGGGCCCTTCTTGACAGAGTCAATAATAAAAACTGCAAAGACTCAGGCATCAGACCAGCTGCCTGGAAGAAGCAGAAACTAGCCAAACTGTCTGGAAGAGGTGGGGATACGAAAGGCCACTCTTCAAGCAGCTAACAGTCTGCAATCTGTGTAGTGTGCTCCAGGTTCCCAGCTGGGTGAGCTGTCACCAGTGCTGAGGTGGGCTTTGGAGATGCAGCTGGCTTTGAGTCCTTTCTGCTCCTGTAAGCAACCCCTCACCCAATGTTCCTGAAAGTGATGAAGAACCAGCCTGCCCCCATCTTAGGCTTCAAAGCCATCTTATGTTAAAGACAAGCTAGGTTCGTTACTGTTTATGATTAAACCTCTGTTTTTCAGGGACTGGGCTATGCTACCTGTGTAACTACAAATGGCTCTGTACTGCCTGTTCCAGGAATGGTAATCACATATTTCTTTCAAAAAGCTGTTTATAACCATCTTGCAACCTTACCTTTGATTCAAGAGGTTATTATAACCCTTGTTCTGACTACCTGTTGTCACGCCTACCCCTCAACCACGTCTTTGTTTCAGGAGGTCCTTAGGACTAATTGCTCTGCTCATGTTCTGCCCCTGTAAACCCACCTATTTTGTCTGCCAATTCCCCCATTTGGAAACCCCCTACTCTGATTTCTGTAAAGCTTTGTCTCCTTCTGCCAGTGCTGAGCTCGCAAACTCAGTGTTAGGGTGAGGCCGCCTGTGTACACAAATGAAAAAGCTTGCTTTAGTTAATTGCTTGCTTTAATTAATTTGGCTATGATGATTTGGGTCAGTATCTTTCTCCTCCCAACTTTAGGATTAACGGTAATCCCAATAAAATTCATTGGTTTACCAAATTGTACTTTGTTCTGTGGTAGAATTCCTATCTAGGGCAAGTAGATGTGTTTATTGGGTCTCCTCAGGAAAATCTTTGTCACACAGCACATAGTGAAATGCTGTATTGAAAAAGCAAGCAAGCAAACAAACAAACAAGAAAGGAAGAAAGAAAGAAAGAAAGAGAGAGAGAGAGAGAGAGAGAGAGAGAGAGAGAGAGAGAAAGGGAGAGGGTGGGGAAAGGTGGGGAGGTAGGAGGAGGGGAAGGAGTGGGAACAGGGATAGCTATGTAAAATAAGAAAAAGGTTGTATTAAAAAAATCTTAATTTAAAAAACTAGAGAAAAAAGAAAGAGGAAGGAAGGAAGGAAGGAAGGAAGGAAGGAAGGAAGGAAGGAAGAAAAGAACCTAAACAAAGGAAGCTAGAGAGGAAAGACATGGAAGTCCCACCCTGTCCCTCCCACATCACTGTGACACCACATTAGGGTGAAAGGGGGGCCATCAAGAGGTCTCAGAGTAGAGCCATTTCACACACCAGCCAGATGACCTGAGTCCGGCCCCCAGAATCCACAGTGGAAGAAGAAAGCCAACTCCTGAAAGTTACCCTCTCACCTCAACATGTATGCCATGGCACATGCTTTCACGCTCACACATGTATTGTTCCCATGTATATAATAACATGTAAACTCCTTTGTAGAAAGGGTTGATTGAGCTGGGTGTGGTGGGGCAGTCTTTATTCCTGCACTTAGGAGACAGAGGAAGGTGGACCTCTGTGAGTTTGAGGTCAGCCTGTCTATAGAGAGCATTCCAGGACAGCCAGAGCTACATAATGGAGAGACCCTGTCTCAAATTTTTTTAAAAAAGGGGTGGTGGTGGTGGTGAGCTAGGTGTGGTGGCATATGACAGAAGCAAGCGGAGGCAGAAGCATAGAAGCCAAAGTGAGTTTGAGGCTAGCATAGTCTACATAGTCAGTTGTAGGCCAGCCAGGCTATATAGTGAGACCCTTTCAAAAAAAAAAAAAGCCAAAAAAGTGAGGCTGGTGAGATGGTTTATCAGATAAAAGTCCTAAATTGCATGCCTGGAAATCTGAGTTTCATCCCTAGAATCCACAGTAGAAGCTAAGAACCAACCCCCAAACTTGGCCTCTGACCTCCATACACAGCCACATGTTCTCTCACACATGCATACCAATAAAAAAGTAACAGTTCAGTTGTTTAGTTGCTGTTTTGATTTATAAGTTGAAAATGAAAAGAAACTGGGAAGCACATGCCACAAGTAGCTTCAGATACATGCTAAGAAGTTGATTAAAATACATCAGAAGCACAGGACTTTGGCCACACAAACTGTGAAGTACAACCATCGGCTCTATTTGTTCTACTCCTATGTAATAAGATTATTTTTAAATTAGGATGGAAATTTATGCAATAACACCAGTAATCTCAACATTTGTGAGACTGAGGCAGGGGGGATTTCCATGAGTTTGAGGCCAACATGGGCTTCACAGTAAGTTCAAGGCCAAAGAGTAAAACCTAGGCTAAAGAGTAAAACCCTGTTTCAATATTGAAACAAAACAGAATGAAAAAAGATAAAAATTAAAAAGACCCCCAAAAGCACAACATGTGTGTGTGTGTGCTGTGGAGAATTGTTTTTACACTCCTCAGAGCTTCTCTCTGAACTTCTGGAATTCTCTGGAAGTAGGAGGAATGAAATCAGTCTGACAATAGAAGGAATATGGCTGGAAACCGAGTTCACCCAGGAGGGTGATACTTAAGTCAAACCTGTTTTCCTAATGAACCTTCAACCTGAGGTCCAGACACTAGGACTAGGGTAGGCTTCTTGTGACCCTCACCGTACATCCTAGGTGGGAAGATAAAACAGTTCTCAGAACATAAAACTTGGGGCTTCTGTTGTAGGTGTCTCTTGGTTGGTCCCTTGGTGTGGTTTCTTGAGACATGGTTTGGCTATATAACCCAGGCTAGCCTTGAACTCACAATCCTGCAAACTAACCTTAATTCACCATCCTACTTCAGCATTCCAAGTGCTGGAGCACATGGGGCTCCTGTACGTAATCCACTGATGGGGTCTTAGTTGTATCATTTCATTACTGACTTGTTCCAGACTTTTGAACTTTCCTGTAATCATGAAGACCCCCTAATTTATGGCCAGCTTTAATAAAAGTGAGCCAACCTGCTCATAATGAGTGAAACTGGTGCACTGTATTTATTTAAGAGGCATCATGATGTCTCTTACTATCTATCAGACCACCCCAGGGTAGAAGATAGTTTATAGATTTCATTAGGATCAAAGTTGGGTATCTAAGGAAACTTCCAGTTCACAGACTACAAACTGTCCCAGAATGGGTACCAAGCACATCTACACTAGTATGCGTAAATTCCTCAGTATACCATAAGATGACAAGCCCATAAACCAAGGGGACAGCAAAATTGATGAATACCAATTTCAAAAAAAAAAAGAAAATGCAGCTAAGTAAGATATATCCAATCCCTCTCATACTGTGAGCAGTATGAGCTAGAAGTACAGGGAGATGCCACTTTTAACTGTCAAATTGGCAAAGGAAATTTTTGGAAATCATATCACACTGTGAGGCATCGGGAAACCTGCTCTGGTAGCCTCACACATTGAAGGCACAACTCAAAATCAATGTCTCAGGAAACTGCTAGTGCAGTTGACTCAGGAAGTTGACCTTCAGGAACTTACCACGACTCTGTCCACGTGTTGGCAAGGAGCCATTTGCTACAAGTTGGCACACACCGTTCCACTACTTAGTAACTCTTCTGTTAGCATTTGAATCACTTTCCTTCCGTGCTGGACCTGAGAGAGCACTGTGATTTGGTTGTGTCTGTAAGATGTGGCAGAAGCCGTGTTGTGCTGGACCCTAACCTAAACAGGCTGTGTCTTCATTGTCGTGATGCTGGAATTCTGCCGTTCGCACAGCTGGTGCTTACAACTGGAAAATTACCAAGGAGGCTGCGAGGGAAGGCTCAAGGGGTGGTGGAGCAACAGCTGCTGGTACTGGGGAAAGAGAGGGAGAATAGCGCTGAACGTGGAGGAAGGGCCACTCATGTTACACAGTCCTCACGTGACTGGCCTCTGGCAAACTGAGAGAAAAGATATCTAATCATGTTTCAGATAATTTTTGGATTTTTTATTATTGTATTGTAGTGTGGGTGTAGGGTTGTGCAAGTGTGTGTGAACGTGATTGTGTGTGTGTGTATGTGTGTGTAGGTATGTGTGTGTGTATGTGTGTGTGTAGGTATGTGTGTGTGTATGTGTGTGTGTGTAGGTATGTGTGGGTGTATGTGTGTGTATGTGTGTGTGGGTGTGTAGGTATGTGTGTATGTGTGTGTATGTGTGTATGTGTGTGTATGTGTGTGTATGTGTGTGTATGTGTGTGTAGGTATGTGTGTGTGGGTGTATGTGTGTGTATGTGTGTATGTGTGTGTATGTGTGTGTATGTGTGTGTATGTGTGTG
>NC_022012.1:31060628-31066001 GCF_000317375.1 Microtus ochrogaster | reverse complement strand
TATGTGTGTATGTATGTATGTGTATGTGTGTATGTGTGTGTATGTGTGTGTGTGTGTGTGTGTGTGTGTGTGTGTGTAGGTATGTGCTTACCATAGCACGCATGTTCATGTCAGAGGACAACCTAACTGCAGAGCCATCTCATCGACCCCGTTTCAAATCTCTATGTAAGGAGACGGCAGAGTGGGATGTGACTGTTCCATCTGGTGTCCAATCACACATAGGAAAAGGAGAGATGAGCAAAAGAAGAAATGGTTCCTTTTACAGGCAGAATATGAAGGACTGTCTTTTTAAAGTCCAGAGGTTTGCTGGTTTGGAAATGAAACTGTCTCATTTCTTTTCTTAGTGGCTGAATTTTTCTCAGAGCCATGGGTTGCATCTATAGCACAGAAAATAAAACAAACAAGCAAAGCAACAGACAGAACCAAAAATAAATAAGTGAACAAAAAACCAAAGCCAACTAACAAAACACCTCCCATTCATATATGAGGTGGGGGCTCAGAGTAAGAACAGGCTCTGCAGCAGTTCCTGGGTACAGTGGAAGGGGCCTTGCTGCTTGGACAATCACATGGCAGTAACTCCACGTTACTCGAGGTATTTGTCGTAGACGTGCATGCCACACGTGTCTCTCGCAAACTCCATTAAGAAAGTATAATAAGGAGCTAAAGAGACGGTTCCATGGTTAACAGTGCTTGCTGCACTCAAAGAGGACCTGAGTCCAGGTCCCAGCACCACCCACATGGAGGCTCAAAATCATATAAGCTCTACTTCCAGGGAATCCACTACTCTCTTCTGACTTCCTCCAAAGCGATGCATGCATATGACGCGCTTACACGCAGGCAAATCTCTCCTACGCATTTAAAAAGTGACAGCAGTTGTAGCATCTAGGGTTCTGTAAGGCCATTGCACACCTCGCTCTCAGTGAAGAGAGATGGAGAGGCAGCAGATGGAGGGTGTGCAGACGAATATCCCGGCTTTGCTCCTCCAGGAGAATAAGTCTGAGATGAGCTTTACACCATCTCCCAGAAGATTAAGCTCCAGCTCCTCGCCTCTCTTGGCTTCCTTCCTTCCTGTCACACATCTGTTGCTGTATTGGCATTTCGATTCTCCTATAAACTTCGTGTGCTTAGAACTTTGTTTCCGTGTTACCTCTGAAAGGTCCACACCACTCTACCAGAAATTACAAGGGAAAATATCTTGTTCATCTTTGAGACCTTCTCCAAACAGAGCTTTCTCCAAGAATGCTTTTTGAGAAAAGAACCCTTTTCTCAAAGGGTTGAAGCAGTATCCTGGTTTACTGAGGATTCAGTAAGACTTTTATTATACTTGCCCGTACTAATAGGATAAAAAATAATGGGTGTCTGGAGAGATGTCTTAGCAGTTCAGACAAACACTGTTCATGCAGACTGATTTCTTGTGTTTTGTTTTGTTTTGTTTTTGAGGCAAGGTTTCTCTGTGTAGCCCTTGCTGACCTGGAACGCACTCTGTAGACCAGGTTGGCCTTGGAGTCAGAGACCTGTGTACAACACCACCACCCAGCATGCAGGCTGATTTGTTTTTGTTGACTTGACACAAGCTAGAGTCATTTGAGACTATGGATAATGGGAGATAGTGACTGTCAGTGTTACAGGCTCAAGAGTCGCCTAGGACACAAGCCTATGGTGTGCCTGTGGAGGTTACTAGGTTAGCGTCTGAGCGGGTCTGTGAGGTATCGTGTAGATCACGTTAATTGAGGTGAGAAACCTACCTTGAATATGGGTAGCACCATTCCACAGGCTGCAGGCCTGGAGCGAATCAGAAGAAGCAAGTCAGCCAGGAATTGGCGTTCATCTGGGCTCTGCCACCACCCCAGGAGGAACATACCCTCACACTGAGAGCCAAAATAGGCTTCCTGAAGTTACTTTCCTCAGAGTATTCTATCTCAGCAGCAAGAAAAGTAACAAAGACAATAAGCAGAGATTTAGGGAACTGGGGGAGGAAGCAGATTCTCAAAGCAGCGCCTTAAAGCACTCAGATATTAGCATCTTCAGCAAGTGATCTTCAAAATGTTTGCCACTTCCTAGTTAAACATGAGCAACACAGGGTCCTAAACTAGTCACAAACTAAAGGGTAAATCGACGACAGTAAATACAATTAGCTGTGGCTTTGTGGCCACAAAGCTAAAAGGTAAACTGAGTCTTAAATACTGCAAATTATCTCCTCCCTCAAGGCTATATCTTCTAGAACTCCCACAAATAGGACACTAACAGGGCACCAAGAATTCAAACACAAGCCTGGTGGTGGTGGGGGCAGTGGTGGCACCTGTCTTTAATCCCAGCACTCTGGAGGCAGAGGCAGGCAGATCTCTGAGTTTGAAACCAGCCTGGTCTTTAGAGCAAGTTCCAGGACAGCCAGGACTACCCAGAAAAAACCTGTCTTGATAAACAAAACTGGCAATGGTAGCATATGCCTTTCATCCCAGTGCTTGGAAGGCAAAGGCAGGCAGATATCAGAATTTGAGGTCAGCCTGGTCTACAGAGTGAGTTCCAGGACAGTCAAGGTTTCACAGAGAAATCCTGTCTTGAAAAAGAAAAAGTTCCCTGAATTAGTCTTCCAGTCTCCATTTGGTTTGTTTTCTTGGAAGGGGCCTTGAGGAGGTGTGTCTAACCTTAGGCTGCCTCATCCACAGGCGGAGGCTTAGCCTGACAACAGACACCATCTACACACAGTCAGTTACCTGTTAATCCCTGAATGACCTGCTCTAATTGGCAATTCTCACGATCATCTTCCTTGGGTTTAGCTCTCAAGAATGGCTCACAGTACTCAGGGAAGTATTTTACTGGCTTCTATGGATTTATTATAAAGGCTACTATGCAGGATTCAGATGGACGGCCAGATGGAAGACATGCATGGGACAAGCATGTGTGAAGTGGTGCCAAAGCCTCCTTTAGTCTCTGTGGGTTTTCAGACACCTGTTTCTGGAAACCTCCACCTGTCCAGCTAGTCTAAAGCTCCATAAACTCTAGAAGCTTCACTAAGTAGGTGTGATTGATGACATCATTGGTGATTAGTAATCAGATCAAACACCAGCACCTATCATCCTCCAGAGGCTCAAGGACTGAAACTCCCAACTTTCAAACATACCTCAGTCTTTTCTGTAGGCGGCCTCAGGATGATGTCCCTTCACCTGCCATCTCAATAGCACACTAAGGATGTTTATTACTCCTGATATTCTAAGGGATTTAGGATCTTTCTATCAAAAAAGAGAAAACAAAATAATGATGATGATGATGATGATGATGATGATGATGATAGCAATAATTTTTCACAATAACAGAGGCAAAGCAGTTGGAAGCCACAGAGGTCAGCCAGCTTCTGTTCACACAGAAGTTTGGGTTTGGTGGGTCCTAAAAACATCTATTTACTAAGCTTTGTATTACGGCAAGCATTATACAAGTGTTATTTTACTTCCTGTATAAGAAACGGTACCATCATATGTTGGGGTCAGGCTGTGCTCTGCCCTGCGTTACTCTGTATTATGCACAATGATGTTTTTCCAGGCTGTGCCTTGCCCTGAGAGATCTCATTTTACAAACAGGTTTTTTACTCCATTCTGAGTGCAAACACAGAGACAAGATGACTCCGCACCTTGGCAGACCAGTAAACAACACCAGCTGTCCAGCACCACCCACAGGCACAGAGTGATAAATAACTTATTCTTAAAAGCAAAACCCATGCCACTTCATACATTTTTCAAAGTAAATTGGGACTAAAGGGACATATGGAGATATTAATTTATTAGGAAAACCAGGCCTGAGAACTTCCCAGACACACCAGGCTGAGAAATGGGAGCAGCTGTCTCCTGGGCTCCAAAAAAGGAAGCCCTATGATGTCAACCTGTCATGTGATCACATAGTATGTGATCAAGGAACCAACAGGCAGAGAACAGTAGAGTGTCCTGGGGCTTCAGCTAAGGTTGTTTCCTACTGTAGATTGGTCTTACTGGAATTGCTGTCTGTCTGTCTGTCTGTCTGTCTGTCTGTCTGTCTGTCTGTTTATTCCTCTGGATCTGCTATCCCCTATCTGTCCTTTTTTTTTCTTCTGGACCCAAGCCTGTCCTTTGTCTCTGCAACCTTTCCTACTTCTGCAGCTTAACTCTGAACCACAGGCCTGACTCAGTAGCAGTAACAGCTTCTCTGCAGGTTGGGTGGGGGAGACACATATCTGAAGCGTTTATCTAATTATTCTTTTATCAGTAAAAACTCAGGAGTCAGATATGATATCTAATCAGAGAAACAGCAAAGAATCAACAAGTGACTTCCTCTCTCTTTCTTAAACTCAAAAGACCAAGCCTCTTTCTAAGCCCCTCCCTACTACTTCCTGTGTCTCTCTATACATCCTGGGTCCTCCAAAATCTCTATGGCTAATTTTGGTCAGCTAGTAGCTAGCTCCAACTTCTGATTCAACATAAACTTTATTGGTAGTCTCGGGAGTGTTGAAGTGTGATCAAAATATCTCACAACACACCCATAGCCAAATTATTATCTTATACCTGCTCTTTAAGTCTCTACTTGAAACCCCTTGAGCTCTGCTAGGGTCTCTGTAACCCTTTGCAGTTGCTATGATGCAGAGAGAGAGAATGTATGACTTGGGAGTGTTAGTAATTATGATTAAAGTAAATCATAGGCTGAGTTTCTCTGTGTCTTGGCAGCCACTCTCAAATAACTCTTCACAGACTTATTATTAATTATAAATGTCCAGTCGATAGCTCAGGCTGGTTACTAGTTAACTTACACATTAAATCAACCCATATTTCTTATCTATCCTCTGCCATGTGGCTGTACCTTCTTTCAACACAGCATGCTCATCTTGCTTCTCTCTGTGTCTCTTACAACTCCGGAGACTCTGTCCAGTGTCTTCTGCCTGACTGTCCTGCCTATACCTCCTGCCTAGCTACCAGTCAGCTCTTTTATTAAACAAATAAGAAGGTGCCTTGGCAAAGAGACATCTTCACAGTGTACAAAAAGATTATTTCATAACATTTCCCCCTTTTGTCTAATTAAAAAGAAGGTTTTAACTTTAACAGTAAAACTATATAATAAAAAACAGCAGGAGCTGGAGAGATGGCTCAGTGGTTAAGAGCACTGAGTGCTCTTCCGGAGGACCCGGGTTCAATTCCCAGCACCCACATGGCAGCTCACAACTGTCTAAAGATCCAGTTGCAGGGTATCTGACACCTTCACACCAATGCACATAAGATAAAAAAAAAAGTTAAATAAACCTTTAAAAAAAAAACAGCTAGGGCCGGGCAATGGTGGCGCACGCCTTTAATCCCAGCACTCGGGAGGCAGAGGCAGGCGGATCTCTGTGAGTTCGAGACCAGCCTGGTCTACAGA
>NC_022012.1:31047466-31060528 GCF_000317375.1 Microtus ochrogaster | reverse complement strand
AAAAACCAAAAAAAAAAAAAAAAACAGCTATCAAGTAAGAATTACAAACATAGTAAAACTATATATAACAAATACAGTTTTCAAGTAAGAATTACAGTTACAATATCCAATCCATTTGTATTTGGCAAATTCAGAGAAAATACTCCATTATCTATCTTATCCCTATGAGTCCAAAGTTTTGTACCTTAATTTACTTTCTTTTTTTATTTAACTTTGTTTTATGTGCATTGGTGTGAAGGTGTCAGATCCCCTGGAACTGGATCTTCAGACAGTTGTGAGCTGACATGTGGGTGCTGGGAATTGAACCCGGGTCCTCTGGAAGAGCAGTCAGTGCTCTTAACCGCTGAGCCATCTCTCCAGCCCTCCTAATTTCCTTTCTATTCTAACTTGTATTACCAACCCAAAACTATCCTTTTGTGTCTTTCAACCTTTTAGACTTTACATCTCTTTTGTGAGCTTCTTTTCTGAATTTGGTAACATGGAAAACTATAATTATAACTATCCAGTCTTCAACTCCGTCAGAGACCTGAGAAGGATATAATATTACCCAAGTAAACAGGAACAGCAGAACAAACAACTTACTAAACTAAGAAATGACAGACACAGCTGGCTGCCTAGTCTTGTGTTCTCATGCTAGCTGCAGTACCAAGACATGTCTCCCATCAATAAACGAACCTATGTGCCTTGGTTAATTGTCCTGAAAACGGGGACTACTTGGCAAATTGTGGGAAAGACACAAACATACTTGTCTGTGTTTCTGACTTAAAATAATCATGATACCATATTACTGAAAATGCAAGAGTTGAGCTCTGAGCTTGGAATGACCTGATTCCAGTGTCTGCTCTAAATTTATGCAGTTTTACTGAAGTTACTCACCACAGTTCCCTATTGATGGCAGGAGAAAAATGCACCTTGCTTGCTTGTTTGTTTGAATTGTGATTGTCTTAAGGTTTCTATTGCTGTGACAAAATGCCATGACCAAAAGCAACTTGGAGATGAAAGGTTTATTTCATCTTATATTTATAGTCCATCATCCAGAGGAGTCAGGGCAGGAACTCAAGGCAATAACTGAAGCAGATGCTATGGAAGAGAGCTACTTAAGAGTTTGCTTAGCCTGTTTTCTTACAGCACTCAGGGCCTCAGCCTCCTAATGATCAGGACTTCAAGTGCACACTACTGTATTCAACTAGTATACTATCCTTTTTTTAAAAAAAAAAAAACATTTATTTTATTCATGTGTGCACGTGTGTATGTGTGTTTGTGTGTGTTGTCTACTGGTGTCAACAAGGGTCAGCAAAGGGCATTGGATCCCCTGAAGCTGAAGTTGCAGGCATTTATGAACTCCTGACCCGGGTGCTGGGATTTGAACTTGCATCCTTTGGAAGAGCAACATGTTCTCTTAACAGACGAGTCTTCTCCCCAGCTCCATGCTATCCCTCTTTTGTTGTTGTTGTTATTTAGTTTGTTTTCTGTTTGTTTGTCTAGACAGGGTTTCTCTGTGTAACCCTGATTGTCTTGGAATTCCCAGAGGTCCTCTTGCCTCTGCCTCCCAAATGCTGGGATTAAAGGCGTACACCACTACCTGGCTCAAATACGGAAAACATTTTTAAATTCATTTTTATTACATTTTTTTGTGAGTTTTACAACATGTACCCCAATTCTACTCATTTCCCAGTTCTTCTATAACCACCCTTCACCCTGGTAACCAGTTCCACTAAAGGAAAGTAAAAAATAAGAAAATATAAAAAATTAAAAAAAAAATCTCATCATGGAAGCTTTGGCATGTCACAGTGAGTTACACGGTAGACCCTTTTGTCCAGACAGCTTTCTTGAAAATGTTCATTGCGATGAGCCATTGGTCTGATTTGAGGCCTCTGGCTTCTCTTATACCATCCACACTGGATCCTCACTGGGACTCCTCTTTGACATCCTGCTCTTGCCCTGAGTCATGGAGATCATGCAGCTTTGAGATCATGCAGGACCTGTCCCTTCATGGCAGCTCACAGATGGAGTGGATGTTGGGGTGGGGCAACTCAAAGCCCTGAATCGAGGCCTGGAACTGGGTTAGCTGAGTTGGTCAGCCCTCCAGTTCTTCCCAGCCCAAGCCACTAGGGCCAGGCCTCCAGCTCTGCCCAGGCAAGAGGTGGAGCCAGCTCTCCAGAACTCATGATGTTCACACCATGGGGCCAGCTCTCCAATGCTGGCCTGTGGAGGGGCAGGACCAGGTCTCCTGCATCCACCTCACCAATGTTGCCCCCATGCAGTGGCCAGTGTCGGGCAGGACCAGCTCAGTGCAGTCCTCAGACATCAACATGGCCACCAGTGAGAGCCCAGACCATAAATGTCCACAGGCCTGTGGTGGTAACATGGGCCATGGATATCGACAAAGACCACTCGGCAGGGCCACAGACCCAGACATGATCCTCAGCAGCTATAGGACATCACCACGGACTCAGGTGGCAGTGCAGGCTACTCACATCAGGCTGTCCCTCACCACAGTGGCCTTTCCAGTTCCACCTCTCTTCATAATGCATGAAGCTTTGGCTTCCCTTTCTCTCCCATCTCTCCACCACATACTTGCTCATCGCAATGGCACCCATGTAAAGGTGGGTGGCCCAAAAACTCTTATGGGGGAAATTTCTATCCTTGGACCTGAAGTGGTCAGTGTAAATGTCTTGTTAGCTCATTGGGAAAGGACAGGTCTGGAGAGATGGCTCAGCAATTATAAGCACTTGCTCTTGCAGAGAATCCGAGTTTAAATTCCCAGCAGTCTCGTGGTGGCTCACAACTGTCCGTAACTCCAGTTGCAGGGGATCTATGCCCTCTTTTGACCTCCTCCGGCAACGGGCATGCGTATGGCACACAGACAAGCTTGTGAGACTAATAATCAAACATAAAATCAATAATCGAAAGAAGATACAACCAACTGAATATATGCATATGCTAATAACAGTTGAAATTTATAATGGAAAAAATGCTTATAACATTGCCTTACATTTATAAATCCAATTCAAAGGCCATCTGTTGGCTTCTGAGAATCTGTTTTTACATTGGTCAAGAAAAGCAGACTGTTTCCCAAGCCTAGTTTCCTGGCGTGAAGGCATGAGGGTATGACATTCCATGACTGTTATAGATGTGAACAGTTTATTTACTGGGGTCATTAATAGCCTCTAACCTTCTAGGTAAACATTTAACTCTGGGGCATTAGCATACGATGATTCACCAGCCTTCAACCCTTCTTTCCTTATATGTGCATGGTAGAACCATTAGGGCTTCAGCCTTTAAGTCTATGCGTCTAGACATAGGAACAAATTCACATATATTATCTGTAGTGTGCCATGGTTTACATAAGACCTGCTTAGTTCAAAGGAGATTGTTAGTTTTTGCATTTCAAATTAGTTCCTACCAACCCAGCAATTAAGAAAATTCCTTTGTTTAAAAAAAAGTTTCTAAGCATGACCTGGTAATTGTTTTAATAGGTTTTCAATGAAGGGTGAGTGCTAAGCTATGTCGCCTGCAGGCATTCCATAAATATATTTAGACAGACTCTTTCAGCAGCTCGAATAGAAAAGATTCAAATGTGCGCAGTTTTAGTCTTCTTATGGTCTTTCCTCTGGGCCCTGGTAGCAATGTCTTTAACCATAAGATTCACAGTGAGTCGGGAGGCAGAGGCAGGCGGATCTCTGTGAGTTCGAGACCAGCCTGGTCTACAGAGCAAGTTCCAGGACAGGCTCCAAAGCCACAGAGAAACCCTGTCTTGAAAAACAAAAACAAAAACAAAAAAAAACAAACAAAAAAAAAAGATTCACAGTGAGTATGGGCTACCCGGAGCAAAGAAACACTTTGGACTGGAGACCATTGTTGGCAGAGAGCCATGTGCAGAGAGAGAGAGAGAGAGAGAGAGAGAGAGAGAGAGAGAGAGAGACAGAGAGACAGAGACAGAGACAGAGAGACAGAGACAGAGACAGAGTGAGTTGCAGCGTGGGCAACTTTGAGACCCTGAGACTCTGCCTCAAAACAAAATGTGACAACAATAGCAAAAAAGGTCTGGAAACAACTAGGTGGTGGTGGCATACACCTTTAATCCCAGCACTCGAGAGGCAGAGGCAGGCAAATCTCTGTAAATCCAAGGACAGCTAGGGCTATACAGAGAAACCCTGTCTTGACAAAAAACAAAAAAAGAAAAAGAAAAAAAAAAAAGAAAGGGAACTTAGGGATGGAAGGGGGCCCTGTACCCTTATGATTGAAAAGTAAAGAGTCTCTGTGTGCTCCATTGACCTCTTGATCTGTCCACCTCTTCCTTCCTCTAGCTGATATTGGAGCTAATATACTTGCCTATTATTAAGAAATTTAAACCATGAAATAGTGGCAAATACTTTTAATTCTAGCACTCAGGAGGTAGAGGCAGGCAGTTCTCTGTGTTCAAGACCAACCTGGTCTACAGAGCAAGTTTCAGGACAGCCTAGGCTATACAGACAGACCCTGTCTCAAAGTCAGGCACTGGTGGCACAGGCCTTTAATCCCAGTACTCAGAAGACAGAGGCAGCTGGATCTACAGAGTGAGTTCCAAGACAGGCTCCAAAACTACAGAGAAACTCTGTTCAAAAAAACAAAAACAAACAAAAAAACTAAATATAGCTATTAACCTTGAGAAGTCTATACCCACCTTTGCCTTGAGTGCATACAACTATCCTTGTCTTAAACCCAACCCACCCATACTCTCCTGCTCCCTCCTCCTGTGCCTAAACCCATACTAAATCTTTTTCTTAGCAAACTCCAATTAATTATGCCTCATGCTGGTATTTGTCCTGGGTTTTGTTTTGTTTTGTTTTCTGGAGGACAAGAGTCCCAGCCTCACCTGAGCAGAGGTCTTTGAAGGGAGCTCCTCCAGCTGCACACCTGTAGAGTGGCCATCAATGGGAAGAAGCTCCCCACCCCACCCCAGCAGCCTCTCCCAGGGAACCCTAGACAAAAGCTCTGCTTTCCAGTTTGAGGAAATTTGAAGCCAGGCAACAGAACATGTAAGAAATAAGAGAGTGACTGACAGACATGGGCTGGAAGCAAGTTTAGGGAAGTCAGGGAAGCTGTGTGCTCGCTAACTCGTAAGGGAGTCACATTTTTGTGGCTCTAGGATCTGGTAGTTTGAAACTAGAGTCTTTCGTTGTTCTTAGTTAAGAAGTTCATTTTCTTAGGCATTTACAAGGGAGTGTGTCCCTTTCCAGAAGGAAAATCTAGCAAGCATGTATCACCCCACAGATGAGACATCACAGGATGCCTTGGGTATCTTGGCAGCAGATACTGCAGCATTTTCAACTCCGTGCCTCAGTTCCCGACTAAGTACAGAAACAGCCCTTTCTGCCCTGGTGCTGAGCTGAATTTAGGCTAGGGTTTAGCTCTGGGGATGAAACTCATCAACGAGGCAAGGTCTGCCACCTGGTGGCAAGAAATGAAAAGCCTCTCGCTTTCTCAGCCAATGCTTATTTTAGACAAATTTTTAAATTTAATTTTTATTTTACTTTTTGTTAACTCTGGCATTACTTACCACAAGCCAAAGGCTCCTTACTGACTATAATAATGCTGATACCTTAGGGAAAATTTTTCAGCAGAAAGCTGAAACTCAGTCTCTTAAGTCACCTTCAAAGTGTTTCAGATCTGCCAGAAGCAGCAGACAGGGGACGTATAAGTGTCAGGGTTGTCTGAAGTTCATTCATACACCGAGTTGTCCTTACGTCCTATAACCTTTGTTAGTCAATTTACAAGCAAAAATGTGAGGACCACGCCCCTCCTGTTTCGTTGACAAAATGGTTAGATGACCAAATTAAAAAAATAAATCATGCTTCCCCTTGTTCCTTTGAAAGGCTGTGGGGTTTGTTGTTGTTGTTTGGGGTTATGTTTTTATTTGTTTGTGTCTTGAGAAAGGGTATCTCTATGTAGTCCTGCTGTCCTAGCCCTGACTAACCTCAAATTTGCAGGGATCTTCCTGTCTCTGCCTCCTGAGTGCAAGGATTAAAGGCATACACCACCATGGGCTGCTTTGAAAGGCTATGGACAACAGAGAATCATGAGTCCTTTAGAAGGAGTGCTGAATCTCTAAACACACAGACATAGACACATGCACAGACACACACATAGACACACAGAGAGACACATAAACATACATGCAGTCTCTCTCTCTCTCTCTCTCTCTCTCTCTCTCTCTCTCTCTCACACACACACACACACACACACACACACACACACACACACACATCAGATCTTCCAGGTCTTAGCCTGTGGATCCTTCCTGAGGGAGAAACTGCTGCAGCTTCTCCCGGACCGGGTAAGCAAGTACTTCAGATCCTACCTATTTCAGCAGCAGGTTCTTCCTTGCTAAACTCCTACAGTGAGGACGCTATTACAACAGCATTTACCCTAGTGGCCACTGGGCAGCATTCAGAAAAGCAAATCTCCTGGCCCTGTACCAGATGAAAGAATCGGAAACTGTGGGTGTGCAGACCTCCAGGTGATTTTGATGCAAACTAAATTTTGACCCCCGTTGGCAGAAAGTCTCAGACCTGGAGACTGCTGGGAGTGGGAGGGAAGGGGAGAGCCAAGGTGCCCACCAGCCAACCTAGAGTGGTAGAGAAAACAAAACAGCCCCAAACAGGAAAACATGGGGTCACCACAGAGGGTTTTTGCCAACACCACCATTGCTGTGAACATAACCTCTAAATCAGCCTTGGTGAGACAGTTATGGTACCAAGATCTTTATGCAGAAGCCATAGACCCAGGCTTCATTTCACATTGTTTTGGAGAGGGACTCCTACAGTGTCCAGAACAAGTAACTGGGACTATGTCCACCCCAGTGTCCTTAGCTCCACCACCCCCATCTCTTCAAGACCCATGGAAGACTCACTCCCCTAGTAGTGTGGAAGAGTGGAAAGTGTGCCCAGTCTCAGAGGCAACCCCCCCCCACCCCTTGCTCTGTTAGATGGAGACACTGCTTTGCTATTTAAATGCACAGTATCACGGTACGTTAATATACTACAGCAAGTACTAGTTCTTAGTATTTTTCCTCAGTCCTCTTTGCGCACACTCACCCCCATCCAGTTTGTTCTGTGCCTCCCCGCTTGTGTTTCTAGCTTAAAATGGGCATTACACATTGAAACGTACTTCTTCTATCTTCCCTAACTCTCTCCGGCTGCTGTCACAAAGTGACAGCCCAGGACCAGGGTGGCAGACTTTGTCACACTGTCATCTGAAGAAACCCCTCACTCTTTTTAGAAAGAAATGGGTGAATATAGGCATCTCTCCTCCCTCCTTTCCTTCTCCCAGGGGTGAGGACACAAAAAGCTCAAGACAGATGCAAGGGAGTGGGAGACAGGCTCCATATGTCCTATCTCCCGGGTCACGTAGATGTGGAGTCCGCGGGACTCAGCTGCTGACTAGCAGAGGGGCGTGGGCGCGGAGCAGAGCCCTCCCCCGCAGCCCAGAGCTGGGTGACTGACTGTCAGGCCGCATCTGCTCCAAATTTACGGCGCCTCCTTCGGCCGCGGGCGTCCTCTCCACGGCCTCTTTACCAAGTGCTGCCCCAGCTGAGGCTCCTCCCGCGGGGAGGGGAGGCCACGCCCGCGCCCGCCGGCCGGGGTCGGGGAGCAGGTGTGAAGCGAGGGTCGCAGCGGCGCGCGCGGTCACCCTCCACCGCACCGCGGAGACCGGGCCTCGCCCCGGCGCGCACACAATGGCGTGGGGCCAGTCGCGGGGCGGCTCATTACCCCGACCTGCCGGGGAGCAGCTGATGGAGAAGGTGGGAGCCTGGAGCGCCGCCACCGCATCGCTGGAGAGACACCGAGGTCCAGGAGCGCGGGGTGGAAGGAGAGGTCCAACGCATCGGGGTGCAAACCCGCGGCAGACCCGAGGAACGGGTCCTGGGCACCGCGCAGAATAGCGAGGCTGGGGAGGGACCGACGCGCGCCCCTCGAGGTGCCCTGCATCCGCGATGGCCTATTGTGTGGAGCCACGCGGCGTCAGCCTGAGCCCCGGCACTCCTTGCGCCGCGTGGGTGCGATTTATTCTTCCAGTGGTCCTACCGCCACTAAATGAGCAATCAGCGCCGCAGACGCGTGCCTGGCGAAGGGGTTCTCCTTGGATGAAGGAAGGATGCAAAGAGGAAAGAGACTGTACGGAAATCAATGGCACGGTGCCGGGTCCAAGTCGGTCTCTCACACGCTTTTGGATGAGAGGACATTCCCGGTCTTCCCTTTTCCGCCCCAGCTGCTCGTCCCCTCACCCCCAGTTTAACACCCCTTCTTCTGCTGGGGCGGGCGGGGGGGGAGGTTAGCAGGGAGGAGGGTCTAGCCATTCCTTCATTTGTTTATTCTCCTGGGCAGTAGATGCCTTTGGACTCTGAAAGGCTGAAGGCTGACTATGTGCCCCTTTAGCGCCAGGGTAAGAGGATTGCTTGGAGGGAAATGGGTAAAACTTAGGGACAGGTTCTAGGTGGTCTAATCAAGATCCCAAAGACCTTATCCTGTGGTGTCCCCAGGTCAGGAACTCCCATGGCTTTCTAAGTCTCCTCTCTAATAAAGGAGCCCCACAAACGGAGCAGAAAAGGGTTCAGGAGATGGTGATCTGGTTGCCTAGGGCTTGAGTTCACTGGTGGACCGTATGAAAATGAACTTTGATCCTGAAGTCACAATCTATCATAGCCCATAGGCCAAATCCACAGCACACACATGTTTTGGCCTATAAATGTCTTTTGCATCCAATATCAATCTATTTTTCCCAGCGTCTGCTCATGGTTTTGGAGCAAATATCAGAAATCTTACAGTTTCCTTTGTAAATATTTCAATGTAGTCCTCCTAAAAGAAGATAAGAAGTCTTTTAAATAGTATTAATGGGCCAATGAGGTGACTCTGTAGGTAAAGGTGTTTGCCACCAAACCTGACAAAGGGTTTGAATTTGACCCGCCAGATCCCCAGAACCAATTCCCTCACAAACTGTCCTCTAACCTCTACGTATGAATTGCGACGCGTGCCCAACCCCACACACATGCACACAAATATATAGATTGCAATAAAACCCTTTAAATAAAAGAATAGTAGAGTTAGCACATCGAAAATAACAATATTTTATCATGAAATCTACAACTGATGGCAGATTATCTGTAGAAAAGACTCCCGGTCATAAATGAAGAGGACACCATTGAGACAGAAAGAAACTGATCAGCCTCCAGTAAGACAGCACCTCTCCTCCAGCACTGTTGCCAACTGCCCAACTGCCGTATTTCCTTCATTGTTCAGATCCGGACTCAAGTGAATCTATCTGTACCGGGTGTTATCTGTTGTCCCTTTTAATCTGCTGTCATTCCCACCTCTTAATTATGTTTTTCTCCCTTCAATTCATTTGCTGAGGAAACATTTTTTCCTGTGAAGTTTCCAGTCTGGATTTTGTCGAATGTATCCCTGTGGTGTCATTTAACACATTTTTCTGCCCCTATTATTTCCTGTAAATTGACTGTTAGATACAGAGGCGTGATCAATTAACGCTTGATTTTTTTTTCCCCCAGAATACCTCATAGGCAATGTTTCTTAGTCCATCAGGAGTCATGTCCGCTGGCCTGTTTTGTAGTTTATGAGCACCCAGTGACAATGATTGCCCAGGTTCATTGTTCATTGGAGACAGCTAATTCATGCCATCCTGTTCCTATGATGTCTTCATTATGAGATAAGATACTTCTCTAAGGTGAACCTGGTTTCGGCTATTTGTTTATCCTAAGGTTAATTTTAAAGAAGAAAGGCAAGATAGATGTTTGGGGTTTTTTCCTCTTTTTTTCCTTTTCTTTTTGTTGTTGTTTTGTTTTTTTAAAGACAGCGTTTCTCTGTGTCACCCTGGCTGTCCTGGAACTTGCTCCTTAGATCAGGCAG
Organism: Microtus ochrogaster; assembly: GCF_000317375.1. Classification (NCBI taxonomy): domain Eukaryota; kingdom Metazoa; phylum Chordata; class Mammalia; order Rodentia; family Cricetidae; genus Microtus; species Microtus ochrogaster. The sequence goes on along the minus strand of NC_022012.1, from coordinate 31,050,623 downwards.
ATCTGGAATTCAGAGATCCACCTGCCTCTGTCTCCGAAGTACTGGGATTAAAGAAATGCACCACCATATGCTGCTTACTTATTAGTTTTCAAGTAATCAAGTGGCTTTGTTGGCATCCTCTAAAGGTAACTGATGGTTTTAAATCCATTCCCACACTAATGGGCGTGGTGTCTAGCTCAGTGGTAGATCATTTGCCTGGTATTTGGTAGGCTCTGAGTTTTGTCCTCAATACCGCAAAAACAAATTAAAATAAAACTATCATTATAATTCAGACTTAAATACAGTTGATATGCTTTAAACTCCGCATGTATTGACTGACACTTTAAAATAAGGAGATGTCATATTGAAAACACAGCTCTGGTGTCCTGACTCCTTTTCCAGAAGTTTTAGGGCGGGCTTTGCCTGAGGGACATGGTCCCTCCAGTAGGCACTTGGTCTTGCCTTGGTCTTTTCTACCTCTTCCTGTGTTGTTGCAGGGGTGTGTTTGTAAGCTAGATACATTTCAACGTTTTCATCTTATAAATGAGAAAACTGATGACAATAATTTACCTACCCTGGACTGAACAGGAAGTGAACCCCAGCTACCTACCAAGAAGAGAAAGCCGACTGGGGGAAATCAAGGGATTTGTGCCTTACCTTCTGTGTGAGCTGAGCCAGAGGCCCAGGAGCACCTCAAGCTATCTCCTTTCTGATTTCAGAGCAAGGTTGCGGAAGAAACTCGGGAGTATTCCGAGTGCTCTCCTGTACCTCCCACATCCAGTCAGTCACCTTGCTTGCTAATTAGCCTCCCTGCCTTCATTCCAGCCTCCCTGCCATTCATCCTCCTCCTTTGCACTGTGGTTTTCCAAAACATAAGTATAACGGTTTTAAAATCCACCGTTAACTCATCATTGCCTTTATAGTACCCCTAGGTCAACCAGCACTATCCTCAAGGCCTGGCTACCTTCTGCTTTATGCTGTCCCCTTGACATGCCTTGTCTCCCAGCTAGATTGGTCTATTTTCAGACTCTGTACACACTGATCTCTGTGTGGTTTTGCCCTGAGCTTCTTCCACATCCACTCTGCCAGCTAGCTCCTACTTAGAGGCTAAGAACCAAGGCTTGAACTTGAGAAACTCTATGTTTGGCATGTCTCGGTTGTATCAACATCCTGCTTTGCTTGTCTTCCTCGGGTTGCTGTGTTTGCATTAAGAATAGCACCTTGCTACTGATGGATTTTTTTTGTTTAGTTTGTGTTTTTAAGTGTATCTGAGCATCACTCCTAACCAGAGCTATGTCTGGACATACAGACAGGAGCACACAGTAGGAGGGTCCGTGAAGATTTAGCGGGTAAATGAAGTCAAATGAGAGAAATGGGTTGGTGGAGTTTGTGGAGACATGGTCCTTCCCTCACAGAGGAGACAAGACTCCACAGTAGCTCATGGATCAGAAGCCCAGGAGACACTAAGATTGCTTGTGGTTGTTGATACTGCATCCGGGAACCAGCCCAGAGTTTGCCTCTCGGCTGAGTCACTCCTGGCCCTACCTGGGCTCAGCTATCTTCCCACACTGTGGGTCTCCGTGCGGGTGCAACTCCGTGCCCGCCAACCCCTCCTTCCTCCCGCTGGGAGGATAATTAAAGCGCCAAACGGCTGAGCGGGCGGGCAGTGTTCCCGGGGGCGCATTTCATCGGGGCTGATTAATGAGGCCGGGGAGTTAATGAGGAGAAAGCTAAACGGTGGAGCTGAGCAGCGACGGCCTCTCTGCGGCCCTGGAGGGGGCCCTCCGAAGGCATCTCCCGCCCTCTTCTTAGTGGCGGGCAGGCGGCAGTAGCGCCAGCCACATGGTGCCCCTGGCTCTTCTACTCTCAGTTTTGAACTCAGGGGAGGGGTGGCCTTACCACAGCCAGCCACAATGTAGAAGTCGTTTTGTCCTTCCTCAGCGGATGCTGAACAACAGACTCTGACCCTGTACCTAAAACAGCAAAGGACATTAGGAGACCCCACTTTCTTCTTCTCTGTGGGGGAAGCTTTGAACCTGGGTCTCAGACCACCTGCAGATTTCACACCCAGACGCAGTACTGAGATGCGGCTCTGCTGTCATCAGTCCAGCGACTTTAGGCAGGCTTAGTCCTGTGAGAGGCTTCTGCACCGGTAACGACCCTTGTACTCTAGCCTACTAAACATGGCTCACTGTCACTCAGAATGGACAGAAAGCACTTGGTGTGTAATCCTCACTTATTCTTCCCAACTGCTCTAGGGAGCAGGCTCTTGATTTCACAGATTAGGCCCTAATCAGTCGGGCATTGAAAGAGGGAACCACGACATAAGTAGCCTGTGGTCACTCAAGTGAGCCACCTGTCTACTTTGATCCAATGTCCTAGCACATAAGCAGAGAAGCTGAGAGATGAGAGCACACAGGCTATGGACATTAGATTCTGCATTCTGAGTATCAAGCTATGATGGTGTTCTCAAGGTGATTGACAGAGATGGAGCCCTCAAGCAGAAAGAGAATAGAGTGATGGTCTTTTCCAAGCCTCTGTGTCCTTGGCCCTTAACCTCTGAGGTAGGACTGAGCAGGATTGACTAACTGCTGTCACCTCTTGATACTACTACCTCTAGACAAACCGTAGACATATCAGATTGTCTCTGCCTCCCATAAGTGACTGCGGTTGACCAGGTTTTTAAAGAAGAGAGCATGGGCAGGGACACGAAGGTGAGTTTGGGGTCACTGCTTTATTTACTTTGGGTTCAAAACAAAGAGCAAACAATATTTAGAAGAGCAGTTTCTCAGTCAGCCATGGTGGTGGAAGCCTGCAATCTCAGTACTTGGGAGGTAGAGGCAGAAGATCAAGAGCCTGAGGTCAGACTCAGCTACACAGTGGGTACAAGGTCAGCCTGGGCTACAGAAGACCTTGTCTCAATATATTTATATATTCCCATGTGAATCTGCCTAGGATGGCTCAGTTATTAAGAACATTTTTTGCTCTTGCAGAAGACTGGAACTTGGCTTCTAGTATCCACATTTGGGCAGTTCACAACCTTATCTGACTTGAGTTCCAGGGGATCCAATGACTCTTCTGGCTTCTGTGGACCCCTCTTCCACAGGTACATACATACACACACACACACACACACACACACACACACACACACACACAGAGAGAGAGAGAGAGAGAG
>NC_022012.1:31030506-31047366 GCF_000317375.1 Microtus ochrogaster | reverse complement strand
AGAGAGAGAGAGAGAGAGAGAGAGAGAGAGAGAGAGAGAGAGAGAGAGAGAGAATAAATAAGACTTAAGGCTCCAACAAAGACTGAATGAGTTAGGAATTAGCTGATTTCTTCTGGACAGGTATCTTCTGCTGGATCAAAGACACTGAGGTTATTCAGGCTTACTGAAAACAGATCTGTGTGTCTGTTCTCTTGTCAGGCACTTCCACCTTTCCCACTAAACCAACCTTGAAAAACCTCCCATCCTTACTGATGCTATTCACCGCCCCCCTCACAGTGAGGGCCAACATCATCCACAAAAGGGAAAGCATCAATGATTGTCTCTAAAGGAGCTTGAGTCTAAAGAAACCAATATTTAACATCCCCATTTACATTGAAAGCGTGATTCTGATTATGAGATGGTAATGAGGGGATTAGCTAAAGGAGAGAGCCCCCCCACCTGCTACACCCTCCCACTATTCCTAACATCTCTCCCTCCCAGGCAGGGTGGGCTTACTCCTGGAAGAGGGGTGTGGGGGAGGGGTTTGACTATTCCCACCGGGAGAGCATCCAAGATGCCAGAGCAGGGCCAGGGCCCTTCAGGACCCATGTGAGAGCCCCTTATTCATGTCTGGAATCAATTAGCCCAGAAGAGGTGATGGCCGAGATGGGAGGCCCCTGACTCTGGTTCTCCCTATTCACCTCCTCTGCTTGTACCCCACCTCCCCAAAGGAGCCCTTTCTAGTGGGATTCTTCCCTGGATTCAGAATAGTACGTTCCTTATGTTATTCCTTGCAAAATCAAAGGGCAGAAGTAAAAGTATGCTAAGAAAACCTTGGGACCCCACACAGTGGTGCACACATAGAAGCCCAGCACTTGGAAGGTGGAGAAAGGGAGACCAAAAGTTCAAGGTCATCCTTGGCTGCATAGTGAGTTTGAGGCCAGCCTGAGCTATGCAAGGCTTTCTTTCTCATAAAGAGCTGAAATCAAAACCAAAATTGGGCGGGAGGAGGGAAGGAAAGGGAGAGGAGAGGATGATACCTTGATACCTCGATACCTCGGTCTGGCTACTCTCCCTACAATCCCTGCCTCGCTGGGCTGCTGTCCTTGTTCTCCTCATCCAGAGCAGACCTTGCTTTATAACCAGGCAGCAGTTTACCTCTGCTTCTTCCTATGAGGCAAGCAGTGGGGATGGAGATCACCCAAGGGGGTCACCCATCCCGAGGCCCCGTTTGTTGGTGGACAATAGTGTTCAGACGGGATAATTCAGTGTGTGATTGTGGTCACGCCCCCCCTTTTGTGCCCCTTTCAGAGCCAATCTCCCAGGCCCAGATGGGTTAATCCATAATGCAGACGAGCAAGTAATTGGCTGTCAGCCCAGCCCCCTGAACCCCCTCCTTATTAGTGCCACTGCCCTAATGAAGCCCAGCTTGGAGGGCCCCCTTCTCAATGAGGTGCCGGTCCCAACCCAGTCAGGCACACATGTGTCTCCGCTGCTCTGCCTGAAGCTTGGCTCCCTTTAGGGACCCCCAACCCAGCCTCCCCGGGGTGACCCAGCTGCCAGGACTGCAGCAGCCCGGGGGAGGCTGTGATGGATGGGAGGGAGTTAGTTAATAGAGCCCCAAACACATGGGCCCTGTCTCCACACACATTGCTCCCTCCCTGACACTTTTTCAGCTTCAGCTGGTAGCATCCCCCCACCCCCGTCTTTTAAAAGTAGCCCCATGGAATAGTCCCCACACCCATGTCCAACATGAGCTGTGCGGAAATACAGTTTAAACAGTGGTGACGGAGCTGCTTCCTTGGACAGTGGCCCAACTCATTGCTACACACCCCAACCACAGTCTTTGCCCACTTGAGTCCCCGTGTGAGTTTTGGATAGAGATGAACTGCGGGGATCCACCTTCTTTCTTAACCAAACAGCTTTTCTTTTCTTCACAGTTTGGCCTCCCATCTCCGTCTCTTGACCATAACTCTGCCACCATCCGTTTTGAGACAGGACCTGCATCAAAGCCCAGCAGTTGAGCCTGACTCAAAAGGTCTGTTTTGTGTAGCACATCAGGCTGGAGTTCCCTGACTTGGGAAGGAGTCAAGCCAAGTGTGGACAGCATCTGTTTAGAATTTCACAGGAGGATGTTTTAGAGGATTTTGGAAAGGACCCATCACCGTGCGATTCCCCACATTTATGCCTTAATCTCACCTCTCTGCTCCCTCCTTTACCTAATGCAAAGGTGGATCATCATACCAGACCAAAGAAGAAAAGTGGGTATGGCTGCTGGCCGGTTTTGGGCAGTTCTCAGGTGTCCACTGAGACAAGAGTTCTGTATCCTAAGAAGGTCCTAGGTCCACAAGCTGTCTGTCCTTCTGCCGCCTAACGTTTTATAAGTGATCTTTTAATATTCTTTTCTTATTAAAGTTGCAAATTGGGTCAAAGTGTAAGCATGGCAGCATATGCTTATAATCCCAGCATTAGGCAGGCAGAAGGGAGAGGTTTCTGAGTTCAAGGTCAGCCTGAGCCATGTGTTGAGACCCTGTTTTAAACGAGGAAAAAAAAAAGTGTGGGAAAGAAGAAAAAAAAAGTATTCGTTCTTGCTCATCTGATTCAACACTTGCTTATGTTTGGTTTCTTCTTTTCTAATTTTATATGCATAAATCATTTACTATAACTGAAACACAGGCTTATGGAATGTCTATATTCCAAGCACAGCTCTTATAATTTTATGCCTGTATTGTAATTCCAGTTTCATCCCTGCCTCCTCCTCCTCTTCCAATGGCAGGGTTATTGTCATGGAATGGGTAAATCTTCTCATCATGGAGTATTTAGAAATATGAGTCCGAGACTATCAATGTTCGACTCCGTCAGGGGCTCCAGTCACAGTAAGAAATCCCTTATGATTAAACCTCATGCTGATAAGTGCAAGGCAGAAAGGACAGAGGCAAAGGACCGAGGACAGTCTGGCCCTATTTATGATGAGATGGGTGAATAACGTGGAGTGGAGAAATAGCATTCGGAGATTGCTCCTAGGAAATGCTGAATATTTATGAGCTATGTAATCAGGCTGAGAAGGTAAGGCTTAAAGAATAGATGGGGCTGCAGGATGGGGGTAGGGAATATGCATGGAGAAAGAGGAAAGGGGAAAGAGCCCACAAAAGGAAAAGGAGAAAGACATTTTCTGCATAGTAACTTCTCCTTCTGTTCCTTTGGTCTCTATGCAGATGAGCAAGGACTGGGGTTACCAGACTGTGCTCCTCTGTGGGGAGCCCTGAGAGGCCTCGGAGTCACCTTTACTCTAAGCGGTTGAGCTCCTGGAGAACCAGGGGAAAGGAACACCTCATGGTGTGAGAAACCAAAGGTCAGTGTGGAGCAAAGAGTCCCTATTGATTCTGGAGCTAAGTCTGGGATTCAAGGGGAATGGAAACAAAATTCTATGAACACACAAGCGACAACAAAGCATAAATAACTCTTGGTCGTGTGACCTGGAAAACTCACATATATATTTAACACAAAGGCATTTCCCTCTGAGTGGAACTCATTAGAGACAAGGGGGTATTCCTTTTTAATTGAAACACGGGACATCCTGTGTAGGACTTAGGGGATTTGAAGATCCTAATTGGTTTCTTCCTTTGTTAATTTCATTCCCACCAAAGGAGAAGGACCACGGGAGGGAAAGAGAAAGAGAGAAGGAAAAAAAAATTAAGAAATGTAGGAGAGCCCGTTTGGGTCTTTCCTGAGAAGGGAGAAATGCCAGGAATAACAGATATGTGCAAATACAGATGGCAGCAGGATTAATCTGGATAGGTACAAGAGGGTAGAGGATTTCAGGCTCAAAAACAGAATAGCAGAAAGGGAGTCATAGGTCTGGGTGAATTTCTCTCAGAAAAGGGACTGTAGATGTCATTCTGCCCCTTGAATTATACATGAGAGTGGAATATGTACTTGTGGGAGGTGGGGCCAGGGAGCTTTTCTCTGCTAACTCAGTGCAAGGTCTTCATGGGGATACTGTATGCCTTTCTGATTAAGCCTGTCTGTGTGGAGTAACAGATCCTCCATTTCCTAATCAAACCATTCTGGGCAACTTCCTTAACCAGTCTCCCCATCTACAACATACGAATAATTGTACCTAATTTTAGTGATTTGAATTAAATAAATTCATAAAACGTACTCAGAGCAGCCTTATTAATAGTATATTTATAATAAATATCTTCGGCGCTAAATGTGGCCTTTTAATAATATGCCATATGCATGTTAGGCACTGGAAATACAATGATAAAGAAACTCCCTTGCTCTTTAAGGGAACTTGGAGTCATGGGAGAAGATATAAGAAAATAAAACGCCATTGCTGAAAGACAGACGTGCAGCTCAGTTGGTAGAGGGCTTGCCTAGTATGCACCAAATGCACCAGGTCCTGGGTTTGACCCTCAGCATTGTATAAACTGGGTGTAATGTTACATGCTCATAATCCCAACACTTGGGAGGCAGAGTCAGGATGACCAGAAGTTCAGGGTCATGTTATTTGCATAGAGAGTTTGAGGCAACATCAGAAAGAATACCATCTATGAAGGCATATAGGAGGGGGATGAAAAACTACCTTGGAAAACTGTTTTTGGAGATCCAGGAGGCTTCACTAATCAGAGGACTAAGGCTGGATCAATAGAGTGGAAGGAATTTAGAAGCTGGTGAGTGGGAGGAAGATAGTACTCTAGGAAGAAACAGCAAGCACCAAGGCACCGAAGAACAAAGAGAATCACATAGACCAGGATAAAAGGCAGGCTAGTGTTGGGATATAGATGGATAGAGGGGCTGGGATGAGGGTAAAGAGCAGTGGCAATGGTTTGGGAAACTGGACAGCAGCATTGAAACTGTGGTGAAAGTTGTCTGTTGCCTGCACAGATGGTGTGGAAAGTCCTCCTATATATGTGTTACTTTTATTGGTTGATGAATAAAGAAGTTGCTTTCAGCCAATGGCTTAACAGAATGTATCCAGGCTGGAAAGGATATAGAGAGAGAGTAGGCGGAGTCAGGGCGAAGCCATGTAGCTGCCTGCAGGAGACAGACACACCGAAATCTTGCCAGAACGCCACCACCACGTAGCAATACACAGATGAATAGAAACGGGTTAGTTTAAGATATGACTTAGCCAGAAATACACTTAAGCTATTGGCCAAACAGTATTGCAAATAATATAGTTTCTGAGTGATTATTTCGTGTCTAATGAACGAACAGGCTTCTCCAACACACGGAGGTCTAGCCTACAGAAAGGAGGGAGCCATTGTGATGCGACATGACCAGATTGGACGGAGATAGACATGTACCTCAGTGACTGGCACTTAGTAGGTGCCTTCTAAGTGGTAGTTGGACAAATGCAGAGCAATTCTCTGTAGTACTGAAGTGGAGGAAGGGTTATCAGTAGAAGAGGGAAGTTAGAGAGCGAGGAGGCTGCACAGTAGTCTGGGTGAAAGATGGCTGTAATCTAAACTGACCCATGGCAACGGGGATGTGTGAGATGGTGACGTCACCGCTTAGAAACTTGTACCCTTTGGGTTATCTTACCAGCGAGCACTGCTGTTACTTTGATTCCAACAAATCTTAGATCAGAACTCGGCAACCTGTTGATCTCAGTTCCTTTTCATGGACTTGAATTTCTTCTCACATTGCTTCTTCACTTTATCAATTAATTCATAACCCCGCTTTCCTCCTTACGCACCTTAAATTGGCGTGGCCTCTCATCAGGCCACCCTCCCTCTCCTGACTCTCGCTGACTGAGCTTGTTTGGCTCACCCACAGCCGTGATCACAGTCAGCTTATCACATCTCCGGTACCTGCGCTCAGACAGCCGAGGGAAATGACAAGGCCGTGCAAAAGACTTCTAATTCATGACGTTAACCACAGTGGGCTTCTGCTATGATCACTCTCACTTGATAATCTTGCTTCCTATCTCTTGGAGACTAGGAAAGCAATCAGGAGAGAAGGCGCACCTGTGGGCTGCCAATGCTACACCTTGGCACCTTGGCACCTCCCTCTATCTCTGTCCCTGTTGCTGTACTTTACCATGTTTCTGTGGGTAAGCCATCTATCTGGTCCTAGCTAAGTGGATTCACTGACTTGTCCGTTAGACCTCACCTTTCCTGCTTGGGCACACTGCTCCTGAAACCCTTCTTTCTCTTTGTCATAATTTCCCCTTTTGATGACGATCTTAGTTACTACATCAATACGAGTGTTGTATAAGTCAACTTAATACAAAAACTTTCTTATCCCATTTATTTTTAAACTATCTTACAACCACCACTCCTATCTATACCCCCGAATTTCAGCAAGACCCCAGATTTTTTTCTTTCTGCTTATTCTTGTATCCACTCTAGTCATATTTGGCTTCCTTCAGTCTATCATAGCTTCTCTCTCTCTCTCTCTCTCTCTCTCTCTCTCTCTCTCTCTCTCTCTCTCTCTCTCTCTCTCTCTCTCTCTCTCTCTTTCCCCGAGACAGGGTTTCTCTGTGTAACAGCTCTGACGGTCTTGAATCTCCTTCTGTAGACCAGGTTGGCCTCAGTTGTCTTAGTCCATCTGAAGTGTTCTCATGGATCTTAAGGCTGGGAAGTCCAAGCAAGGGTGCTGGCACAGTCAGTGGTGTTGGCTTCCTTCCTGGTTTATAGATAGAATCACATGATAGAAGACCTCTCAGACATCTCTAGGGGGATTATTTTGTAAGGACACTAATCTCACCCTTGAGGTCCCCATCCTCATGACCTGATGATATATATGCATCAAAATGTTATGAAGAAGTAAATTATTTTGTATGCATATTAAAAAATTAATGACTTATTTTCTAAAAATAACTATTCTATTTTTTCATAATTTCAACTTACTATTTAACTTATTTATTTGCATATTTGACCAATTTATCTTGTTTATTCTATCACCTCCACCATATAGTAATGTCACTGGAACTCACCTGAAAGCCTTCTTCCTGAGAACCAGCTCCCAAAGGAAAGAAGCATCAAGCAGTCTTACCAAGCTACAACACCCATGAACTACACACAACAATGGCTGGCATGGCATGATAACTCGAAGGGAGCAGTAGTGACATGTCTGAGTTAGTGGTAACTAACAGCTCTCAAGTCAAATTAGATTTAATGCCCATTCAACAAGAAGGGAATCATATCTGGTACTGGAAACAGAGCTAACTACACAGGGCTGGTGAGGCTGTAGATCTACAACTGCTGCTCTACTCGGCTAATATAACCCCTAACTAAATTGTAAACATTTGTCCATATACCCACAGATAAGTGTAGTCCTCACACCTCCTCGAGGAAGCTTCTAGCTGTGACAGACAGAGATGATTACAGAAAACCACCATCAAAATAGAGAGTGGTGAGCCCAGTCCCCGCAGACAGTCTACAATACAACTTCTATACCCAAGGCTCAGGGTTCATTGCAGGAGATGGGACAGAAAGACTTTAAGAGCCAGAGGAACATAGTTTGCTGTGAGATTGTGTCGCTGAAGAATATGTAGAGATACACTCATAAAGTCTCACCAACACAACTGCCTAAACATGAGCTGAACAAGGACAACAAGAGTACACATGCTAATATGGACACAAGAAAACGCATGGGGTTTTCAACCGTACACAAAGAACTACAAACAACTAAGGAATGTTAAGAGTGGTAAAGATGGTCTTCCCAAGGAAATAACACATCAATTGGTTATTCAATACCAAACAGTCATCCCTGAAAACACGTATATGCAAGTAATGTTATATAGACCGAGCAAGCTGTATTTCTGTATATACACACACATAAGTATGCAACAGCAATTAATAAAAGAAAAGACCACAAATTTGAAAGAGAACAAGGAAGGGTATATGAGAGGGTTTGGAGGGAGAAAAAGGAGAGGAAGATGACGTGATTATGTTCTTAATCTCAAAAATAAAAAGAAATAAGGAAGGAAGGAAGGAAGGAAGGAAGGAAGGAAGGAAGGAAGGAAGGAAGGAAGGAAGGAAGGAAGGAAGGAAGGAAGGAAGGAAGGAAGGAAGGAAGCTTACCAGGTAGGTATATACCTATACAGCTTCAGCACTCAAGAGTCTGAAGCAGGAGGAACTTAAATTCAAGGTCAGCTTATACAGCACAAGTTATTATAAGAGAAAGAAAGAAAGTATATTGTTGTGAGACGTTAGGCAGTTTACTTAGGTCAAGTAACTTTATTCAAAACAGGTTCTCATATAGCTCACACTGGCCTGAAGACTCAGCTGGGTAGCCTTGAACTCCTGATCTTGTCTCCACCTCCCAAGTCCTGGGGTCACAAGCATTTGCTCACTGCAACTGGCCTAATGATGTTTTTTATCTTTAAAAAATTGTGCATTTGGACAGGAGAGTCGGCTCACTGCTTTAGACCACTGACTGCTTTTCTGGAAGACCCAGGTTCTATTCCCAGAACCTATATGCCAGTCCACAGCTGTCAGTTACTCCAGTTCCAAGGGATCTGACATCCTGCCCTTCTTCTGGAACTCCAAGAGCAATAGACACACATATGCTGCACAGACATCAGACATACATGCAGACAAAATACTCACACACATAAAATAAATAAGGGCCCAGCATAGTGGTGCACACCTTTGAGTCCAGCACTCGGGAAGCAGAGGAAGGTGGATCTCTGTGAGTTTGAGTCCAGTCTGATCTACAAAGAGAGTTCCAGGACAGCTAGGGCTGTTACACAGAGAAGCCCTGTCTCAAACAAAAACCAAAACAAATAAACAAATAAAATAATAAATAAATAAGTAAACTGAGGTTTATTATTCATTTGTGTGTGTGTGCATGTGTGTACATGCACACACGACAACATGCATTCAGAGGTCAGAGGGTAACTTGAAGGAGTTGGTTCCCTTGTTCTACCATGTGGGTTCTGTGGTTTGAACTCAGATCATCTGACTTGGTGGTAAGCACTTTACTGGATAAACCCTTTCACAGCTCTCTAAGGTTAAATTCCTAGAAGTGCAGCAGAGGAGACAGCGAGATGGCTCTATGAGTAAAGGTGATTGTCACCAAGCCTGACAACCTGAGTTTGAACCCCTGGGACATGCATGATGTTAGGAGACAACCAGCTCCCACAAGTAGACCCCCACAAACATATGGTGGCATAGCTCCTCCCACTCTCTATGATGGGAATAAAAAATATTTTTAAGAAATGATTTTTAAATGTACTTTTCTCCACTCCCTTCCCTTCCTCTCCCCTCCCCTTTTACCCTCTCCCACAATCCCCATGCTCCCAATTTACTCAGGAGAGCTTGTCTTTTTCTACTTCCCATGTAGATCCATGTATATCTCTCTTAGGGTCCTCTTTGTTGTCTAAGTTCTCTGAGATTGTGAATTGTAGGCTTTTTTTTTTGCTTTATGTCTAAAAGCCATTTATGAGTGATTACATATGATATTTGTCTTTCTGGGTATGGTTTACCTCATTAAATATGATGTTTTCTAGATCCATCCATTTGCCGGCAAATGTCAAGATGTCATTATTTTTTCCGCTATATAGTACTCCATTGTGTAAACGTACCACTTTTTTTTTTTTATCCATTCTTCGGTTGAGGGGCATTTAGGTTGTTTGCAAATTCTGACTATGACAAACAATGCTGCTGTGAACATAATTGAGCACATGTCCTGTGGTACAATTGAGCATCCTTTGAGTATATACTCAAAAGTGGTATTGCTGGGTCTTGAGGAAGGTAGTTTCCTAATTTTCTGAGAAATCACCACATTGACATCCAAAGAGACTGTACCAGCTTGCATTCCCACCAGCAATGCAGGAGTGTTCCCTTTTCCCCACAACCTCTCCAGCTTAAGTTGTCATCAGTGTTTTTGATCTTGGCCATTCTGACAGGTATAAGGATGGACTCTCAGAGTTGTTTTGATTTGAATTTCTCTAATGGTTAAGGATGTTGAGCATTCCCTTAAGTGTCTTTCAGCCATTTTAGATTCCTCTGTTAAGAGTTCTCTGTTTAGGTCTGTACTCCATTTTTTATTGGATTGTTTGGTCTTTTGGCAACCAATTTTTTGAGTTCTTTTTATATTTTGTAGATCAGTCCTCTGTCTGATGTGGGGTTGGTAAAGATCTTTTCTCATTCTGTAGGCTGCCATTTTGTCTTGTTGACTGTGTCCTTTGCTTTACAGAAACTTTTCAGTTTCAGGAGGTCCCATTGATTAATTGTAAGAAATGCTTTTAAAAGGGGCTAGAGGACTGGAGAGATAGCTCAGCGGTTAAGAAAACTGGCTGCCCTTCTAGAGGTCCTGAGTTTAATTCCCAGCAGCCAGATGGTAGCTCATAACCACCTATAGTGGGATCTGATGCCCTCTTCTGACATAAAACTATGCATACAGATAAAGCACTCATAGACATTAAATAAATCTTTAAAACAGAAACTAGAGAGATGGTTCAGTCATTAAGAGCTTTGTAATTCTTGCAGAGGACTGGAGTTTGGTTTCCCAGACCCACAACCACCTGTAACTCCATCTATACATATACAAATGTATATACATAGATGCACACAGACGCATAAATAAAAATAAAGTGAACAATTAACTTTTTGTTTAAATGTAACTAGTCAATATGGTTGGGAAGCAAAAGGAAGATGAAGAGGCAAGGCTAGAGAGATGGCTCAGTAATTAAGAGCACCAGGTGTTTTTTCAGAAGATCAGGGTTCAAGTCCTAGCACCCACATGACAGCTCACAACCATCTGTGACTCCAGTCCTAGGGTATCTGATGCCCTCTCTTTTGGCACTGCATGCACATGTCAAAACACCCATACACATTAAAATGATAACTATAAAATGGGAAAAAAAATCAGGAGTTCAAGGCCATCCTTGGTTATTCAGCCAAGTCTAAGGCCAGTCTGAGCTGCATGTGTCAAAGGAACCTAGTAAGAGTAATTAAAATAAAAAAGAATTTATCTTAGCAGAGTAAGGTGGTCTACCCTTCCAATTCCAGCAAAAGGAGCAGGAATTTAAAATCACCTAGAGCTACACAGCAAGATCTGTCACAAAACACACAACTGGGCCTGGTGCTGCGTCTGTATTCCCAGCACCTGGAGATCGAGCATTTCAGTCTAGCCTGGCCTACGTTGTAAGAGCCTGGATCACAAACACAAACCAAATGCACATAGTAGCACACACTTTTAGTCCTGGCACTTGGGAGGCAGAAGCAGAAAGTTCTGTGTGAGTTCAATCAAGGCCAGCTCTACAAAAGAGTTTCTGGCCAAGCAGGCCTACATAGTGAGACCCTGCCTTGAACAAAACAAACAAACAAACAAACAATAGGCAAACACGCCTTCCTCCAAGCAACAACAATCCAAAACAAACAAAATTGCAGAATAATAAAAATTCATCCTGTCTTTGCATACATGCAAAGACGTGTGTGTGTGTGTGTGTGTGTGTGTGTGTGTGTGTGTGTGTGTGTGTACAAAGTTTATTTGCAGCACTGTCTGCAAAACAAAAGTCCAAAAATAAACTAAATATGCCTAAGCTGGAGACTGATTGTAAGTGCACGGTGCGTCTGTGCCCTAGACTGTATAATACGATGGTATTCAGATTCCCAAAGGATAATGATATATGTGCTTAGATTTTTTTCTTAACTCTAAAAGAAGGACTAACAATGTGGAGAAAACAGTTCCACTCTCCCCAGTCTGTGTTACAGCTGCACCGGGATGCGCGGCTTCTATCCAGGTGCTTCCAGATTTCTGGGCTTGGCAGGGTATGTATGGCAAAGTGTGTCCCTGCAGAGCCCTCCATTGGAACCCTGTAGAGAAAGGGATACTCTTGGGCAGGGGGATGCTGGTTTATTGTCTCAGCAGCTACAGGGTCTCAGCTAACAAACTCTGGCTCCTGCCAAGGGCAGCTCCTGCTGTCTTGCCTGCCAGCTGAGTGCTTCTCTTTGCTCTCTGATTCCCCCCTCCCGTGTGCTCACTGACCCCTGCTGGCTGGGTCACCGTGCCCGTGCCCTGGACTCATCATTCTGAAGTTAGCAATCCTGCTGGGCTGTTCTTGGCATAGCCTAGTGGGGGTGGGGAAGATGTTAGGTTCCTGTGTTCCTTCCCCCCCAACAAACACATACACCCACACATATGTTCAATAGGTATCTATGTCCTGGGAGGAGATCCAGGAAGGGAGAGTGATGGGAGGCTGCAGGCTCTGGGGGGATATAAACAGACAAGGCTCGTGTGTGTGTGTGTGTGTGTGTGTGTGTGTGTGTGTGTGTGTGTATCAAAGAGAGGCAATAATCAGTGTGAGATTGGGAGGGTTGTCCTCAGACTGCCCTCTTGGGCAATCACATGCCAGCAGCTTCATCCACTACCAGCTGGCATATGGGCTTTGGACCACCAAGAAGCCTTCCCATATGGCCCCCAGCTTGGCCACTGAAAATTCCCGGCCACATTCTCTGGCCTTTGTGCTGGCACCAGGCCAAGAAAAGTTAGCCTGGGGTATTATTCTCTTGTCCAACTCTCTCTCTCTCTCTCTCTCTCTCTCTCTCTCTCTCTCTCTCTCTCTCTCTCGTGTATACTTGATTCCCCAAAGACCGCTCTTACGTAGATGTAGAATTCCTGTATGACACAATCACTTCCTTAGCCCGGTCTCCAAAATGAGACCCTGAGGAAGAAATACTTGTCTTTCAGATCTACCTCATTAACCGTTCAGCCATGCTTTCTTCTGTAGCTCTACCTGTGACACACACACTCTTCTTTCCTTTTGAGGTCACACCTCTCCCAGAGCTCTACACAGCAACCCCTCCCACCCTCCTTGCCGCTTGTCTCTTGCCCTCTTCTCTGCCAGTTTCCCTTCACAGCTCCTTCCCCCCCTTAAACTTTCTAAAGTTCAATTCTGCCTGCTGCTGCCAAAAGAAGTTCCTGAGGTAACACAAAGGAGAGGCCCTCAGTGGGATGTGGGACGGGCCTGTAGTCCCAGCGCTGGGGAAGAGAGGTTGGAGTTCAAGGTCACCTGTGTTTATGATGCAGGCCCAGAAAAACAAAAAACAAACAAACAAACAAAAAAGAAAAAGAAAAAGGGTTTGCTTGAAATTCAGCTCTGGCTTTTCCTTCAGACCAAGGTGGAAGCTTATGAAGCAAAGGCACAAGCGGGCCCTCCAAGGACAGTGCTTTGGATGTTAGCAGGGTACCACGGGTTAGGAAATGGAGGTGGGAATATTGCTGCTACCTCAGCTAAGCAAGAGACAAAAGCTGGGGTTGTGATCATTTTGGTTGCCTGCTGCTGCAAGGAGGCAAACGGGAGTCACACCCTTTGCACAGCTGCCTCTGGGAGCAGCCCACAGAGCAGCTGGAGGCGAAGGAAATGCGAAGGGCTGGTTTTCTGGCTGCCCTGGAACCAGTGTCAAGTGAGGGAGAATGGAGGAGGTTTGCAGAATTGATGGACACTTGGCTTCCATTGGGCCATCTCTTCTGGCTCAGGGTTCCATCTCTGCCAGGAGAGAATCTCTGGGGACCCTGGTGGATGGGGAAGTAAAGGAAGCAGATGGAAGAAACTTGCGATGTAGATGGAGTAACTTAGTCTTCGGCCTATCTTCCTGAGTCCTCTTACCCTCTGTCTTTAGATCTGGGCTGGCTTCCTGAGAAGAAATAATATTCTAGAGATTCCAACAAGTACGGAGAAGGTAAGCGTGGACAAAGACAAGCAAGAAAACAGAGAAGTTTTTAGAAGTTAGTTTAAGAAAACGGGGGGGGGAGAGAGAGAGAGAGAGAGAGAGAGAGAGAGAGAGAGAGAGAGAGAGAGAGAGAGAGAGAGAGAGAGAGAGATTCACACAAGATGGACCAGAGATAGAGGCCAAACGTCCTAAAAAGACGAGACGAGACGATGGCTTTCCTCCGTTTGTTCAGCCTCCAGACCCAGATGACAGGGATTAGGGAGCAGCGGTGCCCACAGGCTGCGCTGCTGCCTCCGCTTAGGGAACCCAGAGCAAATACACCCTGATCCTCACATAAAGGACCAATTAACTGTGCGGTCTCCGGAAACAAATCCGCTAACAGGGTGACAAGCCCCTAGACGCCGCCGGGCGGTGTGTTTGCCCAGAGGCCGGCCAGGAGCAAATCAGGGGATTAGGATGGGACAGAATCTGCATGGTAAAGGGTTTTGAAGCCTTCCCAGTTTCAAAGCAAGGTCATGTGCTGCGAAGTTTAATTTCTGTCCTGCTTGGTCTTCTGGTGTGATGGAACCTTAGTGACGCGCCAGCAGGAGGCCAAGTCAAAGGTCCCTAGGATCCAGAACCTGAGGATCAGACCAGATTAAGAAGACTGATTCATCCTTAACCAAGAGGGAACGGGTCTAGAATGGCAATGTCTTGTAACTGGCAAATATAGGACTCCAGCACACTTCCCGTGCACCCCTTATCTCTCCTGCAGAATGCCTAGCTCTTTCGTACGCCAACCTACCCCAACCTCGAGATCTGCACAAATTTATCTTTGGGAGATGCGCCAGAGACCCAGTTCAGCACCCCCAGATGACACACTGACAAATCAGCACCCAGGACTCGGGGCGCCATCGACCCCCACTACTTAATTTGTTCTTCTGGGCAGAGATGAGGACTCAGAGGCGCTCAACACTCCAGAGTCTGGGCTCCATTGGGGGTAGAGGGACAAACTTGCCAGTGGAACTATGTTTCTCTGCTCTTTGGCCTGCTTCCGGTTTGAAATCGGCCACAGCTTCACCTTTGACCCTGGGACCTTTGAGTAGCCCACACTCCTCTGCTCTCTCTTGCGCTGCAGGAGCCCCCAATGTTGTTACACAACTTGAGAGCAATCCAAAACTCATCGCAGAACCCTACCCCAAGGTGGAAAACCTAGGATTTCTTTCTCCACAGCCAACATTATTTCCAGTTTAGGCAAAATGTGGGCACGAACGGTGGAGAGCAAGGATGGTTGGCTGGGACATCTCCAAGGTTCAAAGAACCCTAGAAAAGACAGAACCAGAGCTTTGAATTTTTTGTTGTCCCCCCCCCATCCCGCGCCACCCACCAAGAGGATGACCAGTTGTTGTCTGGTTCCAGCAATTCCGCTCTATTTGACATCCACCCTGTTTATTACACTTTGCTTCCTTTGCCCTTGACTTCTTGGTTCCACCTTTGGTTTCTTCAAATTTTTAAAACAACTTCCTAAAACATGTAAGAACAGAGCGATACACCATGGTAGTAAGTGCGAGCTGTCTGGTTTTCGGAGTCCCCCCCCCCCCCGATTTTACAGAGTTCTGAGCACCCCGCAGGAATTCTTGACTGGGGCGTCCGAGTCTAGTCGAGTTACGGTATTCCCTGGGCACCTGGCAGCAAACCAGAGAGTTAGGGGGAAGGGCGCCGCGCCCCGAGGCCAGAGGTGGTCCAGCGGTGGAATTCTCTTCCTCCCACTCCCAAGTATCCCAGCGTCCTGCGCTCACGTCAGGCCCCTGGGTTACTAGGGGACTGGAAGCTGGGACGGAGAACTCAACAGCGTCTGCTCTTCCAATGCCTCAGTTTCTCTGACATCTAAGAAAGGAGACAATTCCTGTTATAAATTTAGAGGGAAGACCAGAGTCTGACAGAGCCTCAGTCCTCGTCTTAGGTACTTGAAGAAGGAAAAGTCTCCAGCCAGATTCAGAGCAACATTTGATGCAAGGGGAGTGGGGCGGGACTCCAGCTCGCGCGCTGCCCTGCTAGTGGCCATTCTGGTGGAAGTGGGGGTATAGAGGGAGGCGGATTAAGCCCTTAATTACGGCGTGATCCGAGTGGCACCTGCTTTCCGCCCGCCCAGCTCCCAGGGGACTCGGACACTGGGGGGTGGAGAGAAGAACCAGCGAAGAAGGACAGCGCGCGCGGAGGCACGGCCGGTACCCAGGCACGCTTGCAGGACAGCGGCACCGTGGCTGCCACAGCGCGCAGAGGCTGTGGAGGGGCTTACGGCTCCCGGCCCGTGGGTCCCAGACCCAGGGGCTGGGCTCCGAGCCCCCCGCCGGGGACCCACGCAGGCCGCGCCATGCTGCGCTACCTGCTTAAAACACTTCTGCAGATGAACTTGTTCGCCGACTCGCTGGCGTCAGACATCTCCAACTCCAGCGAGCTACTCTTCGGCTTCAACTCCTCCCTGGCAGCGCTCAACCCTAGCCTGCTGCCGCCTGGAGAGCCCTCTCTCAATGGTGAGACTGCCCGGTGGGGACCTGGGATTTGGGGATTGGGGAGAGAGGGTTGCGTAGAGGGGAAGACTGAAGCGTTCCTTCCCTTAAGTCCAGGACCCCGGGGCACCTATCAGGGTCTCCTGGGAAGTGTCCCGAAGGTGTATCTGAGTGGGGGTATCTGCCTGTGGTGGAGGGCTTCCGAGTCCCTTTCCGCCCATCTCTCCTACCCACCACACTCACCCCAGGTGAGAGAACCGCGGTTGGTGATGGGCAAATTCCAAACTAAGAAATAGGGCAGAAACAGGGACACAGTCGCTAGCGGGTCAGAGCTGAACCGGCCACTAGACGATCCACCCAAGTAGCAGATGTCACTTCAAGGACCTGAAGTTTTCAAAAAAACTCACTCAGGGTGAGAAAGCCCTAATTTTGTAGGTTTTTGCTGCCGAGGGGACGGAGTATGCGATCTTTTCAAGGAAACTTAAAGCTAAGTTTGCATCCCCTATGAGACTCACAGCTGACCCATCCTGGCAGAGCGGCGGCGGCGAGGTCGTTACTGCTAATTACGGTGATTAATAAATAACTTGAGACAGAGCTTCCTCCCTGAGCGCCGCAGGCAGCCAGGATATAGGCTTGATTGCGCCCCCTGCTGGCCACACCAGGAACTCTCCCTCTGGGAAGCCTCTGCCAAAGTTAAGGAGTCCAGTCTCTCTCTCTCTCTCTCTCTCTCTCTCTCTCTCTCTCTCTCTCTCTCTCTC
>NC_022012.1:31002223-31030406 GCF_000317375.1 Microtus ochrogaster | reverse complement strand
CTCTCTCTCTCTCTCTCTCTCCCTCTCTCCCTCTCTCCCTCTCTCCCTCGCTCTCCTCCCCCCCCCACAGTACTCAGGTGCGGGGGAGGAGCCCCAGAGTCCTATTTGCATGGTCATTAGCTATTCATTACGCGGCTGTCGAGGCATCTCTGGAGACCAGGAATGACAAGGAAGAAATTCCAGGGAAAAGGAGTCCGCAGCTGCGTCTGTAGGAATTAGGGGGACAGGATGGACCAGAAGGGTGTGGTATGTAGGGAAGGAATTTGAAGAGGGTAGGGATTAGGCTGGGATTCCCCAGTCTCGTCACCTTTGAGTCCCAAGCAGTCATGCAGAGTTATTTTCACTGCCGTCCCAGAGTCAAGTTCCACTCAGAGCTCTGCATCAGCATCCACTTAAGCTTGAAAAGCCAGTGAGAAATGCAGGTAAAATGTTGTTGATAGCCTCTAGGAAAACACAGTCATGGAGAGTGAAGAATATCTCAGTGATCACAAAAGCAAACTTTTGGCAGCAGCGGACCTACATGTACACGAGGGATGTGTGAAGCCGGGGCGAGGCGGGGTAAATGCTACAGCCTAGGGTCGCATTCAGGTAGAGACTGTAGGAGCCATATTAAAGTGATAGGGAGGAGCTGGTATTCGAAAATGGTAAACTGGTCATACTTATTGATGTACAGTAAACGTATCATACTTACTGGTGTGCTTTGCATCCTTCGTGGGTTTCAGACTCCCACATTACAGGTAAAGAGGTGAAATTCGTCGGGCGGTGGTCGCGCACGCCTTTAATCTCAGCACTCGGGAAACAGAGGCAGGTGGATCTCTGTAAGTCTGAGGCCAGCCTGGTCTACAGAGCAAATTCCAGGATTAGCTTCATAGCTACTGAGAAACCCTGTCTCGAAAAACCACTTTTAAAAAAGAAAGGAAGGAAGGAGGGAAGAGAAGTAGAGAGAGAGAGAGAGAGAGAGAGAGAGAAGAATAAGAATAAGAATAAGAATAAGAATAAGAATAAGAATAAGAAGAAGAAGAAGAAGAAGAAGAAGAAGAAGAAGAAGAAGAAGAAGAAGAGAAGTGAAATTCAGAGATGCTTAGGTGTTTTTATTTTTTGAGCCCCAGACTAGCCATGTAACCTAGTCAGCCTTTGAACTCCTTATCCAAATGCCTCCACTCCCCAAGCACGGGACACCACTGGGCGGAAGTTAAGTAATTTGTTCAAATTTTTACCTCTGAAAGCGTCAGAATCTGAGATTTCAGCTCACAGGATTGCAAAGTCAAAACCTGGGCTCTAGACCAAATGGAGTGTTTCCAAATCAGGACTGGGATGGGACGGAGAAGAGAGACGCGTGAGCAGCAGAGATTCCGTCTGGAAGGCAGAGGACTGAGAAAATTATTCTCTTCCATGTGTAGGAGAGAAACTGATTTTACCCCAAGCAGTCAAATCAGCTCTATTGGTACAAAGCCTGCAACCGTCATGACCCAGCTTGCTCTACACCAGAACTCTTAAAAGGAAGGGCAGGAAACGAAAGCTAATCCCCCACTGGGCTAGGAACCAAGAGGTCCCTAAGGATCCTGGAACAGGGTAGGCGGGGTGGGGGCGAGAGAGAGGCGCAGAACAGATGCGCCCAGCAGTCTCTGGTTATTTAAGGACAGCAGTGTGTGCAAGACTGCAGCGCCCCCTACTGGCAGAACCGGGTTAAAATCATTTCCAAAAGTCGGACTGAGAGCTTAGTGCCGGGTGTTTAACAATCCTGTGTAGGCGGGAGTGAGGATGGGGACACAAGTGGGGGCATGGGAGTGGGGACATTGGGGTGGAGATGACACTTAGATTCTAAACTGAGGTAGAAGATGAACTAGGTTAGGAACGGAGGTCTGTCGGTCAAGAGGGAGGCAGGAATGGTATCGACAGATAAACTGATCCAAGAGAGCGAGGAGGGACGGGCATTTCTTTCCTGTTTTTTAAACTGTGCCTTTCAGGAAAAGCCGCCCCACTCGTATTTTCACTTCCACCACGTTAAATTTCTGTGACGTCACAGTATCCCCGTAAATAAAAACGAGATGATTTAGGGCCTCATGGCATTCAAATTAAGAACCCTTTGTAGTCTTACCTCCAGCCCTTAATAAACCTTTCCTTAGATGAAGGAGCCGGACAATCCGCCTTATCCATTTCACCTATGGGGCCGGGGATCGCCCGGAGGTTAAAGCAGTGTCTGCTATGGTACAACATGCATGGTTGCTCGCTGAGCAAGGCTTATATGTGAACCATAAATGTGAATGAAA
Source organism: Microtus ochrogaster (assembly GCF_000317375.1). Taxonomy (NCBI): domain Eukaryota; kingdom Metazoa; phylum Chordata; class Mammalia; order Rodentia; family Cricetidae; genus Microtus; species Microtus ochrogaster. The sequence goes on along the minus strand of NC_022012.1, from coordinate 31,028,136 downwards.
ACCAAACTGCACAGGCTCCTCACCAAGCCATGGCTCGGTCATCCCACTTAGACTTGTCAGGAAAGGAGGCCGGCGTCTAAAGGAGACCTATCTGAGGGCATTTCAGTCCCAGGCTAAGACTCAGGGACGCGGGCTGTGAGGGGGGAGAGGCAGGGAAGCGGATGCGGATGGCACTCTAGCAGAGGAGCGTGGGAGATGAGCGAGCCAGAGGGTTCTGTTACCCTCCAGAGCCCCTGTCTTTTCCCCCAATTGCCTTGCCTTCTCCAGGGTCAAGAGTTGGGCCGGAGGATGCCATGCCACGCATCGTGGAGCAGCCGCCAGATCTGCTGGTTTCCAGGGGCGAGCCGGCCACGCTGCCCTGTCGCGCTGAAGGCCGGCCTAGACCCAACATCGAGTGGTACAAGAACGGAGCGCGCGTCGCCACGGCCCGGGAGGATCCCCGCGCTCACCGCCTGCTGCTGCCCAGCGGCGCCCTCTTCTTTCCCCGCATCGTGCACGGGCGCCGCTCTCGGCCTGACGAGGGTGTCTACACCTGTGTGGCTCGCAACTACCTGGGAGCAGCCGCTAGCAGAAATGCCTCGTTGGAAGTAGCTGGTGAGAGAGTCCGGTCAGCTAATGCTTCTAGAGTCTGGGGCAGGTCGGAAGGCCTACAAAGAGTCGGCCTCGAGGGCCCTTCAGCCCACTCAACATCTTCCAAAAACAGAGACCTTTGGTCTCTAAGGCCAAACTCTGACCATGGAGGAGGAAGTGGGATTGACTTGGCATTTCAGAACTCCAAGTCGACTGTGTCCCGTTCTGCTCCGAGACAGTCCTTCCTGTTAGCATCCAGTCACATCACACCACCCTGTTTATTCTTCTGACCTTTCTCTGTACGGCTCCTTCTCTTTTTGCAGTCCTCCGTGATGATTTCCGGCAATCGCCTGGGAACGTGGTGGTGGCAGTGGGGGAGCCCGCAGTAATGGAATGTGTGCCCCCTAAGGGCCACCCAGAGCCTTTGGTGACTTGGAAGAAGGGCAATGCAAAACTTAAGGAAGAGGAAGGAAGGATCACCGTGAGTGTGTGTGTGTGTGTGTGTGTGTGTGTGTGTGTGTGTGTGTGTACATACCGATGCATGAGTCTGGGACATGTCTTAATGGAGAAAGTCTTGAGTTTAAGGGTCTTGAGACCTGGGAAGAATGTCTTGGTATTGTCCAATGGAAGACAGGGTGGAACTAAGGTAAGACAAGTGGAGAGAATTAGGCAAGGTTGCACACGCCTCTAATCCCAGCTCTGGGGAGGCAGAGGCAGGCAGATCTCTGAGTTCGAGAACTCCTGTGAAGGGAGTTCCAAGACAGCCAGGACTACACAGTCTCAACCCTCTCCCACCCCACTAAAACAAGAGGAGAGAGAAGGCCACAAGGCCCCAGAGAATCCATATCTGACACATGAGTTAGCCTCATTAGTTTTCTTCAGCGGCTTATTATGGGAATCAAATAAATCATATACACACATGTAGACACACATACACACACATTTTCATGGCTGTAAAGGACCGACGCTACCCTTGTATTCTCCAGATACGTGGAGGCAAGCTGATGATGTCACACACGTTCAAGAGTGATGCTGGGATGTACATGTGTGTGGCCTCCAACATGGCTGGAGAGCGAGAGAGTGGGACAGCTGAACTTGTGGTACTGGGTAGGCACTGGGCACTTCAGACGTAGGGGGAGTGGGGAGCCCAGGAAACAAGTAGCTGTGCAGAACCCCTGACAGTTCGATGGTTCCCACTCTGTAGAGCGCCCCTCATTTCTGCGTAAACCAGTAAACCAGGTCGTCCTGGTCGATGCCCCTGTGAATTTCCTGTGTGAGGTGCAGGGAGATCCCCAGCCCAGCCTCCGCTGGCGCAAGGATGATGGTGAACTGCCCACTGGCAGGTGAGAAGCCCCTTCCTTATGACAGCGGGGGGACCCAAGGAGCCCCAGATCCTACTTGGCCCTGGCACAGAGAAATATATTACCCAGAACTAGCGGTCCCTGCCCGAACTTAGTCCACATAGAGGGTATTATCTTGTGTACCCCTTGAGTCCTGTCTTGCCTTCCTTGACCCCGGTGTTTGTCCTGAGGGAGAGAGAAGGGGTTTGTAGCTGTGGCCAACCCGGCTTGGGGTGGGGGGTGGAACAGGTATGAGATCCGGAGTGACCACAGCCTTTGGATTGGCCGAGTGAGTGCCGAAGACGAGGGGACTTACACCTGTGTGGCAGAGAACAGTGTGGGCCGCGTGGAGGCATCTGGCTCTCTCAGTGTTCACGGTGAGGGGTCCTCCTGGGACAGCTTGCAGGGGCAATATGGGGGGTGTTGAGGGAGAATGGAGAAAAAGGGCAGGAGAATCACTTGAGACTTCTGGAGGGAGGGAGACGGTGAACGCCTGCTCTACCAAGCCGGTTTGGGACTTGGTACCACCGAGTCCCTGCTCCTTTTTCTTTCTCTCCCTCCCAGTCCCACCCCAGTTTGTGATTCAGCCCCAGGACCAGATAGTAGCCCCTGGAGAAAATGTGTCTTTCCGATGTGAGACCAAAGGAAACCCCCCACCTGCCATTTTCTGGCAGAAGGAAGGGAGCCAAGTAGGTAACCCTCTCCAAAGTTCTAACCAATTTTCTCTCTCTCTCTCTCTCTGGATCTTTTTATCCCTTGACTTTCTGTAAACTCCTGTCTAAGCTTCCTCTCTCAGAAACTCTTGCAGGTTAGTTGGAGGAGGAAATAAAACGATGGAGATAAAAAGGCCCAGGGCATTTGGACTCTTGGGAAGTCCAATGACAACACAACGGTGTTAGAGGATGCAGAGCTGACCTGAGTGGCAATTTCTGAGCGAATCTATGTGCTGGTCAATGCTGTCTTGAGTGTAGAAATCCAGCCAGGTTTCCCCTCCCCACTAGGCCTTGGGTTTTAAACATGAAAACTGCTCTGGAAACCAAGTATTGAAGGAATTAAAGCTGTTTAGGATAGATTAAGTGCTCTGTCTATTGCTCTACTTATAGCTCCTTCCAGCAGGGGGAGCTCACAGCCATCTCCTGTCTACCTAGTGAACAAATCCAGATCACACTACCGGAAAGAACGGAAGTTACAGCCCAAGTGATTTTCTCTAAGGGAAGAGATGATATGACACAGGGTCTGAATAGTAAAACTGATTATCCCCACACTAAAGGAAAGCGACAGAATTTTTGTTCCAAATCAATGGCCACCGCTTTTCAACATCTCCAGTTCTTGTGATGGCTGCATTTTAATTAGGTCCTCATGGGGATGAGAACGGTGGTGGCAGGTGGATGGAGTAGGAGTGTTCATTGGGTTCACGGGCCGCGCAAAGATGGGGAACAGACCACCAAAGTCTCATAAACCAGGAGCAACTTTATTCCAGGAAAAAAAAAATCTTCATGGGCACAAAAAGCTTATCAGCTAGCTGAGACTACAGCCAGAAATTGGGCTTCTGTAGCTGTGGCAATGGGCTGTTTCCGAACTCCCCTTTTTATAGTAAGAAGCAAGCATTAGGCATGAACTAAAGAGTTTTTATAATTCAAGACAAAACTCAGATATGAATTGCTTTTTTTTTTTTTACAACTTTCCTTAACAGGGTTTTTCAGTTAAACTAGTGTTTGTATTTAGCCCATTGTTTCTCCTTGGCACTTTCTGAGGGTGTTTATCAAAGCTCTACACTCGCCTGATACTGCCAGTTGCTGGCTGTGAGTCGCTAGGGTGGGAGGGTATCTAAAAGCTGACTCTCGGTTTGCAGAGAGACTCTCGGTTTGCAGAGAGACTCTCAGTTTGCAGAGGGCTGATTCAGCCTTGCAGACAGAACTATGGGTTGTAAAGCAAAGTAACCCACTGTTAATAGTTAATCCTTAAGCTGCCAAGAAAGCTGCTGACAGTCTGCTCTCATTCTCCTAGGCTTACAACTTTATATTTCTTTATTTCTACACTCTTATTTCTGGAACCTACATTTCTATATTCTTATTCTTGGACTCATCAGGAGGAGGTTAGTCAGAGCCTCTGCCTAGTCTGTTTGTCCTTTCCATGTGTCCATCTGAAGTAAAATGTGAAGCCGGGAAACATTTAACATTTATCACAGTGTTTTATAAAACTCGCATAAGATTCCTTCATTTTAGCCTACTAAGTTTGAACCCTAAGCTTTGAGAGTCAGATTTGGGGAAACTGGGTCCCATAAAGACATAAGGACCCAGAAGTTCTATTTTAGTTGTTGTTGTTGGTTCATTTTTTAAATTTTATTTTTCAAGATGTATTTTATGTAGATTGGTGTTTTGCCTGCATGTTTGTCTGTGTGAAGGTACCGTGTTCCCTATGTAACATATCCCCTAGAACTAGAGTTACAGACAGTTGTGAGCTACCATGCAGGTGCTGAAAACTGAATCCCGGTCCTCTAGAAGAGCAGCCAGTGCTCTTACCCACTGAGTCATCTCCCCAGTCCCCAAGTGGTTTGTTTTCAGAGTTAAGGCTGGTCTCTAACTTGTGATTCTCCTGCCTTATCTCAGGTCTTAGTTCCTTAGAGTTTCTTAACCAGTAAGTCACAGAGCTGGGACATGGAACCCAAGATCTTCTAATAAATGCCCATCATTCTTGTGAGTTGGCCTAACCAGATTGGCCAGGGTCAGGCCAATGGCGGAGGCAGAGTGCACACTAAAACCTGAGGGCTTTTCTCAGCAGAAGCAGGGCTCTCCCAGCAGCCCTTTCCTTATCTTACTTCCTTGCTCTGTCCCAGGTTCTGCTTTTCCCTAGCCAATCACTGACGCCCATGGGACGCCTCTCAGTCTCTCCAAGAGGCCAGCTCAACATCACTGAAGTACAGATGGGGGATGCTGGCTACTATGTGTGCCAGGCTGTCAGTGTGGCTGGTAGCATCCTGGCCAAGGCCATGTTAGAGATAAGAGGAGGTATGTATCCATGGAGAAAGGGGTGGACCGACGGTCTGTAAAGACATTGTTTAAAGAGATCTGTTTCTCTTGGATGATGATCCATGTGTCTAAAAGGAAACTGACATGTTCCTGAGGGATGTCCTTGATGTTTGGAGACTAGCAGCAGAAGGGTCCTAGCAGAGACTAGAAATGATTACTAAAGTCCTCTTGAGTTACAAGGAGGGAAGGATAAGGTGATGAAACAGATAAGGCAGAAAGACAAAAAAACAAAACAAAAACAACAACAACAAAAAAAAAAAACTTCGTGACCCAAGTTCTTCCTCTCTCAGCTTCCATGGATGGGCTGCCTCCCATCATCCTCCAGGGGCCAGCCAACCTGACGCTGGTACTTGGCTCTTCTGTGTGGCTGCCTTGCAGAGTGACCGGAAACCCTCAGCCCAGTGTCCAATGGAAGAAAGATGAGAGGTGGCTGCAGAGGGAAGACTCCCAGTTCAACTTAATGGACAACGGCACTCTATACATCGCCAGTGTACAGGTGAGTGTCACCCCTAGGGCCCTCGTAACCAAGAACAGCTATCTGGTCCACATTCCAACTCTACTAAGTACCAACTAGGCACCTAATCCATTTCTACCTCTCTGCTCTCTCAGACTTCCTAAAGTATCCAGCATCTTCCTCTTCCTTCTGTAACCTGCCTCTCCATCCCTTCATCTTACCTTGTTCCACTCCCAGTGGGCCAGCACTCTACCTTCTCCTACAGGAGATGGACATGGGTTTCTACAGCTGCGTGGCCAAGAGTTCCATAGGGGAGGCCACATGGAATAGCTGGCTTAGGAAGCGAGGTAAGTTCATCCATCAGTCTCCAGACTTGCCCGCAGCTTTCTCCAAATTTGCTTTAAAAAAAATAGTCAATGTCTCCCAAGTCAATATCTTCCAAATGTCATAACCACGTTGGTGGGGATGAGGATGGATGGATGTGAGTCTGGGTCAATACACTATGATAGCTCATAACCATTACCACCATCAGAGCGCCACAGCTTCTCTAGGAAGGAGGCAGGTTACACTCCCTTCCCCCCTCTGTCTAGCTAATGATAATTTATCACTGCAGAAGATTGGGGAGCATCACCACGTCCTACAACAGAACCCAGTAACCCTCCAGGGCCTCCCTCTCAGCCAGTAGTCACAGAGGTAACCAAAAACAGCATCACTTTGACCTGGAAGCCCAATCCACAGTCTGGGGCCACAGCTACCTCTTATGTGATAGAGGCCTTCAGGTATGAAGACAGTTTTATGTGTCTGTGTATGTATGTTTGCAAGCGTACATGCACATTCGTGCACATAGAGGTTACAGCATAGTGTCAAGTGACCTCCCCCAAAGTCTGTGAGACAAAGTCTTTCTCTGAACTTGGGGACCACTACTTGGTTAAACAGGTTGATCAGTCGTCTCTGGAGATCTGCCTATCTCTGTCCTCCTCCCCCAACATATGCTAACATTACAGATGCGTGTTATCACACCTGGGTTTTACGTGGATGCATGGGATCCGAACTCAGGTCTTCATGCTTACTCTGTGGGCACTTTACCAACTGAGCCTTCTCTTCAGGCCCATGGAGACAATTTTGAATGCAAATCTCAAGACTTAAAAAGAGGGAATCCTATGTCCTTAGGGTCTTTGCTATCTCGGGAGAATGATTCTCTAGTTCCCTCTCCCAAGGTAGTGGGGTTCCATGGAGGATGAGTGAGATCAAGTGGACAAGTTGGGGGTTCCTGGCTTAGACAGTGCTGTCATTTCATTCCTGTTGTAGCCAAGCAGCTGGCAACACATGGCGGACAGTGGCAGATGGGGTGCAGCTGGAAACACATACCGTCAGTGGTCTGCAACCCAACACCATCTACCTGTTCCTAGTGCGAGCTGTGGGAGCCTGGGGCCTCAGTGAACCCAGCCCTGTCTCTGAGCCTGTCCAAACCCAGGGTAAGGCCAAAGGCCTTATGGGTGTGGGCATGACATGAGTAACATCAAAGAGTACCCCCCCCCCCAGCCAAACCACAGAATGGTGGCCTTACACAGGATTCCCTTTTGATATACCAGGTCTATACTGATGGCCCAGACTACAACAGGAAGTCATGTTGCTCTATCATAGAGGGCCCAAGAAAGACAAGAGGGAAAGATGAAGGAGTGTGCTAGTCATTCATCTTAGTAGCTCTCTCACCGTTGAGCCTCTTAGCCATATGTAGCACTAAAGACTGTTAAGACTAAAAAGGACTTGGGAGAATCAAGTGCATATTAGAAACAGGGAGTTGAGCTGGGGGTGGTGGCGCATGCATGCTTTTCATTCCAGCACTTGGGAGGCAGAGGCAGGTGGATCTCTATGAATTCAAGGCTAGCCTGGTCTACAGAGTGAGTCCCAGGACATCTAGGACTATTAGACAGAGAAACCCTGGCTCAAAAAATAAGAAAGAAAGAAAGCTGAAAACAGAATGCACAGAAAAAGCCATTCCCATTACAGATTATCTCTGTAAGATTCCCGTGACCTCACCGTGCTATGCTGCATTGAAATGAGGGATACAGTCTGTGAGCCAGGCAGAGATAGACTGTAAACACAGCCATAGTACTTGGGTCTGGTGTCCCCTGCTGACTGGGCTCTTTGGTCAGCAGACAGCCGTCTATCTAGGCCAGTGGAGGACCCATGGAGAGGCCAGCAAGGACTAGCTGAAGTGACCGTGCGAACACAGGAGCCCATCGTCCTTGGGCCAGGAACGCTGCAGGTGTCCTGGACTGTGAGTATGGCATAGCCATGTGGTTAAAGACAGGGAGTTTGATGGGGGACATGAAGACATCTGAGAAGGGGTGAGGGAGTGCAGGAGCTTAGTGGTTGGGGAAGGCAGGAGTGGAGTAGGGCCTCCCCTGACCCTGGGACACACTTCGTCCTGTCTCCTATAGGTGGATGGCCCAGTTCAGCTGGTGCAAGGTTTCCGTGTGTCTTGGAGAATTGCAGGCCTTGACCAGGGAAGCTGGACAGTGCTGGACTTACAGACCCCACACAAGCAAAGCACGGTGCTAAGAGGGCTCCCCCCAGGGATGCAGATCCAGATCAAAGTGCAAGTCCGAGGCCAGGAGGGGCTGGGGGCTGAAAGCCCTGTCGTGACCAGCAGCATGCCTGAGGAGGGTAAGGAGGGCTTCAGAGTGATGAACAGAAGGGTGTATATAGTGATGTGGAGAAGAGGGGGAGGGGCAAAGACTCGAACATCAGGTATCTGGGTGGGAAGGGAGGGTGCCTCTCTGTTCCCTCATGGAAGAGCAGGGAGAGTGAAGCTGGGGGCAGCTTGCAATGATTGTCTGTGTCCTTCTTCTTACCATGCTCCACCCTGGGCTAGCCCCCAGTGGCCCCCCTCGGGGAGTGGCTGTGGCCTTGGGGGGTAATGGCAACAGCAGTATCACTGTATCCTGGGAGCCTCCACTTCCCTCCCAGCAAAACGGGGTCATCATTGAATACCAGGTACAAGGTTTGACTGAAGATTGAGTGAGAGGGATGGGAATTGAGGATGTGGGTGCAGGATGTGAGACTTGGGGCCTAAAATCATGATGGAGGGAGCCTAGGGCTGACTTTGGGTTTGGGAAAAAGGAAAAGGGTTCCCAGCATTGTCTCCAGCCAGGGCCGAGTTTCCTCTAACTGGAACCTCAAGTTTCTCCATGGAACTTAAATCCAACTCCTGATAACACTCATATCTGGGTCTCCCTAGATCTGGTGCCTGGGTAACGAAAGTCGCTTCCACCTCAATCGATCAGCAGCAGGCTGGGCACGCTCCATGATGTTCCAGGGACTGCTACCGGGCCTGCTCTATCGAACCCTGGTGGCAGCAGCTACCAGCGCTGGTGTGGGTGTGGCCAGTGCCCCAGTGCTGGTGCAGCTGCGTGAGTCCTGTTGTGGGCACGGGAGAGCAGGGGTAGAGAACTTGCGGAGTGGGGTGGGGGTGGGGCTAGAGTGGCAGAGTGTCCCTTTAAATTCAACAGTTGAAAGGCAGAGACAGGTGGATCTCTGTGAATTCGAGGCCAGCCTGGTCTTCATAGCGAGCTCCAGGCCAGTCAAGGATACATAGTGAGATCCTGTCTCCAAATAAATAAGTAAAATTAAACAATAAAAAAATTAAAAGTGATAAAAAATAATTTGGGGGGGGGTACTGGGGTAGATGGGCTTACAGGTCCTGAATGACGCCTTCCTACCCTCTGGGTTTCGGGCTCGTCTCCTTTCCTCTTTCTGACCCCCACAGCATCTCCTCCGGAAGCAGAACCCGGGCCCGAGATCAGCGAGGGGTTGGCAGAACGGCTGGCTAGGGTGCTGAGGGAGCCCGCCTTCCTGGCTGGCAGCAGCGCGGCCTGTGGGGCGCTGCTGCTCGGGTTCTGCACGGCCCTCTACCGGCGCCAGAAGCAACGCAAAGAGCTCAGTCACTACACCGGTGAGAGCCACGCCTCCGGGCACCCCAGCCTGCGTGGGAGGGGCCTCGAGGAAGGGCGGGGCCTCAAGAGGAGGGGCCACAGGGAGCACAACGCCCTGGGGTAGGGGGCGCAAAAAGGCGCGGGAGAGCAGGTTTGAAAGGGAGGGGCCAGAGGGGAAAGAACCCCAGTTTGTTAGGTTTAACACTGGGGCACAGGCTTTGCTACTTAACGTCAGTAAACGAGAAAGTTTGAGTTGGAGGTGGGCGGGGCCTGACCAGAGACCCCTTAATGGCTAGACTGGCCAGCTCCAAGATCTACTCCTTAATAAAAGCAATCTCTTAAAAAAGAGATGACAACAACCTCCAAGGTCAGAGATTTTCAGTTTTGGCTACATATAGGAATCACTTGTGAAAACTTTAGGGAAAACATGTGAGCATGAAGTCTGATGTGGCACCCGGGAAGCGGGGTTGGCAGAGGCAGGAGGATCAGGAGTTCAAGTAGTGTTCCAGGACAGTTTGGGCTACATAAGATCTGTCTCAAAAGGAAAAAGAGAGAGATAACTGAGTTCCATTCCAAGAAAATAGTATTAAATTGCTTCAATGTGCGACATGAATAGATTTGGGACCAGGACCAAGGAGAGGACAAACATCTGGGGCTCCTAACCACTCACCTCATTTCCCTCTTTTTTTTCCTACGGGTTCCTTTTCGGAAGCCTCCTTTGCCTACACGCCTGCAGGTAAGCAGTTCTACTCTCTAGGATTCGGAACCCCAGGACCAGCTTTTCTCTTACCACTTTCCCCCTTCATCTTCCCCAGTGTCCTTTCCACACTCAGAGGGCCTTTCTGGAGCCAGTTCCAGGTAATTCTTGTGACCCTTCTAATGATAACTGTTTCTCCAGAGAGAGTGCCCCTTCCACTCCAGGCCTGACCCCTCCCCGTGTTCAGCCTCTCCTAGTTCCTATCCCCAACCATCCTTTCTGTCCCTTGACTCTTGAGCCTGTCACCGTCTTCCCTCTGCTGGCCTCTTTTGGCTCCCCATTCCCAATATTCACCTGCTCCCCTCAGGCCTCCCATGGGCCTTGGCCCTGCTGCCTACCCATGGCTGGCAGACTCCTGGCCCCATCCATCACGAAGCCCCTCAACTCAGGAACCCCGGGGAGGCTGCTGCCCCAGCAATCCTGACCCAGATGATAGATACTACAATGGTGAGAAGCTCTAATCCCTTAAGGGCACACTTACCCCATCCCCCCAAGACCCAGCCCTCCCCCACTTCTTGCTCTGTCAGCCTCCTGGAGCAAACTGTAGGGATCTGAGGAACCCAGGTCTTCCTGATGTTGCTTAGTCCTTGGAGGACTGGGGAATGGATCTTGGGCCCACAGGACACAGAGTCATAGAATAGCTATCGAACGTTCATCTTTGCCTTGATTGGACGTGTCAGATTTGGGTTGGGGGAAGAAAGCTGATCCCATGGAATCTCCTGCCTTCCATTATCCTTTGTCCCTACGTTTGTGTGTCTGCCTCCTTCCCTGGGCCTTCCTCTTTCTTCTCCTCAGAAGCAGGAATCTCACTGTATTTGGCTCAGACCGCCCGGGGTGCCAATGCCCCTGGCGAGGGTCCTGTCTACAGCACCATTGACCCTGTAGGGGAAGAGCTGCAGACCTTCCATGGAGGGTTCCCTCAACATTCTTCTGGGGACCCAAGCACCTGGAGCCAGTATGCTCCTCCCGAATGGAGCGAGGGGGACAGTGGTATGACCTCAATTCTCAACCTCCCCATTTTAGCCCTCTCCACAATATCCTCCATCCTGTGGCATCTGACCTGTCCCTTCCTCTGACATATTGCCTCATCTCTTGCTCTTTCCTGCATGCTCCTGGTGTGCCCTTATCTCCTCTCCTCAGGAGCCAGGGGAGGCAAGGTGAAGCTTCCGGGCAAACCTGTACAGATGCCCTCTTTGAGCTGGCCAGAAGCCTTGCCACCACCTCCCCCTTCCTGTGAACTGAGCTGTCCAGATGGGCCTGAGGAGGAGCTGAAGGGCAGGTAATGATACCGCCAACAGCAGATGTCCCTTGCCTATAGCTAAGCCCAACCTGGAACGTCCTAGAGCAGGCAGTGGGCAAAGATACTGGAGGCCGGCTGGGGAGGGGGAGTGTGAAGCTACTCAGCCCTTCCCTTTCCATCTGTCTTTTCTACCCCAGTTCAGATCCGGAAGAGTGGTGCCCACCAGTGCCTGAGAAAAACCACCTGATTGAGTCCAACTCCAGTGGCGCATGCCTGGTGGCGCCATCCCAAGGGGAAACTCCCTCCCCTACCTCTTCTTATGGGCAGCAGTCCACAGCCACTCTTACCCCTTCACCTCCTGATCCTCCCCAACCCCCTACTGATATTCCCCATCTCCACCAGATGCCCAGGTAAGGCAGTGTAGAATTCCCTGTATATTATAGATCCTCTCTCTCTCTCTCTATATATATATATACATATATATATATATATATATTCAGTGGATGGATGAGAGGGTGGGTGGGTGGCTAGGTGAAGAGGGTACAGAGGCCTCATAGCTGTGTTCAAGCGAGAGCCTGATGTGGAGAGGAAGGCAAAGTCTGACAGAACTCTCCCTCGTCTTTCAGGCTGTCTCTCCTTGGAGTGGGTCTGCAAACATCCAAGGCATTGCATGCACATATGGATGTTTTGATGTCCTTAGGGCTTCCCTAGTATGGGGCCTTGTGGCGGACAGGTCACACCTTGACTATTGCGTATCAGGCTGAGCACGCAGCGCAGTGCCTGGCACGCAGCAAGCCCTGGGGTTTTATGGGATGAACAAATGCTGAGACCTTATGTTGTTGCAGGAGGGCGCCCCCTGGGCCGAGTTCTCCTCTCAGTGTATCGCAGCCCACTCTGAGTAGCCTCGAAGGGAGGCCTGCTGGCCTGCCTGCTGGCCTGCCTGCTGGCCCCACAGTCTCCTATCACCTCAGCTGCAGCCCTGTGCCTACTCCACCCAGCAGTGCCCCAGGTGAGTCTGTTGACACTCAGTTTGCTCCCAGATCACTGTGCCCCCTCCACACACCAAAGCTTGTTTTCCCTTTCCCTTCAACCCCCTTTCTCAATGTCTTCCCATGCCGGCTCCTCTTTTGTCTCCTAACACGACAGGGAGAACCCGCCAGGTGACTGGAGAGATGACACCCCCACTCCATGGACACCGTGCCCGAATCCGGAAGAAAGCCAAGGCTCTTCCTTACAGAAGGGAGCACAGTCCTGGGGGTGAGGGGAGCCCTGGATGTGGGAGATGGTGACAGCCAGTAGAGGGAATGGGCTGGAAAGCAGAAGGAGTGGAGTATGTGGCACCAGACCTTGGGTCATTTACTTGCCTCCCAGTGTCAGCGATGGGGTAGGAGGTGTGCTGGTGTTAGTAGAAGCGGGAGATTCTGCTGAAAACAGGTTTCTCCCCAGACTTGCCCCCACCACCCTTGCCACCACCAGAGGAAGAAACCAGCTGGCCCTTGGGGCCGAGAGCAGCAGGCAGCACGTCTTCCCTAGAGCGAGAGCGCAGCCACGAGAGGAGAGTGGTACAGGCTGTGCCTTACCACGTCGGGCCCCACCCAGATGGTAAGGCTAGCGCGGGGGTGGGGGCAGTGGGGAGGACTGGAAGCTCACACAGTCCCGAGGTACCTTCAGCTGGGTTAATGCAGCTGGTCAACATTGACATTGGCTCTTGCATCTCACACGCTCTAAGCAAAGTCCTCAGAGTCCCCAAGAGACTCTCTCCAGGACTGAAACCAAGGATGAGGAAAGAGTGGGGTCTGGGTGGTATCCCCACTTCCCTAAGTTCTCTGTGATCTAGTTCCTCACATGTTTCCGAACCCCCTGTCATGTCAAGGTCATGTGTTAGGTTCTGCTTCTCCTTAGCTCTCAACCTGTCAGAGCCTAGCGCCTGCCCCTCAGTCATTACCCAGAGTTGGGAGAATGCACAGGGTGGCCGGTGGACAGAAGTTGACAGTCTGCTTCCCTCCACGGGCCCAGCCGCAATTCTGGGTTGTACCGCAGAAGAGACCTGGCTCCCATACGGCAGACCGAGCTTCCTGAGCCATGGCCAGGGTACCAGCACCTGTTCTACTGCTGGCAGTAATTCTTCCAGGGGTTCCAACAGCTCTCGAGGGTCTCGAGGCTCTCGGGGCCCTGGACGCAGCCGGAGCCGGAGCCAGAGCCAGAGGCCAGGACAGAAACGTCGAGAGGTGGGAACCAGGGATCCTAAAGAAACCGGAGTAGAGGGCTGGGAGAATAGGCCAAAGGGAAACAGGCAAGTGGTGAAGGACTTGCCGAGGAGATGGAAGAGAGAGGGCCCAGAGGCTGTTGTAAGGGAGGGATCCCTGAGAAGAAATGGGTAAGGGCAGAATGACGGCAAGAGTGGAGCCTGGATATGCCATAGAAGCGGATTAGTGGAAAGACTGATCCCTTCTTACGTGTGGCCTGCCACAAAATAGCACTGCTCCCCCTCCATAGGAACCCAGATGACCCTTCATGAAGCATGAACTTATTGAAAGTTCCACAGGGAGAGGGCGAGCACACCTTCCCTGGTCAACAGACGTGAGCCAAGAGGAGCAAGGATGGGGCTGGCTGCCTTTCCTCCCAGCAATGATGCTTGAGACTCACTGGAGCCCACTTGTCTCGGGAGCCGGAGAATTAGCTCCTTCCTTTCCATCTTTTTCCATCTTTTTTCTAACTGAGATATGTTTGCATAAAACCAAAAAAAAAAAAAAAAGAAAGGTGTCTAATCTGAGCCCTGAGCCCTGGGCCCTCCTTGTCTGTTTTGTCAGTATTGTGAGCAGAGCAGGCTGGGAGGTCTGTAGATCAAATCACAGTGGTCGCTTCTGCATCCTCTTGAGCTTCTGTCAAAATCACAAAATGAGGACAGATGATAAATGACACCAGCCTGGCCTGCTTCCCAGAGGAACCAAAGCCACCATCCACCAGTGTGTTAGCCCACTATTCACTGACATACAAACAGCTTAAGGGAGGAGAAGTTTCTCTGGGCTCAGCTTTTTAGGGCTGAGCCCCTGGTTGGCTGAATTTTGGTTTTGTGGCTGTGGTAAGGCAGAGCATCATGGTGAAGCAGAGCCGCTCACCTCCTGACAACCAGGAAGCAGAAAGAAGCACACAAGAAGCAGTCAAGACATGTCTTTTTCAAAGACATGATCACGGTGACTTCCTCCAGTCATACCATACCTCTTAGCTGCCCCCAGATTAGTGGTCCTCAACCTTCCTAATGCTGCAACCCTTTAATGCAGTTCCTTATGTTGTGCTGACCCCCTACCATAAAATTATTTTCATTGCTTTTTCTTAACTGTAACTTTGCTACTGTTATTAATCATAATGTAAATCTCTGATATGCAGGATGATCTAGAGTTGTTTGACCCCTCCCCAAAGAGATCTCAGCCCACAGGTTGAGAACCCCTGCCATAGATGAAGTCAGTGCCTTTGCCATCGAGTCGTCTCTCAGTAGTGACACCAGCTAGGGTACAGTCCTTCACAATATAGGTCTGTTGGAGGGACAGTTTTTCTAAACCACAATACCCTGTTACAACTATAGGAATATTCAAATAACCAATACATAGATCATTGTCACACCTTCAGAGAACTAGGCCAAGTTCTTCGGTGCCCTCCTCCAGGGCCTGTCTGCTCTTCTATAAGAGAACACTTGCCTCACAATAAATACAAGTTTTTGGCATTTTGTTTTCTTCCAAAGAGAGCCAGTTTGGTTGTATTTGCCCGTAATCCCTTACTGGAGAGGGGAAAGCAGGAAGATTAGGAGTTCAAAGCTAGTCTCAGCTATATAGCAAGTCTGAGGTCAGCCTGGACTGCATGAAACCTTGTCTCCAACAACAACAACAAAAATGGGAGTGTATGAGTGAAATCCCAGTCAAAAAGATGACACCGGATCTAGAGTTGTTCTGTCATAGTCTTATGCCGCAGCCACCGTCACTCTCACCCCACAGCTCACCCACGTGCTAGCTGCTTGAAGTCTTCCTTGCTTCCTGCCTGCTTCATCCTTAGTTCTCTAAATAGCTTGGACCTCCAGAGTCACGACCTGGCCCTCCTCTTTTACCTAAACGTTTGTGTGGGCAAATCCCATTGTCCTGTCAGTTTGGCAAACATTGTTGGGGGTAGTTTCAAGAGGAATTTTCAAAATCTAAAACAGCAAAAATCAGACTTATATCAGGAATACTCGTTGCTCTTTCAGGACCGTGCAATCCAGTCAGGATGGTTCACCGAGCACAGCTCAGAAATCGGTCTCCCTGGTCACACTTGTGAGCATAGCGCAGAAATCGGTCTCCCTGGTCACATCCACTTGACTTCCTGAGTGGTCTCCGGAAAGAGGTGCTGGGGTTAGGGAACTAGCAACACTGAGCCTATTACTGAGTCACACACCCTCCACACACACTAGAGGTATATTCTCTGGCCATGATGGTGCTCTACAGCACAGGCCTAACTCCTGAGTTCTGTCATGACTTTTCCCACCGTGTGTGTGTGTGTGTGTGTGTGTGTGTGTGTGTGTGTGTGTGTGTGTGTGTGTGAGAGAGAGAGAGAGACAGACAGACAGACAGACAGACAGACAGATGCGGGTAGCCTGCCCTCTAGTGGCTTTCAATGATTCGTTGTTTCGGCTAAACAGCCAAGCATCCTGGGTGATTATACCTTTTGTGGAATTCAGCTGTTTGACTGTTTTTAAGACGCCATCTGGAACTGGACTTTAGGGAGCAGGGCTGGGACTGCAGGAAACAGGAGTTGGCTCCCCAAGACACACAGACCCTTAGACACCCCCATTCTTCTCAACTGCATTCTGCCTAACTTGCTGGATATACCTCATTTCCCTTCAATTGAAGACCAGAAATGAGGACATTCCCTGCCTGACAATGAATACTTGATTCTCTCTGTAGTCAGGTAACTCTTACATCTCTGCAGGTACCCTTCCCAAAACAGAACCCAAGGAGTGAGATCATAGAACTCAAGTCTATAGTTTTATAGAATCAAGTTTCTGAAGCTCACAGTGACAATGGCATGAGGTTAGTGCTTTGGTTCCAAGTTCTTCTGATTCTTTTCCTTCAGTCTGCTCCACCCATGCGACTTTGAAGTGTTGGCTGCGATACTAGATAGGGCCCACTGTGTCCATGACCTTCCTCCAAACTTCCTTGCCTGGTGTGGCTGGGAAAAGGACTGAGTTGGCCTCTAAGTGCATAGTCCAGGTATAGATGAGAAGGCTCCTAAGTGTTCTCCACCATAGCCCTCTCCAACAGCATTTCTGTCCTTCATGAAGACACTGTTGGCTTCTCTTCTCCCTATGATCCACATGGACGGGAGATCGAGAGTCAGGCTCACTTAGGGCAAATGCCCTGGTTGTGAGGAGAGAATCTGATGTCATGATGATGTTGTCTTGTTCTCAGTGGGAATCCAAGTTTCCCAAGATCATAGTTTGTTTTGATTTCTTTTTGTTTTAACAATCCCAGTGACAGAACTCTCCAGAAGCCCAGTGGTAATGAACCTCTACTACAGAGAAGCATAGGTCAAGACCTACACCCGTGGGAAGGCCTGGGGACAGACAGGGGAATGGTCTGGATGCTCTTCTGGCTATCTCAGGGACAATTCAGGAGGAATCTGGAAGTTGAAGGAGAATAGAATTAGTACTAGATCCTAGGCTCCCTTTTGACTCTTCTGCAGAGTTTCTCAACCAGGCTCACATGTCAGCCAGCCAGCCAGATGCTTACCACCAGTCCTGGGTACAGCACCACTGAGATGACTTCGCTGGGAAGGGACCCTAAAGTCAGGAGGCCAGGGAGGCAGCCCCCTCCCCAGCCTCTGGGTGTGGCTGATCTCAGCATCCTCCAGCCAGTCTGGCCTCCACTCCCACAGAGGCAGAGAGAAACTTCGGGTCAGGCAGAGGTCATCCCGAGGGGAGGGCGGTGAGGAAACATCTGACAAGGGAGGAAGATGGTCAGCAGAAGGTTCTACCTTTAGCTCCTAAGGACCCCATTTACAGCAGAAAGCTTAGGACTGGTTTAGGGTACACCTAAGCCACTCCTCCTAAATGTAACCTGGCCTCTCAGTCCATCCGTCCCAGCAGCTGCAGCCCCCGGGCCTGACACAGGTGTTTCTTTACAGAGCAGCTTGACATATTTCCTCCCAGACCATTTCTGGACACTTCCTTTACTAGTCTTGGGTGGCCTCTTCCCTGTGTGATGGCCACTTCTGACCTGGATAGTCATTTCCTGTGAGCCTCGTTTTTCTTGAGGCCAAAAGGTGGAGTAAGGGTAAGATAGGCATGCAGGATCTCGTGTGTGTGTGTGTGTGTGTGTGTGTGTGTGTGTGTGTGTGTGTGTGTGAAATCACCTCCTGCTGACATGGAGAGAGACTGGGGAATAGAATGGTCCCGGAGGTGGAGGGGTTGGGCCACCCTGCTGAATTTGACCATTTGTTCTTGATCTGTGGGGTATCTTGAGCAAGTTTAAATATCTGTCTGACCTAATGTTTCCTGGTTTGGAAGAGAAAGGTAGAGAATGTTTCTCCTGGAGTTCTTACTAATGCATAGGAAGCATTTCCTCCAGTACCTAGGACATATCAATCATTCAGGAAAAACTGCCTTTCTTTCTTTCTGAGATAAAATCTTACTATGTAGCTCAGACTGGCATGGAATTCATAATTTTTCTGTGTCATCTTCCCAAATGCTGAGATTTCAGGCATATGCTACCCACATCAGTAACACTAATAGTTTTTGTTTTTTGTTTTTTGTTTTTTTTTTTGGTTTTTTCGAGACAGGGTTTCTCTGTGGTTTTGGAGCCTGTCCTGAAACTAGCTCTTGTAGACCAGGCTGGTCTCGAACTCACAGAGATCCGCCTGCCTCTGCCTCCCGAGTGCTGGGATTAAAGGCGTGCGCCACCACCGCCCGGCTACTAATAGGTTTTTTGATACAGGATTTCTCTGTGTATCTTTGGAGCCTGTCCTGGCACTCACTCTGTAGTCCAGACTGGCCTCAAACTCACAGAGATCTGCCTGGCTCTGCCCCACAAGGTTGGAACTAGTGCCACCACTGCCTGACAATACGAATTGTTCAAGTGACTGTGAGGGCAATGAGGGACAGGAAGCCTTGACTTAGGGAGAAAAGGAGCTATGTCCACTCTAAAGGAGGCCGGTGGCTCCACATACCAGTGAAGACACAGTCAGCTTCCCTGGGCTCCAGACCAAAACCAAAGCTATCCACAGCCACTGCCAGGGCACGGGCAAAGTGAGCGTCTGCAAGGAAGGAGCCGTCAGAAGAGCTGACCAAGCTGGCCCTGGCGCTGGGAGCATTGTCCTCAGAAGCTGAGCCCCAACCGTTGGCCAGGGAGC
The DNA here is from genome assembly GCF_000317375.1 of Microtus ochrogaster. NCBI lineage: Eukaryota > Metazoa > Chordata > Mammalia > Rodentia > Cricetidae > Microtus > Microtus ochrogaster. The sequence goes on along the minus strand of NC_022012.1, from coordinate 31,009,434 downwards.
CCTCGCTGGGGGTAGGAGTGGGGCAGGGCCGAGGTGGGCACAGTAAGTTCCCAACCTCAGACCCCACCCCCACACCAGCTCTGCCCATGTCTGCCAGTCCTGAGGATGTTGGGATACTGATATAGCCATAGGTTGTTGGGGGCGAAGGAGCTCTTGGCATAGGCGATACACTGTTCCTAAAAGGCAGAAGTGGAGACAGCACACTGGTTAAGGCACAGCAGCAGGGACAGGGCAGCTGAGGCAGGTTTGTGTGCTCCCCAGTATGCTTAGTTTCCATTCACCCAGGATCCTTACCTGGGTGTCTCCTCCCCGTCACTGAGCTCCAGGCACAGGGCCACCTCCTCGGGGGTCAGTACACTGTCCTGATCCTCCTCCAAGGATGACAGTGAGGAGCTGGACAGATTGCTGGAAGCTGGGCTGGGGCAAGAGAGAAAAGAGACCTGGGGGCTGGCAGGCCTGGAAGAGTTAAGGATGGAGAGAGAGGCTGCTGGCCGTGGATCAGAGGAGGGAGCTTGGGGCTTTTCCACACACCTGGTTAAGGGACGAGAGAGATGGCAGATTAGCTAGTGTCATCATTTTGTCATTCTTCAGGTCCACAACTCATCCCAGGCACATGCCCCACACCCTCAACATCCCAACTCCATTTCCTGACCCATGCCTCTTACTGGGTCTGTGGATCGGAACTGGGGGTTCCACAAGGAGAAAGGGGTGTCGGAGGGAGTGGACGAGTTGCTAACTCATTTGAGTTGTGTTGAAGTTGTGGTCCTGGGGCACGCCAGGCTACCACAGTTCGGGGGACGGCTTCTGGGGAACAAGACTTTGGTCCTGAGAACAAAAGAATCTCTAAAATCTCATGAAGTCCAGATCCCAACCTGCTCAGACCTGGATTACTGCCCAGCCCACTTAGTTACACACCAGCATATACACACACATGCACGTACACACACACACACACCACACCACACACATACCACACATATACACACCACACACACACACACACACACACACGCCACAGCAGAACCCAAAGGGGCTGGACTGGTGGGCCTGAAAATCTGCCTTAACCCTCACTTCTCCCTTAGGGATCCCCCCTCACCTGGGCTCTGTGAAAGGTTCTTGGAGACTTTGCTTCCCAACTCCCAGGCCCAGATTTCCATGGGGTGGCCACCCCGGAGCAGTGGGGAGCTGTTGGCTTGGTGCAGCTCTACAAGGGAAAGATGGCTGTTATGGACAGTGAGAGTGGGCTTTTCAGACCCCAATCTCAGGCCCTGTCTTTAGCCCGAGTATTCATCCAGTCCTTGGGACCTTAAATCTTCGATCTAAAAGAGAGAGAAAACTGCTTCTCTCTGCCCCCATCTTTCTCCAGCCTACTAAGCTGGAAAGAGCTCTGAGTGTTTAGCTGTGTGACCTCAGTGAAATGCATCAAGCTTTCTGAATGTCAAGTTCATTTGTAAGCAACCACTTCAAAGGATGGTGTTGAGGATTCAATAACAACAGACTGTAAAGCTCCTGCCTGGCTCCAGACAGATGCTTCCAAAACCAGCTCTCTTTTCTTGGACTGTGTGTATTCCAGTTTTCCTGATCTCTGTTCCCTCACACTGCTCCCCAATCTCTGCCCCGTGAACACAAATACCCCTCTTCTTAGAGAGAATCTTTTGACAGTGTTCACTTCTCACATTGCCTTGTCCTGAGATACTTGACTGTTTCTTGACTGGGGAGATGGGAAGATGGGAGCAAGGTGAGACAGAGCCAAGTGAAAACCTCATCCTCAGACTAGGAAGCCCCTCGGCAGAACTGGATGCTTCCGATGAAATGGCCGTAAAAATGAGGGTATAGCTCAAAGTAGAGCATATGCTTAGCATGTATGAAGCCCTGGGTTCAAACTTTACCATCAAAGGGGGAACAGGAAGGAGGGAGAGAAGGAGAGAGGAAGGGAGGAGAGAAATAAGTGGCTGTAGAAAATAGTTCATCTTTTTCTAGAACTGTTAACATTCCAAGAGAGAGTATACATTTCGCTGAAGTCCTTGTGGCTCTCTGTGCAGGAATTTTTGTTTGTTTGTTTGCTTGGTTTTGAGGATTAAATCCAGGACCCAATGCAGGCCGACTGATGGCTTCACTGCTGAGTTTATGACCCCATCTCTTTCTAGTTAGCATTTCATTACCACTCAAGATTGATAATGCAATAGCCCCGAGCAAAATGGAAAAGAGGGGCAGCTTATTAATATTTACAGCCACAGAAAAGGGTCCGTATTAATTACTCTTAATCCACCTGTGTCTTTTTACTGAAGTTGGGTTTGTTCTGCTTGAAAACAGCATCTGCCAAGTCTCTCCGAGCAGTTCAGAAAGTCTGTACTATGGCAGGCAGAGGGCTGTGCCATGTCTCCAAAGCAGGGACCTTCCTAAGTGATTCCCAGGGAAGTCGGTAGCCTTGAGAGACAGATCCCCCTGGCTTCAAAGTTGAGCTCTACAGCTTATTTTGTAATTTTGAACAAGTTACCCAATATTCTGTCAATCTTTTCCTCTGTGTAAATTTAGAGAAGCCACGTCCACCTCGGGGAGAAAAAATGACAACAAATAAAAAAAAGCAGCTAGCGACTGGTAGTCGTTTGAGAAGTGGAGATTGTCATTGTCCCCTTCTGGAATGTCAAAACAGGCAGCTGGGAGTAACGAGTTAAATCCGTTCCAAAAGTATTATAGGTATCTCTTCTTATTCCAGTGGACTGGGCCCAGCGTCCCTCGAAGGATGTTTTCATCCTTGGACGGTCTGCGAGTCCAGAATCTGTGCATACACACACTGCCCTCTAAGAAGCTAAGTGAGAGTCAGGGCCCAAGCAGATAGTGTATAACGTGTGGGGTACACGTTCTGGAAAACCTGAGGCTTTTCCCAGTTCCAGTGACCTTAGGCCAGGCTCCAGTTTGTTGGTCAGCACAGATGGAGTTCGTAAGAAGGAAACCTGCGTGCCTAATGTGTCTTGTATTCCCCACGCCTGGCATGCAATGGCGCTTGTTAAATGTTCTCTAAGTCAACTTGACTGCAGAGCCAAGGCCCACTGCTCTAGAGAAACCCCGTGGTGAGGGTACACCCAGCTGAGTGCTCCGTGGGTGGAGTTAGAGGTTTGCGTCCACTGGGAGATAATGGGAGATTGGGGATGGTGCTCAGCCCCCACTCAGCTTAAGGTCAGCGGACCTCTCCTTAATCCCACCCCCATCTGTCCCAGAACATGGCTTTTCTCACCACTCTTACCTTGCTTCTTTTTGGCTTTCCAAACCTCTGCAGGGGCCAGAGACATGCGAGGGGAATAGAGTCCCCTGCGGCTGCAGAGACTATCTGAGCTGGCCCAAGGGCTGGAGGTTCCGGCCAACTTGGATGGAAGGCGCCTAGCAGCTGGTGTCTGGGGGCTTGGCCGCACTGGAGGACTGGAGGGTTGCTCCGCGATGAGGGAGCCGTAAAAAGTGCTGGTGTCGGGAAGCAGGGGCACACCAGGGCTCCGGGGGTCCCAGGAGATCACTGCCATAAATGACACAAAAGGAGTTATGGTGAAGACATTGCACTCTGTCCCCCCTCTCCATCCCCGAGGTCCCTTCTCAGGAGGCATAGTCACAGGAGCGCCTGCCGTCCAGTGGGTCCCGAGGGTCCACTCCCAGCCGGCTGCTGAGGCTGCTGCTGCTGCTGAGGTCCCGGGAGCCAGAGGTGGAACGCCAGGTGTCTGCCAGCCACGGGGAGTCACTGTGGTCCATCCTGGGGTAGTGGTAGCGGTGGCGGGGGCAAGGCAGAGAAGAATAGGAATCAAATTAGTTACGACTTCCAGTTTGAGGGCAGCAGTGGGAGAAGAAATGACAGTGTTTGATCCTCTGATCTGGTGCCCCTGATCTTTCTATCTGAGTTGTCCAGAGCTGGGGAGGGGGGATCTTAGGAGAGAGACCGGTTATGGATATAGAGATGAAAAGAACAAAATAGAGCCAGGCAAACATGGACTGGAAATCCCTGCCTGCCATAGTTTAGCTGTACAACCCAAAGGAATAAATCTAATAGTCTCTCTGAGCCACGCTGTTTCCTCAACTGTTAAGTAGCAACAAAGAGAGCCTACATATAAGACTGGTGCTGTGAGCTGAGCCAAGGAAATTCTAAGTCCCTCTGCTGGCAGAATAGAAGTTTGCTGTGGTGATTGTTGGTTTCCAGAAACCTGAATAATCCTTGAAGAGCAGCTACTTTGATAAAACGACTTCTCTGCCTAGAGCCTTCAGTCACTCCCTCTTTACCAAGAGAGAGTTCAGACGCCTGCCGCGGTATCTCCTATGCCACGGTGGCTTTCCAACCTTGTCCTCTGTTCTGATTCCTTATATCCCAGTCAGAACCACAGTTTAGGTTTCCCTGGGAATAGAGCAAGTGATTCCTCCCACTCCACACTCTTCTCCATAGGGTATGTGTGGGCTCCTCTTTCTTTGGATTCTCTAGCCCCTTCCTGTGTCTGGGTCATACAATACATCCAACTCCAGGTCATTCTCCTGCCTGTCTCTGCCTGTCTGCCAGTTTCTGGTGGGTGGAGACTATTCCAAAGGAATGGATGAACTGATCTGAACAGAACTGTTCTTGAGAACAAAGGAAGCTGTCCCAGGGAAGCAGAGCTGAAAAGTTCAGGAGGCAGGAGATAACTGGAAGAGAGAAGTCAGAAAGAGAAAGGAAAAACTCAGGCCATGATGCCAGGCAGCCTGGAACCTTGTTGAAAGGAACCTGGCAGCCCTGGGGGGAGCGGGGGGAGCGATGTATCCAGTACACAGTAGGTACTCAATAAATGCTTCTTAAATAATTCAGACCCAAAGCACAAATACTAATGAAGTTGACAAGGAGAAGAAATGTTTTCTACTGTGAAACGCAGTCAATGTTGTGGTGGGGGGTGCCTGTAGGGAGAATGGCTTTTTGTTTTATTAGAATCTTGTCTCATGAGTACAAACTAGCTCTGGTAATCAAGCAGTTGGAGCGGAAGTACCTTATTGTTTGGCCCTGGTTTGGAACAATGAGTGTGGATCTATGACCTAGGTGCTGATCGCCCCCTGCTGGAAGTATACAGCTTGTGCAAGACAAGTGGATGTCTCAAGAGACAGGCAATATACAGAGTGCAAAAACACTGTCAGGTAGACACTGGGAACACAAGGGAATCAAGGCACTAGAGCTGGCCATCTCCTGCCAGTTACTAGTCACTTAACAGCAGGAGTAGTGAGAGTAGGTGACAAGAACAACAGCTAGGTGGCCAGGAGGTCATCTGTGAAGCCTTTGGCAAAAACATTTAGGTTTTATGATTCAGGTTACTCGGTTGCCAGGGGGCTACAGTGAAAGAGAGTCATTGTCACACAGAGTCCAGGAGGGCTTCAGGTACAAGGATGCTAAGCTGCCTGGTAGGAGGGGAGACTGAAACGCCATCCAGTTCTCTGCTGAGACTCCACTCACCCTGACCTCTCCGCCCTCCCTCGGGACTCCTTCGTGGCCCCTCACCTGTGTTTTAAAATGGCGTCCTCACTGGTGTATCTGTACAGACCTGGAAAAAAATGGGAGGGACAGATAAACGAAGATCCCAGAGTCTTTCTAGAAATCGAAGCCCCTGTGCTATTCTGTCTGGACCCAGGGAGATCTATACACACGGGTTCTCCCCTCTCACCTGGGCCCAGGTGCACCCGAGCTTTGCGACGTCTGTAGATACACACAGCAAGGCCTAGTAGCAGCAGCCAGAGCAGGACAGCACCGCTGGCAATGACTTCTGGCCGTCTCAAGGTGGCCCTCAGCTGATCCAGGGTCCAGAAAGCATGTTTACTGGGGTCTCGAGCCGACTGCTCCATGGCCTGCTCTGTATGGGAAGTGGAGCTCAGAGAGAGGGCCAGTGGGACAATGGGGGACCCAGAGACAAGAGAGAGGAGCTGGAGGTGTAATAGGAACAGAGACAGGAGGATGACATGGGGGCTGAGGATGTGGATAAGACCTTTCTCTCACCTAAAAAGAGGCAGACAGGGCTACTGGCCTCTCCGGCCCCGGCACCAGTGACTGCAGCCACTTGTACACAGTAGGAGCCTGGCACTCGTGTGGAGATCTCCAGCTGGGTCTGTTCACCCACGACAGTCCAGTTGGCAGCAGGCAGTGAGGTATTTCCCAGATTCCACACCTGGGGTACAAACGAAGGTGAGCCACTGGCCCTAGGACCATCCCAGCAGCAAGCCATTCATCTGCAGATGGCTGTGCGGTCCTCCTAAGCCTGACATCTTCCTGGGGGCTGACCAACAAAACAACACCACAGTCCCTATGCCTCCTCCTCTATCAAGTGAAAGACTTCTTTCTAGACGACAGAATGGCAAAGATAATCTGCCAAATGTACCCAGGACCAGTGGTTCATGGTGCTTTCGAGTGACCTCGAGGCTTGCTGCAAAAAGAGGTACCAAGCTCAGTTTTCACTTTCTGATTCGGGGAACCTGGGAAAGGACCTGAGAGTCTGCCTTCCTAACAAGTTCCCAGGTGATTCTTTTCTTGCCAATCCAGTACACACATGCCTGCTTAAAGACTTAGGTCTGACCCCGTTTAAGTTTTGATTTGATCAAATCAGCCCAACGTTTGATTTCTGTTTCTTCCATCTATGATCATAATCTGCCTTTCCATGTATAAATTGGAGGTAAAAACCTAGGCTGTTGGTGAGAAGAAATGAGACAGCAGCTTATAAAACGCTTGACAAGATCTGGAGGACTAAGTAGGCCCTTTTGCATGTGCTCCACAAAAGCAAGATCCCTTCCTTTTTTGGGGGTTCAGATGCTGTTTTGCAGCAGCCAAAGCAAAGATATGTGGGACTCGAGGGGAGAGGAGTATGCAGGTCAGCATCATTTTGTAGAGACTACCTGGTATCCACGGATGACACCATTGTGGTTTTCGGGAGGTGGTGGAGCCCAGCTCACAAGGACGCTACTATTGCCAGGCTTTAGGGTCACTTCTTGAGGCGGGGCACTGGGCACTGCAGAAAAGGAAGAGACAGTTAGAACTGCTAAAGGAGAGGAGTCACCGTGTGAGGGTCAAGAGTGGCACGGGGGGGATGGAGAATCTGCAAGAGTTCTATGAGGAATGACACTTCTTACAGCTGTTTGCTTCACCATGCAGAAGAGGAGTCACCTCGACACCCACCCCCAGCATGTCCAGATGGGACTGGGATAGATAAGAACCCATCCCACCCCCCCACCCC
>NC_022012.1:30981457-31002123 GCF_000317375.1 Microtus ochrogaster | reverse complement strand
CTAATTCACTGAGAGCATCCCCCCACCCCCACACCTCCTCTACCCCCCAGCGTCAATCAGGCTCCTTCCCTGACCTTGTTCTGGCACCCTCAGGAGCAGCACGTTGCTATCCGGGCCTCGAGCCCGGCCAGTGGACGGTCTCACTTTGAACTCGTAGTCTTGGCCCCAGCGGAGGCCCCCAAGCTCTGCACTCTGCAAGCCACCCAGAAGCACCTCTGTCCATGGAGATCCCTGGTCCCTGGGGGTCCTCTGGGCCCTGAACAAGGCTGTGTAGGACTCAGCAGGCGCAGCAGGGCCGCTCACCTGGGAAGAGGTTGGAGTAGGGATAAGTGCTTGGGGAGTTCGTGAGAGCCCTCCTCTGGATGGGTTCTCACTTCCTGGGTCCTCTGTCTCACCTTCCAGCTGAGCCACACAGTTGGCCCAGGCTTGGGGCCTTTCATGGGTTCCGGGTTCAGCAGGGTCACGTTTTCCAATTGGATGCGAACAGCCAGAAGTTCCAAATATTCCTTGTGGTTCTGTGACTCTATAGAGGAACACGAGGGTGGGATGGAGGAGAGGAATATACCTTCAGCATGGACAAATTTGTCTCCCAGATCAGGTCTAGAATACTCCTGTATCCATTCTAGCCTCACACAGGGAGGCTTCACCACTTGGATCCCAATCCCAGGTTGAGCCCCATATACCCAAACCCCATAACTGACCACCTCACAAACTGGAGTCCCCTACCCTACCTTGGATGTTGTGTGTGGGTTTAAGTATATGCTCATATGTTTGCACTTGGGTGAGTATGCTATAGAAACCAAAAGTTGACAATAGAGTCTTTATTATTGCTCTCCTTATTGGTCCCCCCCCCCCCTTTGAGACAGGATCTCTTATTGAGCCTGGATTTCACCACAAGAGACTGGCTGGCTGGCTTCTGGAACCCACCTGTTTCCAGAAGCCCAGTACCTGTATTATAGACACACCCTGCCAGGCTCAGCTTTTATGTGGGTGCAGGGATCTGAACTCAAGCCTTCACATACATGAAGCAAGCTCATGACCCACTGAATTATCTCCTGAGCCCTTCTGTTGGCTCTCAGCCGACTTCTGTTCTTACCCCAGACAGACACCCTGGCTGCTCGGCTCTCCCGTTGTCCTGCACTGTTGGTGGCCATACACATATAGGTCCCCGTGTCATTCTTCTCTGCTCTTGCCACAGTCAGGAAACCCCCAGCCACCTGTAGGTACAGATACTCCGTGAAGGCTTCAATGTGAGGAAAGCTCAGAGGCTGGAGAGCAACCTGAGGTCTCAGACCTGCCAGGGAACATGTCCCCGGAGAGCATGTCAGTTGCTTGGTGTGCCCAGGACATGATGAAGTATTGGAAAAGCAGTGCCCGGGAATGGGGGCTTCACTTACTGCGTGCCTCCCTGGCTGTAGGACCAGGGGTCTCCCATCTTTCCACCACGAGACTGAAGGATTTGGGTAGCCCCAGGGTGGCTGACACTCAAGAACCAACCGCTCACCCACCACGGCCACTGTGTCCCGAGGCTGGATCTGGAAGTCCTCCTGGAGGACTGTTAGGAGAACATCAGGTCAATAGGAATCATGTCTGCCCTCCCCCGAGTCCCTCTTTGGCATCTCCTAGCTTGCCTACCCCATTCTGCTATACCCAGCTGTACCCATTTCCTTGGCCTTCTATGTCCAACTTAACCTAGTTCTCCCTCCCAAGGATCCCCCCTTCCACCTCCGCCAGGCCAGGCCTCCCTTTACAGATAACCCCTAGTATTTCCATGGACATGAGCAGCTCAACCTAGCTTTGCTTCACCCTGGGCCTACCCTCCCAAGCCTCACCAGTCACAGACAGCCTAGCACCCCGGCTCACGGCTGTGCCCAGCGGGTTGCTGGCCTCACATGTGTAGACACCCAGGAGTGCTGAGAGGAGGTTCTGGTCATGTTGGGGGCGTCCCTGGACAGCAGGCCAATGTAGCAGGAGAGTCCCATCAGGCAGAAGGTAGTGTAGGTCTGGGGTCGCCATGCTGAGGGGCTGTCCATTCAGCAGCCAGCGGATAGTGGGAGGCGGTTGGCCCGAGGCTCTGCAACTCATCGTGGCTGGGCCGGAGCCCTGAAGTAGCTGGTCTTGGGGGTGAACTAGGATCTGAGGTGAAGAATCCAGAGCCTTGCCTCCTGGAAGGGAGAGACTCCCTGAAATGCACCCTTCTGCGTCTTGTGTAGGAGTCTGCCCGATTGGCTTATATTACCCGACATCTATTTCCAAATAGCTAGTGGGAGGGGAGAGGGTCAGCGTCCTCAGGCCAGGGTCTACACAGCTGTCTCTGTGAACACAGCCAAGCCCATGCCCACACCCCACCACCACCACCGTCGTTGTTATTCCCAGTGCTAATGACAAGAGATCCTCTTTTGTTCTACTGGCCTGGGATCCAGGCTGTGAATCTGGCCAGGAGTCCAGGAGCGTGGACTAGAAGAGGAAGGGCCCCACTCACCCACGATGAGAAGAAGCAGTAGAGGTAGAGGCCACCTAGTCCCCAGGAGCCCCACTCCTCCAGAGCCCATGGCTTCCCTCAGCTGCTTTCCTTGTCCCACGCACTTTGTCCCACTGCTCCGAGCTCAGCAGTAAGGGAAGGAGGGGAGGGGTGGGTGGCGGTAGTTGTTTGTGACTGAGACTCTGTCCCAGTAGGGAAGCGGCTTTGAGGAAACGGATGCTTCCTGCCTGGCCCTCCGTGCCTTAGAGAACTGGGAGGGGACCAGAGGTGAGAAACTCTCCGACCTCTACACTTTAGCTGTAACTCTGGACACTAACTTCAGCACTAAGGGTTACCTCACGTCTGATTTAGGGTTTCTTAGATGAAATCCTCACATGACCGTAATCGTATCCACACTCTTACTCCTCCAACCCCACAGCTCTATTTGAAGTTTATGCTTAAGTCTTGGTCTCTATCCTTTTCCATTGGACAACCACCTAATAGGGAGATGAGGATCAGAGGTGGAGTCTCACATAGAGGAGTAAGGAGCTGAAGACAGAGTCCAAAGGGGTTGCAAGCCAAGAAATCAATGAGGAAGGGGAGCAGTATGCATTCTTGGTCCATTCGCTAGGAACAGATAGACTGAGCCTCAGGAGACTAGAACACAGGAATGACCCAGAACCTTGGAAACAAGGTGTGAAAACCCCATGGACCGTGTCTACATTTTTTTTTTCCCCAAAAGATTTGAAAATTACTTCTGTGGGGTCTTGGGCAGATTCCTTCATCCTCAAAGTCAGTTCCCTTCTCTGTATATTGGGAATATTAGTAATAGATCCCACCTTGAGATCTAGAGTAAAAATGGAATGAGATTAGACATAAAACTACTTAACCCAGACAGTGTTGACATGTGAGTGACAATCCGTTTGGCTGATTTTTATGCACAACTCATCACTGAAGCTGTCTGAAGCATCATCAGCGGGGCTGAGTTTCAGGCTTCACAAAGATGGTTGGAAGGAAGCCTTCTCAGCGTCTTGCCTGACCCGACACCTCTCCTCTGCATCTATAAGCAAACAAGCTTTGTGGCACCCAGATGACTAGATTGGCCCCTCCCTAAAACCCAGAGAGGCTGCTCTCTTCTCAGCCCGGCTCCTGTTTACCAGTCTCTTCCTTTCAAATCTGGAATCTCAGCCATTTCCTAGAGCTGTTCACTGAAGGCCAAGGCCAGGCTCTGGGCCTCAGCGGAAGAGTGTCCAGCCTTTGTTCTCAATTGTTCTGGCCAGCTTCTCTGGAGGCCCCTAACCCAGCTAACCCTTCTCCCTTCCTCCCCCCTCCCTACTGAGCTTCAGGGTCAGCTCCAACCCTAACTGACCAAGCAGAAGGCTGCCTTCCCTGCTTCCTTTCTCTCTCCTGAGACAGACCAAGACTGATTAAGATAGAATCTGTGAAAGAAAATGCTGCCTTCTCAACAAACTGAGTGATTCCATGGGCTACAGAGTAGATGAAGTAGAGGCAATAGAGTGACTGGGCCGGAAGGATAGCGATTGGGGTCAGAATAGAACACGCGATTTCAGAAATGCAAGCATAGCATGTGTGGTGGCAGGCACATGGTTGTAATCCTACCAAACAGGGGATCATGAATTTGAGTCCAGTCCAGGCTGGACCCTGTCTGCAAAACAACAACAAGAAAACCGCAAAGTAAAGAAAAAAAAAAATGGAAACACTAAGGGCATTCACCAAGTCTGTGACTTCTCTGTGGAGGGTTTATGGGGCAAGGTATGTGTGAGGTCAGACTGATGAAAAGTACATTTATATGGATGAAGTCAGCCAAAGATTAGATAGGAAAGGGTGTGACAGGCGGATTCAATGAACTCGCGGCTAACCTGGGATTTCTTAGGTCCACAGGGCCCAAGGGCAGCTGAGTTCCACCCGAATGCTGTCAGCAGCAGTCCTTTCCCAGCCAAGTTCTCTGCTACTGCTCCAATATCAACTTGATTTGATTCAGTTTCTATAATTCAGAAAGATGGTACATATCCCTTCCCCCCCCCAAAAAAAGAAAAATGTCCGTCTCAAAGGAGCTCAGAATTATTCCCTGGCCTGTGCTCTGTTGAGCAGAATGGTTAAGGGAAACAAGGAGCATGGGGTTGGAGCCAGAGGCTGTGGCAGCTGAGGAGTGGCCGCTACCTAGAGGCATGTCCTGTCCCATAATTACAGCTGCTTTTGAAACAGTTTATTATCTCCTCAATATTCTAAAGGGCCACCTATTGAAAATTGAAGAGGTCAGAGGGAATACTGACTGTGAGTCCTTCCTGCAGGACATTAAGATTCCGAAGGCATCCGGGGGAATTCGGGGATGCAAGTTCATTTCCAGCAACCTGGCACTTTAACACTCCGATTGTCTCATTTCCATGAGCTAAGGAAGAGCTGACCACATGAGTCACAGGTTGAGGTGGATACATGGGAGCCAACTCCTGTTTCTATTTTAGGGAAGTTTACTGCTTGGTCTATTGACATGCAAGCCCAGTGACCAGTTTGACTGGACCTTCCTTCACCTCTCCTGCTAGTGATTTGTGAGCAACTTGTTCTTGGCTGTTTGAAAGAAAGAGAAGAGAGGAAAAGGACCAGGTGCCCTTCCAAGTGGCCCTTCAGAGCAAATTTCTCTTTAATTCTGGTTCCTGCTTCTTTGTAGTGTTTTATACATGTACAGCTGGGACTCTTGCCCAAGTTGTCAGAGTCAAAGAGCAAACTCAGGTGGTATTTGAAGCCAGAGACAGATAAGTGCCTATTCTACTCAACAAGTGACTTAAATAAATTGTACTACCTCTCTGAGGCCATTTCTTTACTTATAAAACATCTTAAGGGCAATGCTGTACCCAGGACATTTAAGTATGTTTTTAAAAACCAGATATGTATTGATTGACATTTAGATGTCGCGGGTACAGGAACAGCACAGCTCTCTTTCTGGTCAGCACAGCCAACCCTAGATACATCAAGGTCTAAAGGCCTTATCTTCTTTCCTTCTTTTTTCTTAAAAGTATATTTATATTTTGTGTGCAGGGGTATTAACTGCCTTATTTCTGGACTTCGCATACCTGGAGTGCCCTCAGAAGGTATTTCGTCCCCTGGGACTGGAGTTACAATTGTGAGCCAGCATATAGGTGCTGGGAATTGAACCCTAGTCCTCTGCAAGAGCAGCCAATATTTTTAACTACTAAACCATCCCTCCAGTCCCTCTTTTCTTCCCTTTTGCACAAGTCAGGTTGCTCTCAATCTCTGTAAGTTTTTATTTTTGTCCCAAGCCACCAATGACTATAGGGAAACTGAGTCAACCCAGGGAATAATAATGACTTCCTCTTTGCTGGCTAGGAATAGTGTCCTGATGTCATTTTGCTGGCTTAACTTATCTCTTAGTGCCTTGTCCTTTCCCAGAGGCCTGATATTGTTGGGACCAATTGAGTTCCTGGCTTCCAGCTGCTCTTCCCTGTCTAGAGCCTTCTAATTGAAGTTGCTAGAAGCTGTGCCTAGCCTAGAGGATCAGAGGATGGGGTTTTCACCTGTTGGCCATTGACTGCATGGTAATTAAGCCTCCATGGTGCTATTAAAGATGGGCTTTTGGTACCAGTGATTGAAGGTCCCTGTGTCGGTCTGTGTCTGCGTGTGTTTCCTCAACCTCCAGCCCCTGTCCAAAGCTCGTGAACTGGGTTCTAGGGCATAGAGAGGAGACAGGGGCCGCGGTGCACGGCATGAAATCACATCTGCATATAAATACAAACACTCTATTAAAATTTCGTTACTGGAATGCATTTTGTGTGTATGTGTGTGTACACATGTGCACGTGAGCCCCAAAGTGGAAGCAGGTGACAATGTGAGAACACCTTGTAGGAGTTGATTCTCTTTTTCTACCATGAAGGTCCCAGGCTAGAGCAAGGGCCTTTCCCTACTCTTTAAGTCATCTTACAGGCTGCAACCCATCTGTTCTCTCAACTCCACATCACCTCCATTTTTTTTCAAGTGATTATGGGTCACACATACACTATACATTGCCTGACTGGAGATTTTAAAGGCTGGTGTCTTCTATAGATATAAACTTTATATTCGTCCTGTTATGTGGTATCTCAATAAGAGGACTTGGGTTATAAAAAGGACTTTTCTGAAGAGGGTCCAAGGAAACAAGGCTAGTGAATTGGATGCCATTAGGAAATATGACATTCCACGATGCTTTCTTTCCGGAAGAGTTCCTGGTTATTTCTTCACAGTGTAGTGCCTGGTCAAACGGTTCCCTTTCATCTTCTGTTATGAACAGCACTACTGTCTGAGTCAGCGTTTCTATTGCGGCAATGAAACACCATGACCAACAGCGACTAGGGAGAAAGAGTTCATTTGGCGGCGTACACTTCCACAGCACAGTTCACCATCTAAAGTCAGGACAGGAACTCAACCAGGGCAGGGACCTGGAGGCAGGAGCTGATGTAGAGGTCATGGAGGCTTGCCCCATATGGCTTGGCCATTCTGCTTTCTTATAGAACCCAGCCTAGGGGCAGCCCAGGGGTGGTGGCACCAATAAAGGACCAGGTCCTCCCTAATTAATTACTAATTAAGAAAATGCCCAAAGACTTGCCTACAAGGGATCTTTCCTCTCTCTCTTTCTGATTTTTTTCAAGACAGGGTTTCTCTTTGTAACAGTCTTAGCTGTCCCAAATTTTGCGTTGTGGACCAGGCTGGCCTTGAACTCACAGAGATCCACCTTCCTCTGCCTCTCAAGTGCTAGGATTAAAGGCGTGTGCCACTACTACCCAGCACCTACAGATTTTAAGGAGATAGCCTCTTAATTAAGGTGCCTTCTTCCAGATGACCCTAACTGTGTCAAATTTATGTAAAAACTAGCCAGTGCAACTACCTTCAAGTTTTATTTGAATGAATCCTCCCCAAAGCCTGGAATCATTCAGCAAGAAGTACTGTAACCATTGTAGGGACTTTAATATCGACTTTTCCAGTCTCCAAAACTGTAAGAAATAAGTCTACATTCTTTTTGCTGCTGCTGTTGTTGTTGTGATGGAGGTGGGTCTTGTATCTTATCTGTTGCTTTCATTGGTTAACTAATAAAGAAAACTGTTTGGCCTGATAGGACAGAAAATTAGGTAGGCGGAAAATTAGAATGCTGGGAGAGAGAAGCTGAGTCAGGCAGTCGCCATGATTCTCCCACTCCAGACAGACGCAGGTTAAGATCTTTCCTGGTAAGCCAGCTCATGGGCTACACAGAATATTAGAAATGGGTTAGATCAATATGTAAGAGCTAGCCTATAAGAGGTTATAACTAATGGGCCAGGCAGTGTTTAAAAGAATACAATTTCCGTGTAATTATTTCAGGTAAAGCTAGCCGGGTGGCGGGAAGCGGCCCGCCGCTCCACACAACATTGTTGTTGTTGTTGTTGTTGTTTTGTTTTGTTTTGTTTTTGAGACAGGGTTTCTCTGTAGCTTTAGAGCCTGTCCTGGAACTAGCTCTTGTAGAGCAGGCTGGCCTCAAACTCACAGAGATCTACCTGCCTCTGCCTCTGCCTCTTGAGTGTTGGG
Source organism: Microtus ochrogaster (assembly GCF_000317375.1). Taxonomy (NCBI): domain Eukaryota; kingdom Metazoa; phylum Chordata; class Mammalia; order Rodentia; family Cricetidae; genus Microtus; species Microtus ochrogaster. The sequence continues at coordinate 30,994,094 of NC_022012.1, read as the reverse complement.
ATTAAAGGTGTGTGCCAACACCAGCTTGTAAGTCTACGGGCTTTAGAAATTACTTAGTCTTAGGTATTCTGATACACAACACACATAGTCTTCTTATTTATGAATAGGTTCATTTCAGGTTTTATAACTTGTTCCCTGTAAATCTTACACATTAGTTGTATTTTAGTTAATGTGTTAGACCTTGTACTGCTATAGAAGGAAGTTTCTGTCTTGCCCAGTCCTGCAGCTGTTCAGTCCCAAAGAAACACACAGAGGCTTATATTAATTATAAACTGTTTGGCCTATCAGCTCAAGCTTATTATTAACTAGCTCTTACAACTTAAATTAACCCATAATTCTTATCTATATTTAGCTACAAAGCTTGGTACTTTTTCTCAGGGCAGCATTTTCATCTTGCTTCTTCTGCGTCTGGTGGCAACTGCAGACTGAAGCTTTCCTCATCCCAGAATTCTCCTAGTCTGGTCCCCCAGGCTATACTTCCTGACTGGCTTCTGGCCAATCATCATTTTATTAAACCAATAAGAGTGACAAATCTTTACAGGATATAAAAGCGTTATTCCACAGCACACTGCAGATTATTTTCAAAAGTAGCTGTGGTAATTCCTGCTACATCTTACACTTACTCCTTTGCAAAGTCTGCCTCCTCTCATCTGGAACCCACAAAGTGGAGCCAGGTAAAAACACTTGTTCCACAAGCCTGACTATGTGGGTTTGTTCTCCTGAACCCATGGCAGGAGGAGAAAACTGACTCTCCAAAATTGTTCTCTGACTTCTACACAAAGCAAAACGTGTCCTGGAACTTACTCTGTAGACAGGCTGGCCTTGAACTCAGAGATCCACCTGCTTCTGCCTCCTGAGTGCTGGGATAAAAGGCATGCACCACCACCGCCTGGCATATTTTATTTTATGTTTTAAAGAAAAGAAACCACATGACGATGGGATGGCTTTGTGATTTGCTTTAACCAACAGAATACAACAGAAATAAAGCTGAAGAGCTTTCAGGACCAAGCTTTAAGAAAACAAGCAAATTTTGCAACTGTGTCTCAACCCATGACTTTGGGACTAGTCGCTTGATTTAGCCACAGAGAACAAAGATCAACTACTATAGATAGGGAGTCCTAAACCTACTTGTGCATTTGCCACTAGACATGTGACACGGTTCAGTCATCCAGCTCCAATTCAAGCTGCTGGATGACACAGTCGTATAAATGACCTCAGGAAGCTCGAGCAAATGAACTGCTTCTTTTGAGTCCAACCCTAATTGTTAAGATGAGGAGCCAAGGAAATAAAATTGTGATTGTTTTAAGTCATTTAGTTGCCAGTGGATGGCTATGTTTGCTACAAAGGAAAATTGTCTAATTTAAAGTGACAATTTAGTTTTTACTTTTAACCTTTATTGTTTTTTTTTCTTGCTTCATCAATATTGCATACGGGCATGGCTGCAAGCATCTGTATTTACATCTTTATTTTTAAAGGGATAATTTCTGATGTATGACTGTTAATGTTTTGATGTGAACTGTTGTTTTTTGTACATGTTATTTATCAGGCTTTAAAAGTTTCCTCTAATTGTTCTCTTTTCTACTTCACTAAAACTTTAAGAATAAACATCAAATTTTACAAGTATTTGTTTTGCAATGTGCTGAGATGATTTGCCTCCATTAATCTGCTCACAAGGCTGGTGGTATTCATGCAAGAAGATGCCTTTGCATGGGACTATTGACCTCCTGGTTCTTCTAAGAGCAAATGAACACAAGAGCCTGAGCCTGACCCCAAATTACTCTGTGGCTTCCTGTTTAGTGACAATCTCTCGCTCCCACAAACGCTTTTGTAATTGTCATCAGTGTTGGGCTGCTGTCAGTGACATCTCTTTGAACCTCTAGAATTGTGAGTCAAATCTACCTCTTTTCTTTTTGAGGGTTACCTGCTTCAGATGCTTTGTTTTAGCACTGAAAAACAGATCAGTAAAAAAATGCATGCTAATAATGACAGGAGTAGCTACTGCTGTCTCAGACAAGCGAGACGTGAGGCTATGCACTGAGTTGCACATCTCTCTAGACTTCCTCTTTGTTTTTATAGTATTATTTGCAGTTCTAGGGAGGTGAACATGGGGCCCGTGTTGCTAGACAGGTACTCGACCACTGAGTTACCCTAGTCCTTCCCCTCACCCTTCTGAGTTTATTTTGAGAGAATTATCTTGCGTAGTTGCCCAGACTGGCTTTGAATTCACAGTGTAGCCCAGATAGACCTTGACCTTTTGACCCTCCTGCCCAACATAAGAGCAGCTAGGATTGCAGGTGTGTGCCACCATGCCCAGCCTATAGTTCTTTTGTTTGTAAACATCTACCTAGTTCCTTTTCGCATTTGCTTGGTTGGCCTTTTCCTGTAACTTTACTGCCAACTCTTCCAAACCATTGTTTTCTCAATTAAGTAGCATATGGTAAGATTTTTAAAGATCTTGTGATTTTTAAAGATTATAATTTTTTAAAGATTTAAACAAATCATATGCCAGTTAAAATACCTATCTCTGTATTTTAACTGGACAATTTTGGTCATTTATAATTTAGCTTTTTCCCCTCCCTATCATTTAACTTTTTGCTTTCTATCATATAAGCTCACATTTTATTTACCCTCTTTTTCTCTTTTCTTGGAAGTTTAAGAACGCTTTGAATTTGTATTTGTATCCTTAATATGTTTCCTTCCTTATCGGTGAATTAAATATATATAACATATAAAATATATAATGAAAGTTTCATCACATGGATTGTGTAATACTAGTAGATATACTCTGTGTGTGTGTGTGTATGTATACACACATGGTAAAAGTATAATTTGATATAGTTTCTCATGCAGTTCAAGCTGTAATTTCTTATGTAGCCAGGTTTGAGCTTGCATTTCTGATCTTTTAGTAGTTATTCATACCTTCTCCCTTAATGCTTACTAAAATCTGAAGTTACTATTTTAGCCAAAGAATTCCTAAAGTATTCAAGTATGTTGAAATAGTTTGACTCTGATAAATCCTCCCAACCTAAGCCCTCTAATTTTTCTGTATTTTGCTTCTGAGGTTTTGAGGACAGCAGACAAACCACTATCATTTTATAAGACTTTATTCGAGTCCACTTACTCATTTATTTGCTTGTCCTTGTTTCTCAGACCTTCCTTTTGGAATAATTTTTCTGTTTCTGTTATGTATTTCTGTGAGATGTTCCTTTACTGTTCGTGGGAAACCCCAGGTCTTGTTTCATTTGATATCTTTATTCATTCTCAGTATGAAAGTCTCCAGGGTGGCGCACGCCTTTAATCCCAGCACTCCAGCACTAAGGAGACAGAGGCAGGCCGATCTCTGTGAGTTTAAGGCTAGCCTAGTCTATAGAATGAATTTCAGGACAGCCAAAACTACACAGAGAAACCCTGTCTCAAGAAACGAAAAAGAGAAAAAAGAAAGTCTGTTTTACCAGGCAAAATATTCTTAGTTGGGAGTAATCTTTGTTGCTCTCTTGAGAGGACCTGCTCAGCTTCCTAATGGTTCCCAGCATTACTGTCCTCTAACAGTAGGAGGTCCGTGTCTCTCTGCCTTTAAGGGTTCACTTTGTCTTTGGTGGACTCTATTTTTACTACCAATTATGCACATGAGATCATCTTTTTCTATTTCTTGTTTGTTAATACTTTTGTGTATTTACTAGTTTTAGAAAACATCTAAGACTGGAGAGGATTAGGCTGTCCTGGAACTTTCTTTATAGACCAAGCTGGCCTCAAACTCACAGAGATCCACCTGCCTCTGCCTCCTGAGTGCTGGGATTAAAGGTGTGTACTACCACAGCCTGGCCGACTCTCATTCATGGTGATTTGTTTCCTTGTATATCTACTTATCGATCCTTCCCCCCCCCCTTTTTTATTTGTTAATTCTTCTTGCTGCCTGGGATAGCGCTTCACTGTGTAGCTCAGGCTGATCTGAAACTCATACTCCATCTTCATCAACATCCCAGATGTTGAGGTTACAGGCATATATCACCATACCTGTTCATTCATCTTTGATTGGTTTTAATATCAGAAAATTGAAAGTGCTTTTCTCCTCAGAAGATTAGCTGTTTCATCTGCCAGGCTCTTGTGCGCTATCATCAGGGAGCCCTTCTTTAGGACATCAACTTAATCTAGGAGTCTCAAGTTTAACTCTTCTTACCTCACCAATGGGCCAAGCATAGTTTTTCAACACATTTCTAATGCAAAACATGCATGGCATTTCCTTTTCATATTTTATTAGTACTAAAGCACCCTGGACTCGTCATATTTAAAATTTTTTGTTTTGTTTCTGATTCCCTGGAAATTTCTTCTGGTGATAGAGACTAAATATAGTGTGTGCAGGCAGGAGCAAGCTCTTCTGAAACAGGAAGACCTTTCAAATACCAGACTCAAGCCTCCAGTCTGGATGATGTCAATCATGACTCACCTATAAGCGTCCTGCTTTCCCTCCTGCTCATGACTGACACTCCCTGTGCCAAGCTGACCAGTCGTCCCCTTGCTGCCTAATTTAATGTGTGTTTTTTCTTTTGTGATTCTTTCTTTTCTTCTTCTTTCCTGGGGATCAGACCTAGGGACTCATACATGCTAGGCAAGCACCCTATCACAGAGCTACATGTCAACCCCAATCTTTATTTTGAATTCCTTTTCATACCCGAAGCCCTCTGAAGTCCTGACTGTTCTATCACCCCGCCTCCCGCCTCTTTGGTTTCTCTGAGACAGGACATTGCTATGTGCCTCAGCTGGACTTGACCTTCAGGTCCTCCTGTTTCAGCTCTCCACGCAGTGGGGCTCTAGGCATGCACCAACATATCTGTTCCATTATTCTTGAGAGCCTCTTCTTTGACTGCGTGATGGCCTCTTCGCTTATATTTCATCCTATCTTTTTTTTTGGTTTTTCAAGACAGGGTTTCTCTGTGGTTTTGGAGCCTGTCCTGGAACTAGCTCTTGTAGACCATCATCCTATCTTTTTGATCTGCCTTCTCTGTGAGATCCTTTCAACCTGACTTCACAAAATACAATCTCTCAGGCCCCAGAAGCCTATCTTGAGCTTTTCTTTCTTTCTCCTCCATAAAAATCTCCTAAAATAATGCCATCCACTTCAATGGCTCAGTATTGTGAATTCCTTATGTGTTTTTGCCCTCCAAGACTTTTGTACATGCTTCTCCTTCTACTTGGAATGTGTCCTCCTGTCTCTTGTAACCTCTGATGTATGTTCCCTGAGTTCCTTATATTGTATCTATCTCTGTTATTTCTCTTTTACACTGTATTAGAATAATCTGTTCACTTACTGTCTTCCTCTGTGAGATTGTTTAGTGGATAGAAGCCATGGCATAATTATACCTTTATCATGTGTCTGGGAGATGACTGTTTATTTAGTAACCAAGAGAATACTTGAGTGTATGAATGAATGAATGAATGAATGAATGAATGGAGTGATGGCTCTGGAATGGATGATTTGGAATTTGGAAAGAAAGTGGAAGAAGGTAAGAGAAAAGGAGATAGCTTGTACGTTTAGGTTCCTCATTTGTTCAGTTTGCATATATGGAGATAACATTTTCATTTCATCAAAAGTTTATTGAGCATCCAGGGTGTGCTACACACTCTGCCAGATGCTAGTAATACAAAGAGGAAGATCAAAACAGAGCAAAACAAAAATGAAAACAAACAAACAAAAAATAACTTCCTTACTTACCCCCGATTTAAGGCAAATTTTGGCTTGAGTCTGGGAAGTCAGCCCTGCCGGAATACAGCACCAGGGTGTGGCATGCTCCCATCTCACCCTATCCCTCACCCCTGTATCTCGAGGCTCACCAAGGTCATCCTTCTCCAAGTCTTACATCTCCTAACCTGCCTGTGCTATCACCTACGTACACTATTTTATGGAGGATGGGGCAGCTGGGAAGGTTAGTGGATTGTGGCTTCTGGCTAAGCAAGGAGAGTTGCAGACAAGTCACGTGATCAGGGAGAAAGCCATCAGACTGGAAAGCTGAGGGACGCACTGGTGGGGTCTTGGTGCCCGCAGGGCTGGTGTTCTGGTGTGGAGGTGATGGATATGGGGCCTTGGGAGTTGCTTGTGGGATGATGCAGAGACAGAACTGAAGTTTAGACATTGAGGAGGGACAGGAGACACCAGGTCCCTGAGGGCATTAGGTAAGAGAGGGCAGAACATCCAGGACCCTCTTGTCTTTCAGCCATTTGTGTGCTTTCTGTCTTCACACAGTGGGTTATTTCCTTTCTTCTAAAATCCCAAAGAGGTGGTGGCTGTGGAGTGGCCCAGCCCCTTAGTTCTCTGATGGTACAGATTACGGAGCCGGCTCTGTCCACTGTCCTAAGTTCTGGGTATCTAGGAGCAAGGCAGGCGGAAAACAGAAGGCTAGGGAGTATGCTATGGCTGCCGTGATAGGCAGGCTGGGGAGCTGCTTCTTCTTTCTGGGTTTCTCTGCCGAGCAGAACCTTATTATTTCCTTACAGCCCCAGGAAGCCCCTCAACCTTTTTGCGGATGATTGAAATGCTTGTTTTGTAAGAAAGCAAGGAAGAAGAGTGTGAATGGTCAAAATCAGGTCCTTCCCACATGCAGCTTCTGGCTCAGTGGTGTGTGGCCATGCAAATCTCTAGAGCCATGGTTCTCAACTCTCCTAGTGCTGTGACCTTTTAATACAGCTCCTCATGCTGTGGTGACCCCCAACTAAACAATTGTTTCATTGCTACATCATAACTGTAATTTGCTACTGTTAGGAATCATAATATAAATATCTCATATGTGACCCCTGGCGGGGTTGTGACCCTCAGGTTGAGAACTACTGCTCTAGAGGTACAAATCCACCCACATTCCCATGAGCAAAGATAGGAAGAAAAATCAGTATAGCATGCTTCTGAGGAAGCCATTGGAGGCCACCAAGCACTGAAAGCCTGATATTTTGTCCCTGCCTAGTCCAGGTTCCTGGGGTTCTAGGAAGAATGCCCATAGGGTTCACCCTCGCTATCGGGAGGGATGGGGAACCAGGTGACCAGAAAGGTCCTCTCAGATTATGACTCCTTTGTGGTCAGAACAGGCCCTGTACACACAGGAACCAGCATCAGACATCTTTAGTTAAGGACAGTTTGCGTTTGTGGATAAGTGACCTCTAATTTGGACTGGCGGGGCGGCGTGGTGGGGTGTACCACAGACGTTAGGGATCGGAGGCGTGGGGGGTTGGGAGGTGGGTGGGAAGCATAAATGCTCCCTAGGAGGCGCGTAGGATGTCTCACTGGGTAAAATTACAGATGTTAGTTACCATAAAACCCTTCCGGGGATTGGGCCGGACATTTAATAATCTATGTAGTCCTAAAAGGGCACAGTTCACACCCACTGAGAGCACAGAGAACACAACCAGTAAACCCAGCACACATGCAACAGGGTTTAACACCGAGATCAGCGCTCCACCCCATTTGTGCAAGCTCACACACGTGTGCACCCTAAACGGGGATCTGGCCACATTCTCCCATCGCACCAGGCCAGCGGCCCCGGAACTGCTCAGCCTCCCCCCCTGCTGCGGATAGCAGACCGTGGGCAACCGGAATGGACTCCCAAGGCAGCTCAGGCACTGATCTCCACCTGCCCAGACTCGTCCTGCTCGCGGATTCTGTGCACGCCCGCAGTCCGGAGTGTGTGCGAGGCACTGCGCGAGCGGCCGGGCGAGCTCGGGGCCCGTGGCGGTGACGTGTGCGTCCGGCCGGTGGCGGGGGAGCGCGCTGGGGAGCGCGGGTAGCGGCGGGCTGAGCGGATGGGCAGCCCCGGACTGCGGCCCGGCACTGGTGGTGACACAGAGTAGCCCGGCGGGCCAGGCTCTGTAGTGCTCCGAGGCTCTGTAACGGGGTTCTCATCCTGCTCCGGAGAGTCCTGCAAACCCAAGCGCCACAAGGGTCAGCGGTCCCAAGACAACAGAAAGGGGGGGGGGGTCCTTCAGAATTTTCACCCACACCTCCAAGGCCGACTGGGTGACAGACACAAGTCTAGGAATACACACCATTTAGTATGGCCCAGGCACATGACAAGAACTCAGTAAATGTTAGCATGCATCAGAGCCTTGTCTCTTTATCCTCTTTCAGACCTGGTCATGGCAAAAGGGCATTGCATGTGAACAGGAAGAACAGATGAAGGGCTCTGAAGCCCACAAGCAGGTCTTGTGACAGGCGGTAGCCAGGATGTGGTGGAAGCTGGGGTACATCATGATATTTGGAATGCATCCAGTCAGCTTTGCATACAGACTATCGCCTATATCGCGAAAGCCGGGTCTGCCACTCATTTACTTGTATAGCCCTTCACAAGTTTTCTCTCTCCTTGCCTCATTTTTTTTTAATCTCTAAAGTGGAGAGGACACAAAGATTTCTGCAAATACTGCAAAGGAGTGGTCACATCACCGGCTCCCAAGCGTTCCATGGAGATTCCTTGACAGAGCAGCTCACCTTGTCTTTCAGGATATAGAGGGCCATCGGGTTCTTCCGCTCCTGTTCTCCACTTCGGGGCAGGGTGTCTGCTGCATAGAAAAGAACAGAGTGTCTGGTCCAGGGACAAATCCTATATATCACCCAGCTCCCATATGCTTTGCTCTTCCGACTTCCTCATAACCCACTCTTCCTTTTCCCAGCAGGCCTCTCTGATCTGAGCGCTGATGGGCTGGGCCAGTGGGTGCCTGAGAGCTCACCTTCTGATTTTAGGCGGTCATCGTTCTGATCCATGTATTCCAAAGAGTTTTGCTTTTCCAACTTCCTCTTCTTCCTGCAAATCAACCGACCCCCACCAAAAACAGAGCTATTAGACATGAACAGAAAAGCTAAGGAACAGTCCCAGGAAGGGTTCTAATGACCACAGAAGAAGCCTTATGATGGGAAGATGGACTGGGCATGGTGGTTGTTCAGAAACTTGGGAAAGAGTCCTATCTAGGTTTGCATGCTAAGATAGTTGCTGGCATTGTGACTGTGGGGAGGCCATTTATCCAGGGTGGGTTTCAACATCTCTGTCTGTAAACTGGGGGTGCTATGACTTAAAAGGTAGTGCATTAACCCAGCTAGACTGTGTAACTCAAAGAAAAAGCCACCATCAGCAGTGCCGGGGTGATCAGCGGTAGCTGAACTCAGATGCAGTACCATATACAAAGGAAAAATACACCTGGAAAGAGGAGGAGAAAAAATCAAAGAGATGAGACTAGAACTCGGGAGCTGGGGTGGAGGGATAGCTCAGTTGGCAGTGATTGCCTTGTAAGTGTGAGGTCCTGAGTTCAATTCCAAGAATCCACATAAAAAAGATGGCTGTGGTAGCCCACAATTGTAGTCCCAGAGCACTGGGTAAAGCGGAGAGAGCCCAGATCCCTGAGGCTCAGTGTCCAGCCAGCTTAATCTAATTCATATGATCCAGGCTGATGAAAGACCCTGCCTCACAATGACAACAACAACCCCAAAATGGATGGTTTAAGAATACGCTGGAGGTCTATCTCTGCCATCCACATACATGGGCATTTTACACACACAAGCACCAACAACACATACCCATACTCACGCCTATACAAGCATGTGCATGAGCACAAACACACACACACACAAGCACAGAATAGAGCTTGAGAAATAGGGATGCAGCTCCATAGTCGAGTGTGCCTAGTAAGTACATGGCCCCGGATTCAATATATTGCAATCCCTCAATATTAAAGCTGGGATTGAAATAGGCTGAAGGAAGAACTAAGATGTGAAAGTTGACGTCACCTAGACTTTTTGGAGGGTTTCCAGCAGGCACAGACTGTCACCAGGGTCACAAGAAGAAAGATGCCTCCTGTAGACAAGATGATATAGAGAGAGCTTCGTCCTAAGCAAAGAGAGGCGGAGAGGAAGGGACAATTTGAGAAGGGGAGCAGGTGCGGTGAGTAGGACACTAGCAACTGAGGGGATAGACAAGGGCCCCAGTAGCGGGGGTAGGCAATGGCAGAGCTTCCCTGGAGCCGCCCCTCCGTTTGTGCCTGTCCTCCACAGACAGTCAGCCCATCTCTAATTGGTCTCATGCCCTCTAAACCAGTGGTTCTCAACCTGTGGGCCACAACCTATTAGGGGGCAAAGGGCCCTTTCACAGGGGTCACCTAAGAGCATTGGAAAGCATGGATAATCTATATGACAATTCATAATGGTAGCAAAATTACTGTTATGAAGTAGCAACAAAAATAATTTTATGGCTGGGGTCACTACAACATGAGGAACAGTATTAAAGGTTGCATTATTAGAAGGTTGAGAACCACTATTCTATATAGTTACTCTCTGGAATGCCTTTAGTCCTGGCGAACCCTCGTATCTTGGGCAGGCAGGGAGACTTACTATACACGGTGATCTTGACAGGCAAGCTTCGGACCTGGCTGATAGGGTTCTCCACCACACAGCTGTACAGGTCATCATCCTCCATGAGGACTCGGGTGATGGTGAGCACCTTTTGGTCAGGGGACAGGAGCATTCGGGAGTCATTGAGGAGGGGTTTGCCATCCTTCAGCCAGGTGTAGCTGGGTTTGGTGCCATTCTCATGGGAGCAGTTGAGGGTGAAGGCCTCGCTGAGTTCCAGCACAGTGGTTGAAGCCACTAACACCTGTGGTCTTGAAATGGGCACTGAGCCCCAGAAATGGGGGATGGAAATGCCTGTGAATCATGGTCTACAACACTATTCCCCCCTTTTTTATTCTCCCATCTTTCAAAATACAACAGTTCAGACTGTGGGCTGAGATCCTTAGCTTAGGTTCTTTCCCATAATTTACCCGTCCAACCATCCACCTACCCCTCCATCCATCCATCCACCTACCCATCCATCCATCCATCCACCTACCCATCCATCCATCCACCTACCCATCCATCCATCCATCCATCCATCCATCCATCCATCCATCCATCCAGCCATCCATCATCTATCCCTTCTTCATCCACTCATTCTTCATCAAGTAGCTTCTAGACTGAACAGCACAGCCATGATGAGTGTGCTCTTTCCCTTCTTCCTAAACACCATTCTAAAACCACTGAGCTTTACTTAAATGGATCGAGCCTAGAAGACACTTTAGTTGGGGGAGATCTAGGTCTAGCTCTCTAAGTTTAACGCTAGGCTCTGTCAGTCATATGAGCTTGGGCAAGTTACTCTATTAACTCATTTTCCTTGTCTTCAAAATGGAGAGAGCAATGTTATCTAGCCCTTGATTATTGTAAATGTTAAGCAGGCTGGTCTGTGCAAATACTCTATGCTAGCTGTGCCTAGGCACCACCTTTTGTGGTTTTGGGGGGTCTAGCCTCAGTCCCGATCTTATCCTGCCTCCTTCCCTGCAGAGTGCTTTACCATCTACTGTGAGATTGATGGTCTTCTCTCCTGTGAAGGTATCATCAGTGATGGAGATCTCCACTTCATAGGTTCCCTCATCCGCCAGCTGCAGGTCGCTGAGAAGCAAGGAGCCATTTTCAAAGAGCCGGATACGGTCTCGATAGTCAGGCCGCAGAGTGCCGATGACCTCTGTGCCTATAGACTGCACCACGGTCACCGGCTTGTCACGCTTCAGCTGCCACTTCACCACAGGCTTGTCGCTGCTGGTGCTGCTGTACTGCACAGAAAGCAGGGCAGACTTCCCCACGGTGCCGTGGATCAGACGTACTGGGCTGGTGATGTTCACCCCCTCCAGGGGGACTGCAAACAGAGGCCCATTGGGGAAGAGGGCAGTGTCAGGCCCTTAGCTTCATAGCTCAATCCACCTTCAAGCCCTCTGACCTTCCTCACACCTTTAAACCCTTAGCTTCCCACTAGTTCTGCCTTCCACCAGTGCCATTGCCTTTCCAACAGACCTTTGCTATCTCTCCTGTGTCTTTCTTTCCTCAAAGCCGTCCCAGGTCTTCTATGGCTTAGTCTCTCTGGCATTTTCCCCATTGTCTACCTCTTGCAGAAGATTATACCTATCCTACATTCTATGTGTTCTTCTCACAGAAATATTGACTGACATCCAATGTGGCAAATCAAATAATGAATCAAGATGGCAGGAAATAGAGAAAGCACCAGAACTTAGATTCCCCGAGAAGGAGGCACTTATGCTGAGCCACTGCTCAGGAAGAAGACGCTTAGGACCTAAAAACAGGTACTTCCCAGTCACACAAAGAATCCCAAGTCCTTACCTCAAGTATAACTGTATCTTACCAGGAGAGCTCAGTTTATAAAACAGTTTGGCAACTGGGGAGGAAGTTCAGGGAATTCACCTATACGCCAGCCCTGTTTGTATTTTCTACAGAGGAAGAGCTTGAATGGGTAGAGAGTTTGGAACAGTAAGGCCTTGCAAGACGGGGCTCTACCACTTGCTACCTGTGTGCGTTTGGATAAACAATCTTTCTAAGCCCCATTCTTCTCATTTACAAAACAAAAATATAGTGACTATAAACCAGGCAGTAGCCTGTAATTCCAGCTCTTTGGAGGTAGAGACAGGGGATCAGAAGTTCAAGATCATTGTTATCATTCTTGACTACACAGTGAGTTGAAATGAAGTATGAGGCCAGCCTAGGATATCCCATCTCAACATATATAAGAGAGAGAGAGAGAGAGACAGAGAGAGAGAGAGAGAGAGAGAGAGAGAGAGAGAGAGAGAGAGA
>NC_022012.1:30961314-30981357 GCF_000317375.1 Microtus ochrogaster | reverse complement strand
AGAGAGAGAGAGAGAGAGAGAGAGAGAGAGAGAGAGTTGGGGATGTACGGGATGTAGGGCTGTGCTTTTCTATTTCTTCTACTTGTATTTGATCGTCTGGACCAAATCAAGAGGTAAGTGAACTAAAAAGCTTGATTATGGTAATTAAAGCAAATTTTATTTGCTGAACACATTCCATTTGTTTTAAGAGCAGGTGCTATGTTAAGTATGGGCTCCTCCTTTCTGTAAAAAGTCAAGACAAAGCCCGCACACCACTTTGCCACCTCTCTGGGCCTCAGCTTCTTTGTTTGTGCAGTGAAGTTGTTAGTGAGACCAGCATGATCGCTAAGCAGTTTCCAACTCTCCTCTCACTTCCTATGCCTCATCAGCCGGTGTCACTCAAACCCCAGGAGATGACCCTGCAGAAAAAGCCACTGTAGGTGTGAATGTCTGAATATCATTCGCTAATTGGAGAGAAGCCGTGTGCTGAGGAAGTTAGGACAGACAATGATCTCTATTTGTGAACCTTTTCTCTCATCTTGTCTTGAGAGAGAGTCTACCTGTGTTGTCCAGGGCTACCTCTACCTCACAATCATCTTGCCTCGACTCCAGAGTGTTGAGGTGACAGAAGCATGCCAAAACACCCTCTCATAACTATTTTTACATTAATTTTTGAGGTAGCATCTCATGTATCCAAGGCTGGTCTCAGACTTGATCTATAGGCAAGAATGACCTTGAACGGATCTTCTTCCTGCCTCCACCTCCGAGTCCTGAGATTGCTGACATGTGTCGCCACCCCCAGTTTTATGCCATGTTCATAATGATCCTAGGGCTTCATGTACAGTACACAAGAACTTCATCAGTTGAGCTACACTGCGGCCCCTCAAACGCAATTTTTAAAGATTTATTTGTATTTTATATGTATAAGTGTTTTGCCTGAATATATGTATGTGCACCACATGCCTGTCTAGTACCTAGGGAGACCAGAAGAAGGTGCCAGGTCCTTTGAAACTAGAGTTACAGATAGCGTGACCTACCATGTATGTGCTGGGGATCGAACCTGGGTCCTCTGCAAGAACAAGTGCTCTTAACTACTGAGCCATCTCTCCAGCCTTAAAGATTATTTATTTTTGTTTTTTATTTATCTGTATATATGTATGTGTCTATGTGAGTGTATATTATACAGCTCTGGATGCACGTCGAGAAGACAATGGATTCCTTGAAGTTGAAGTTTTAGACTGTTGCGAACCTCTTGGCTTGAGTCCTGGAATCTGACCTCAGGTCTTTGAGGAGACCAAGAACTGCTCTTAGCTTCTGAGCTATCTTTGTAGTGCCCCCCCCCACTCTACATCATTTTTTTTTTGAGACAGGGTCCCACTATGTAGTCTGGCTGGCCTAGAACTTGCTACGTAGACCAGGCTGACCTTGAATTCCCAGAGACCCACCTGTCTCTGCCTCCCAAGTACAGTGACTAAATGCATTTGTCATCATTCCTGACCAAGTCTCAAATATTTTTTAAAACAAAAAAATGTTTTCATTTTCCTAAAAATTTTACATAAAAATGGAAATAAATAAAATATGGTCCTGTCTACCTTACTTGTTTTGGCAGACGAAATGATGGGGCCTGAGTTGTCCTCCCCAATAATACAAAGAGCTATTAGGCATTCCCATGGCCCTGTGTATCAGACTGAAGTCCAGCTGTTCATGTAACCTGCAAAGTTTATTTTAACTTTCAGTTTATGTGATGGCTTAAATGGGTTTTCCTGTCTAATAACTACTAGGTCCCGTCCTTGGCTAGATTTAGAAAAGCAAGCTTTCAACTTTCTCTGAGTGGACAAAGGGGCTTTGGTATGTATGACTTGAGGTGGTTCTGGGAAAAATCACAGAGTATACTTAAAGACCTCCATGCTCAAATAGCAAGGTCACGTCTCAGGACCTGGTCTAGAACTGTAGGATTAGCACATGTCAATGACATCTGTGGGGTCACCCAGGAGGTTCACAAAGCTGAGTAAGGAAGGACCAGAGAGAGGGAGCACTGGTTAAAATCGCATATTGCTCTTGCAGAAGACCCAAGTTTAGATCCCAGCACCCATACCAGGTGGCTCCCAACCACCTGTGACTCCAATTCCAGGGAATCTTCTAGCCTCTGTGGGCACTTAACACACACATGTGCACACACACACACACACACACACACACACACAAATAAATAAAAATAAAATAAATATTTTTTTTAAAAACAATTGAAGGACTAGAGAGATGGATTAGCAGTTAAGAGCATTGGATGCTCTTCCAGAGGCTCTGGGTTCAGTTCCCACATGGCATCTTACAACTCTCTGTAACTCCAGTTCCTGGGGATCTGTCATTCTAACACAAATACACATGCAGGCAAAACATCAATCAATGTACATAAAATAAATAAATCATTTAAAAAAGAAAAAATTAAAACTTTTGAGTACCATCCCTGCTGTGGTTTGTCCCTCAAGGGTTTGTGTGTTGTCAGCCTTCCCCTCAAGGTGATGGTATTAGGAGAAACTGAAACCTTTAAGAGTACAGTGGGGTGGGGCAGTGGTGGCTTACACCTTTAATCCAAAAGTAGGCAGAGCCTGGTCTACAGAGCAAGTTCCAGGACAGGTTACAAAGCTACAGAGAGAAACCATGTCTCAAAAAACAAAAACAAAAACAAAGAAAGAAAGGAAGGAAGGAAGAGAGCCCAGTGGGTTAACTCACTGTGAATACTGTCCTTGGAAAGAACTGAGATAGTTATTGTGGGACTTTGTGCCAATTTTTCAGAAATTAAATTGTTACAAAAGAATGATCCTAAGCACCAGTCACACACGGCTTCCTGTTTTACTGTGTGATCTCTCTTCTCCTCCACGCTCTGTGATGCCATCTACTGTACTACGATAGGATGTGTGAGGTCTGCTCCAGAGCTGATGTTACATGGCTTAGACTTTCTTCCTCCAAAATCACGAGCTAAGTAAACTTCCTTTCTTTATAAACTGTTCAGCCACAGATATTTCATTATAAAAATGGAAAACTGACTAACACAGATCGTGAGCATCAAACGACGCTTCTCATTTTCCTCTACCAGTGATAACCCCAGAAAGAAAGACATTATATTTATCAATTACCCTTCTCTCTTATGTAATCTCTGCTGTCTCTATATCTCTCCGCGGATTATATTCCATCCCATTTCAAGGTTTCAGTAGTCCTCCCACTTTTTTTTTTTAAAGATTTATTTATTTCTTATGTATACAGCATTCTACATGCCTGTATGCCAGAAGAGGGCACCAGATCTCATTATTGGTACCTGGGAGGGCACCATGTGGTTGCTGGAAATTGAACTCATGACTTCTGGAAGACTAGCTAGTGCTCTTAACCTCTGAGCCATCTCTCCAGCCCTTCAGTAGCCTTTTTAAAAATGATGTTTCCCCCTGTAATTCTGATTTTTTTTAAAAATCAATTTATATTATATTGTGGATAAAAACACTGGAGACAATACAACTTTTGACTGCCTCCTAATTTACACTAACCCAAGTGCAGGCCTTCCTTATGCCTGTGACCATGGGTATGCCCACAAGGAGAAGGGACACACTCACACTCATTGTAAGAGGATGGCGCCATCTTTCTTGGATGCTGATGACAAGAACATTTTTGCTGAGCATGAACAGTTGCCTAGAAACTGGAAAGAATCTAAGTTTGGGTTTCCTAACTTTCAGGCAACACAGAGAACTGGGACAGGAGCCAAAGCAGGACGCAGAAATGAGGAAACAGCTAACACCTCAGGTCTAGAATGGCAATAAAAGGGAGGAGGATTATTTTACCTAGAGGAGCAATTAGCTTAATCATTGTCTCCCAGGCCTCTTTGTGTAGAAAGTCTCTGTTCCACTATAGAAGGTACTATCTCAAGATCTACCTAACTAAACCATGCCCTAGTGTTTATAAAGGTCAGAAGCGTCTACTCAAGGACAATTTGACACCCTGTGACACCGGGGAAAGGCAAACCTCAAGAATGTATCTACACAGAGCCGTGATCCTTTTCTAGCTTCGTCCCTTAAAGGAATCTCCATGCCTTAAATTTATCTTTCAGAACCATCAGAGGGATGATGCTGAACGCATGTCATAGAGCTCTCTGCACCTTACCCGTTCTCTAGCACCAGGAACCACACTTGCAATCCTTTCTGTCTGAAACAGGCTTTGTTTGTTTGGGTCTTTGAGCACCCTAGGTTCCCCTGCCCTGGGCTTTCCCCAACTGTGTGATTTCCTTTCTGAAGCCTGGTAGCGAGACCCAGATGCAATAATCCAAGGGCAGAGAGAACTTTGTTCTCTGAGAGAAGGAACATTTTGTTTTCTGTTTTGGGTTTTTAATATCCTTCCGACTTAGTGGTGATCCTGAGGAAGGCAATGTAGAAGGGGGGAAAGAGGCAAACTGCATGGTGGGTTGGTGACGTCATCATAGAGCCACATCACAGAAAACATCACAAGACTGCTCAGCTAGCAAAAGTCAGCTTCACCCAGGACCATCTAAAATCGTCTGGAGCAACAAGACCAGTGGAAATAACCACCGTCTGTCCTAAAATTCAGCACAATATGTCTGGATCATTGGCCTTACAGAATTCCTTGCTCCCATCACGTATCTGATGCCCTGACACATCCAAAGACCACATATAAGGTCGAAAGCATGGAGCAAACCCTGCTCTAGAAACCCTCTTCATTCCTGAAGTTCCCTACCATGTCTGTTACCTAAGGTTTGCTCCTGAGTGGCCTTGGAGAGGCCTGTTCCCACTATGGGCACCTTCACTCTGAAATTAACTTCCTCGCAGTTCTTTTCTTTGTCTCATCTCTGAATTCTTTCTTTGATGGCTATCAAAATCTGGAAACACACGATTGGCAGTCTCCACAATCCGCAATCACTATCCCTGAGACCTCTGTCGAACTCATCCCTGGCAGCAGTCTGAGAAAAGGACCCCTCCTCGTCATTTTTACTATACAAGAGCATCATTTGTTGTGTAATGGTTGGGATAACTGCATTGTATGCTGTTCTCCTGTTGAGGCCTGGACCATGACTGTGAAATCATTAGAAATGTTTCAAAATCATTCAGGGACATATTAGGAAACAGAAACTGTGAAGAAGTCCCTTGAGATTCAGGCAAAGGGGAGTCAGGGGCTTTTAATCTACTCCTTAAGAAACATAGATGTTCAGGAACAATTTAAGCCTATATTAAGACAACATGAGAATTATCATGTTTGTGAATTGAAACTGTCAATATTGTTAATCTGTCCATTCTGGCAAATAAAAAAAATCATACCTAGAAGTTGACCTATAATTTAATACTCTACTATTTATATCTCAGGAGGCTTCCTTACTTACTACACTAGAGCAGACTTGATATGATGTGTCAGTTTATGACCAAACTGACCATCACAGAGCAAGGACAGGGTGTTTTGTCCTTCTATGACAGGGCCAGTGCTTTGGAGTCACCCTTGGCAAAACTGCTTTATTACACCCTCCCCTTTGTCCTACCCAAGGTTTCTTTTTCCATTACTTTTACAACTATTATGTTCTTTTTTGTCTGGCACTTCAAATTCTGAAGGAGAAGCCCTGGTGCAACTGTCCTGCTAGGAATAAAGATATTCTAAGGAGACATGTATACTCTCTCTTTGGCTGTCAATACTACTGAAACAATGGTCTCCAGGAACTGGAATTCCTCAGAATCTTACGAAAGGAGAAGAAAAAAGCCTGATGTCAACCAAATAAAGAACTCATCTTCTAGCAAATAACAATAATAGCAATAATAATAATGTGTGTAGTTCTGACTTGTCAGACCTCCTTGCTTAAACAATGATGGGTCAATAATAGGCAGGATCACATCATGACCAGGACTGTTTAGTTACATATACTTCTAGCTCTTCATATAAACCTAAACTTCATGTCTGTACTCCAAAGGTGAACTTGTAGGGGTTGGGTCACTGGACCTTTTTGATTCTTCTTCCCAATGTGACTACACTAAATATCCTTTCTCTGTTTTATTATTTGTCTTTTTTTTTGTTTGTTTTTGTTTTTTCGAGGCAGGGTTTCTCTGTGTAACAACTCTGTCCTGGAACTCACTCTGCAGACCAGACTGGCCTCAAACTCACAGAGATCTGCCTGTCTCTGCCTCCTGAGTGCTGGGATTAAAGGCGTGCACCACCACCACCTGGCTTTGTCTTTTTAAAAACATTTATTTGTTGTTTGTTTGGTGGTGGCATGTTATGTGCTCAATGACACGGGGCACTTCAGTTCCCCTGTCAACTGTGTGTGTTCCTGCAGATTGTGAAGCTTGGCAACAATTATCTTTACCCACTGAGTCATTGCACCAGCCTCTTCCTTATTTGTCTTTTTAATTAGCCTGTTGAGGATCAGTGTCTGAGCCTAGCGTGTTAGGGTTGCTAGGGCCAAGGCTCTGACTCAAACGGTTACGTAGCTTGTCCAACATAAAACACATTCATTGATGGGAAGGGTAACTCGAAGAAAAGTAACATGTTTAAAAAGAACTGCAGGAGCTAGTCAATCCCGGAAGGGGGAGGTTCACGGCAATGTTCCAGAGAAGAAAGAAGGAGATGGCTCAGATGAGAAAGACCCCTTACTCAACATTTGGCCTTCCTGGCTTATACTCTACTCCCACAAAACGTTTATACTCTTCCCCACTAAACTGTGTGTGAGCATGCACTCTCCTGTAAACTGTGTGTGTGAGCATGCACTTCCCCACTATGCTGTGTGTGAGCATGCACTTCCACACTAGGCTGTGTTTGAGCATGCACTTCCCCACTAAGATGTGTGTGAGCATGCACTCCCCCAGTAAGCTGTGTGTGAGCATGCACTCTCCTGTAAACTGTGTGTGTGAGCATGCACTTCCCTTCTAAGCTGTGTGTGAGAATTCACTCCCCCAGTAAGCTGTGCGTGAGCATGCACTCCCCACTAGGCTGTGTATGTGAGCATGCACTCCCCCAGTAAGCTGTGTGAGAGCATGCACTCCCCACTAGGCTGTGTGTGAGCATGCACTCCCCACTAGGCTATAGCATGCACTGGCTAGTGTGTCCACTTATGCAGAGACCCGAAGGGAACCCTGGGTGTCCTGCTCTTCCACTCTCTGCCCTATTCCCTCTCACAGAGACACTCACTGAACTTGGAGCCAGGCTGGCAGTCAGAAAGCTTCAACAACCTTCCTGCTTCCTCCATGACTCCCTGTACTGGGTTTAACAGGCATGAAGTTGACCACACCAGTCTTTTTATATGGGCCCTGAGCATTTGAACTCAGTCTTCATGCTTACACAACAAGTATTCTTATCTACTGAGCCATCTCCTCAGGCTCCAACGTGGAGCTTTAAGGATGATAAGTCCCTTAGAGCCGATTCTTGAGTAAACAGGGTCCTTCCCACCAACTCTGGGTTCCCAAGTACTGACCACCGAGTGCCAGGTTTCTTGAACCTCCTCTAGTAACAATAGTTATAATAAATAGTCCTTGGATATGTAGAAGTAAAAATAAATTTTCCCCTATAGAACATGTTGGACAAATATCAGTTTAAGTACACTGCAGATCTAAGTATGAAAAGGGAAATACCATTTTAAACAGAATAGGACAGTGTCTTCCTGACTTGAGAATAGATACAGAATTCCTAAAGAACAAAATAGCAGCAGCACCAGCAGCAACAACAACAAAAAAACCTGGTAACCAGCTGGGTGTTGTGGCCAGCCTGGGCTGCCATAGTGATTTCCAGGCTAGCATGGGCTGCAGATTGAGAGTCTGCTTCAAAAACAAAAACCAAGACAGAAGGAAGAAAAGAAAGCAACAGGAGAAAACATCCAGGTGACTCAATGGAAAACTGCTCAAATGATTTGGTACAAGGGCTGGAGAGATGGCTCAGCAGTTTAGAGCACATACTGTTCTTCCAGAGGACCAGAGTTTGATTCCTGCCACCTGCATTGGGTGACACACAGCCACCTGTAACTCCATCATGTACATACTCAAAGCACACATACACACACACACACACGCACACACTTGAAATAATTAATATATATATATTTACATTTAAAAAGACTTGGTACTTCAGAAAAAGCAATTCAATTAACTGATAAAAATATGTGAAAAGCTCAACTTGATTATCATGTAAATATAAATTTAAACTATAACTTGATTCCATTTTCCAGTAATTAAGAAGATTGGGATGATTGGTTCATAAGGCATTAACTTCAATGGATTAATTCGTCAATGGCTTGTTCTAAGAGGGCTATCGAAAGGTAGGGCCTGCTTGGAGGAGTAAGTCCATGGGCGCATGTCTTGCCAGACCCCTTCCTGTCTGTCTCTACCTTCTGTTTGCCACGAGTTGATCTGCTCTCTTGCACGCACGTTCCCTAGGGATGTGATGGTCTCTCATCAAGCACAGACCCAGCATCAGTGGAACCAAGTGACCGCGTGATAAGAGACAGGTAAGGGCACTTTATATTCCACATTACAAGGACACACTTGCAGCGTGTAATTGTCAATGGGATTCGGCATGTACACTCTGTAACTCGGATAATCTTGTGGGAGGAATGGAAGACTCGATGGCCTTAGGCCTATGTGAATCTCCCGCTATGGGGCTGGGGGAAAGGAAGGGGAAAGTACAGGAAGAAATAAGAAGAAAAGTACCAACACCATGAATTATAAAAATAAGGTTTGGTCACCTGACCAGAGGGACCAGACTAAAGTTTGGAATGATTAATTGTCTTTGTTCTTGTTCCCTATAAAATGGACCGGTTGGAGATGGTCTGCGTAAAGCAGATTTGGGAATGATAACACTCTGTCTTCCTAGATTGCTGGCTCTCTGAATAAAGTGTTTAAAAATTCACTTCCTGCTTCTGTTCATTGGCCTCTGGTGGTTAACAAGCAACACAAACTACCTGGGTTCATATCTTGGTGAGTGCAAAGCCAAAATAAACATAGCCAAGACATAAAAGTGGAGAACGATTTATTATCTGAAGCAGGGAAGAAAAACATAGGATTTAGTTCCAAAGCACTGCCCTCCTTAACACAGACAGAAAAGAGATTTTATTTGGGGAGTCTATACATACTCATTCAGAGGTTGGTCCAACGCCCAGTTTTATCACTTTGGGAGTATACCCCTGGACATGCTCAATACGATATGGAGTGCATGGTTAGAAGATTAAAGTTGTGACAGGATACCCCTGGGCATGCTCAGCTTGTGTCATAAACTTTATGCTGAAAATGAAGGTTCTTTGAAGGGACATTGACACAGGAGTCTGCTCTGAAGGTATCTTCTTCAGTGGCTAACATAGCAACTGAAATACTGGGTGATTCCGAGGAAATAGCAAGATTTCTTTCTTTTCTTGAGACAAGGTCTCACTATGTGGTCCTGGCTGGCCTGGAATTTTCTATGTAAACTAGCCTGGCTTTGAACTCACAAAAATCCTCCTTCCTCTGTCTCCCAAGTGCTGAGATTAAAGGTTATGCCATCAACCTAGCCATAACTGTTTCTTTGTCTAAGGGATGATTACATGGGCTTGTTCACTTGCTAAGGGCCTATAGGACGATATCCTTATGTTAACTGCATCTTCTTCTATGAGTTTTTTAATTACACTATTTTTTAAACTAAAAAGGATCTCCATTGCAACATGGTAGGCTAAAAAAGACAGTGGGTGTGATGGCTCGTATCTCTAATACCAGAATCCAGGAGGCTGAGGCATGACGATTGCCTTAAATTCAAGGTTGCCATGGACTACAATGTCAGACAGTTCTAATACCCACCCACTTCTTCAAATTCAGCACAGAAACCAGGCAGAGGAGTAGAAAAGTTCAGAGAATAAAAACCTCCAAAGTTTGGATTTATATCATTATAACACCTTAGCCTCTGCGTAAGTCTTATTTGAATATCTTGTAAATTGTGCTATGGTGAGTTTAAGAAGGCTGAATTTGGTCTGATTTGGAGCCAGCTAGATGGTTTAATGGGTAAGGGTACTTGTCACCAAAGCTGATACATGGGACCCACAAAATGGACAGAGAGAACTGCCTTGTCTCCTGACCTCTGCAGTTATGTGCTGGGACTCCCACAAAATAAGCAAATAAATGTGATGACAAGGAAGGGGAAGGCTGCGTCAAAGAAATCCCAGTTTGTCAACATCAGTGCCTGAATTTTCTTTTATGTGTATGAGTGTTTTGCCGGCATGTACATATATATAACACGTGTACAGTGTCTGCAGAGGTCGGAAGAAGCCATTGTAGCCCCTGAAACTGGAATTGTGGATGGTTGTGAGCTACCATATGGGTGCTGGGAATCAGACCTATGTTCTCTACAAGAGCAGTGGGCCCTCTTCATGG
Source organism: Microtus ochrogaster (assembly GCF_000317375.1). Taxonomy (NCBI): domain Eukaryota; kingdom Metazoa; phylum Chordata; class Mammalia; order Rodentia; family Cricetidae; genus Microtus; species Microtus ochrogaster. Next base: position 30,971,017 of record NC_022012.1, on the reverse strand, counting down.
AACCTCCTCTCCAGCCCTCTCCTTGCCAATCTTAATACTTCCATAATAATTCCCATCTTCCACTACAGTTAGCACGGCCATGTAGCGAGTTCTAGCCAATAGAACTAGTGAAAGGGATATGTAGCACTCAGAGACTTATTTTGGAAACCCTCTTCCTTGTATCTGTTAAGGTTTTTTTGTTTATTTGTTTGTTTGTTTGGCTTTTAATTTTCTCTTTGGCCAGGCATGATGGCCAACACCTTTAGTTCTAGCTCTCAGGACACAGAGACTGATACATAGATCTCCGTGAGTCTGAAGCCAGTCTGGTTTACATAGCAAGTACCAGGCCAGTCAGGGCTACAGAGTAAGAAGATCCTGCCTCAAATTCTCTACCTGGACTAAGTAGAGACAAACCCTACAGTGATCCACACACTGAAGCAGACAGAGTTCCATCAACTTAGCGTGTTCCTTGAGAACTCTACACATTGAAGCAGACAGAGTTCCATCAACTTAGCGTGTTCCTTGAGAACTCTACACATTGAAGCAGACAGAGTTCCATCAACTTAGCATGTTCCTTGAGAACTCTACACACTGAAACAGACAGAGTCCCATCAGCTTAGCGTGTTCCTTGAGAACGCTACGCAATATCGTCCTTCCTTTCCCAGGCCTACTCTACCACTTTATTACACTGGCACATAATATATGCCAAGGAATTCAATTTTGAAATTTATCTACTACAGAAACTGACATTTTCCTAATAATACAGTAAAGATGGCAGAGATTTATTACAGAATCTGCACTTTCATTGCTTGTTACAATAGCAGGACAATAGCCTAGGGCCCAATAATTAGCTCTCATAAGTTATAGCTAATATTGTTTGTTTGTGACAGAATCTCATGGAGCCCAGGTTGGACTCAAACTCACTATGTAGCCAAAGATAACCCTCAACTCCTGATCCTCCTTCTTCTACCTCTAAGGTGCTGAGATTACAGGCACGCACCACCATGCCTGGCTCATAACTACTATCTTATTAACATGATTTATAATTAGAAAAATAGCTTTGCTGTGGGCTGAAGTACCTATCCTCAAACTCACACGCTGAAGTCCACATAATCCTCACCCCCAAGCCCCACACCTCGCGGCCGGACTTCTTTTGGCGATGGAGTCTTTGTAGAGCCAAGGAGTTAAAATGAGGTCATTCTGGAGCAGGGTGGATCCACTTCCGCACATGTCCTTGTAAAACGGGGACATTTGAACACAGACACGCAAACAGGAAAACGCCACCTGAAGGCTGGAATTTTGCTGCCTCAAACCAAAGAGACTGGAGACAGATCTGTCCTTAAAGCTTGCAGAGGGACCGTGGCACCATCAATACCTTGATCTCTAGCGTCTGCCTTTCAGAACTGCAAGACAACGATGTCCTGCTACCTAAGCCACCTACTTTGTGCTGTTTGTTTCATCAGCTCAGAAGAATTAAATGGGCTTCCATTCTATTCTCTGTTGCCTCATTTTCCCAGCAATGCTTCATTGCACACCAAGGGATCCAAACGTCTATTGATCCTGCCAGTTCTCAAACTAAAGATCACTCAATTTCCCTGCCCACTGCTTATAGACTACCATCTTCAGAGACAGTTTTACAAGGATTTTGCTGACCTCAATTCCTGCTTTTCTCTCAGCAATGTTGAACTTCTGGGCTCCGCCTAAACACACGAGACTATTTCAAGCCTTTGACCTTTGTCCATTTCCCAACAATCATCTCACTCACGCTCCTACCTATTTTTCTCATCCTCTGAGATTCAGTGCAAACATTCTTCCTACGAGGAAACATTCCCTGGTTCTCGCCCACCCGTATCCTGCCCTACCAGCAACAGCTTCCTGGAGGGAGGCAGGTGACTTTTTTTTTCTGATTCCTTGTTTTTTGTTAAAACAATCTACGTATCTGTTTGCCACACGAAAATGTGCATTTCTGGGTTCCCTGTCATTGTGTGTATGAACACAAAAACACATGGACAGTATTTAAAATAAGGTCAGTTCTCCATAGAATTGATAGGGGGCATTACAAGAGGTAGGTGTCTGTGGCTCCGAGCGAATTATGAATAGGATGGATTATTATCCTAAACCAGGAGGCTCATTACCTACAAATTTCTTTTCTCTTTCAAGCAGTTTGACACTCAAAGATGCCAGGGTGAAGGTTTGGGAGGCTCACCACCAAGATTTCTCCTCCTCCTCCCACCAGGAGCTCACATAATCCCGGGAAAAGAATGCTTGGACAGGCCCACGCCAACAAGTCATCCCATAAGAAGTGGCACAATGCCTTCCATCTAATGTACTGAATGCCGTGGGAGCTCCAAAGTCATGCAGCCTTGGGGAAGGGGGCCAGGGGCCAGGCAGGAAGCACAGGGAATGAAGAGATATATTCAACAATGATTCCTTAATTCACGGAGATCTTCCCACGGTCATAGCGCTCTCTCCCCTCCTCCAGCCCTGAAGATACTCAGGCTCTGTTCTCCCTCTCCCTCTCCGTCAAAAGCCCCAACTTCTTTTCTCCAGACCTTTCTGGTCTCCTACCTGGCTGGATGAGAAGCAGGTAGACAAAAGGAGCGAGGTGCAGGGCCCTGGAGGCTCTGGACAGGGCTCCCCTTTCTCTCTTCATTTTGGGTGGCGTTCTCCAGCTCTGGTGCACACAATTAGCATGATTTCTCCACTCTGGGCACGTCCCTTTGTACCACTCGGAGTTTCTCTGCCCGGGCACAACCCTGCCAACTTCCCTCTGAATACACAGAGCTCTGTGTGTTGCTGGCCTTGTTCTCTCCTCTCGCTTTGCTCAGATCTAGCATTTTCTAGTTTCCAAGCCCTTCGCCCCCCTCCTAGTTTGGACAGGGGTATCTCCATGGCATGATAGCCTCCACTGCATGTTCCATCGTACTGGGCTCTGGTGGTCCAGCGGTTCTTGACTTGTCCGGAGTAAGCCCCACTCCCAAGGCAGATGCCGATCCGGCCTCCGTGTCCCAACCTACATGGCTCCACCTCACACTCCTCCTTCAGCTTCAGGACAGACTTCTAATAAGGGAGAAAAGGTGGGGGTGGGTGGGGGGAGCTTTTGGATATCCTTGGAAATGAGAGGCCTGAAAGAATTGCTGACGACCTGGAAAGCCCTGTTTTACCCCAAGGGAAGAAGATTAAGGGAAGGGTTTGAATTGTTTCTTTTTTTTTTTTAGATTTATTTATTTATTAAGTATAAAGTGGTCTGCCTGCATATGTCCCTGCAGGCCAGAAAAGGGCACCATATCTCATTACAGATGGTTGTGAGCCACCATGTGGTTCCTGGGAATTAAACTCAGAACCTTTGGAAGTGCAGCCAATGCTCTTAGCCTCTGAGCCATCTCTCCAGCCCCTTGAATTCTGTTTCTTTCACATGTGTTCTAGTTGGGATTCTCTCCCTTCACAGGTTCAGAGAGAAGTTGGAAGTGTCTTCCCAAAGTCACTCTGTCATTCCCCTACATTCAGCCAGTGTTCTAGAACCTGTCAGAGCAAAGATGGGGGTAATGTTCCACAATCCAGCACCCTGGGGTTCTGCTATCGGTGCTAACAGCCTAGCCTGTCCCCCTGCCTTTCAAGTCTGCACGCACTCCTCTCGTGGCCTGTGCCTTCTCATAAAATGCTTGCTTACTCTGTGATAATGGGACAGACTCAGTCAGTATCTGTGAGTCCTTGATTTTACCTCTGTAAAACCGCTGAAGTAATAGACTCCTTGGAGAAACTGTCGGGGAGATTGGTGAAGATTGTGGTATAGAAGGCTCAGCAAATGCTTTGTTGGGGAGAAATCACTTAGGACTGGGTGTGGAGTATGCCTGCAATCTCAGCACTAAGGAGGCAAAGGCAGAAGACTGTGAGTTCAAGAACAGCCTAAGGTTCATTGTGATACCCTGTTTCCAAAATCCAAAACAGGCATAGTGATGCACGCCTGTGATCCCAGCACTTGGAGGATTGGGCATTTGGAAGATTGCTGTGCTTCTGAGGCAAGTTTGGACTACATCATGAGTTCCGGGCTGAACTGGGCTACAATGTGAGACCCTATCTCAAAACAAAAAACAAAACAGAATGAAATAGAAACCCAGATCAATCAACAAAACAAAATACCAAAAAGGACATTTCATTTTTATTTATTTATTTTTTGTTATAGGTGAATGTATTTCACCTTAAAGTCAAAACTTGTCTGTGTTGATAGACTCCAACTTTGAGGGCCACCCCACACAGTCCTGTGTTTTTCCTTTCTTTTAATGTTTAAATCGTTTACATTAAGATATCATTCATATATCAGGAAACTCACCTTTAGTATGTACAGCTCGGTGGCTTTAGTACTTGCAGCAGGCTCTGAGGCTGTCACAAATGTCCAGTCCCAGTTGGTTCTCCCCAGATAAGACCCATATCTTAGTTGTCGGTCACTACAGTCCTTTCCTCCAGCCCCGCTAACTACCGATCTGCTCTCTCTGTGGATTTGCCTGTTACGGATATGCTGTACACATGACACCATACCCACCACACCTATGTCTAAGATTTTTATGGAACTCCGAAACTGTGTTCCAAAGAGCCCACATCGTTTATATGCTCACTAGCAATTCACAGTTGGCACTGCAAGGCCCTACCCCACATTTCTGTTTGTCTTTGTTTTTGAGGCAGGGTCTTCTGTATCCACGGTTGGCTTCCTACTTTCTAGGTAGTTGAGGATGACCTTGGACTCCTGATCTTCCTGCTACCGAGTACTGTAATTCCAGGCGTGCACCACTATGCCCTGTTCATCAGCCCTCTCCCTTTTAAAGAAAGCAAATTAAAATTTTAAAAATCCCTTGACTATGTCATACATGTATATATTTTGTTTATTTGCCATCCCCCCCCCCCCCCCCCTCTCTTTTTTTTCCCCCCCCCCCCCCCCCCATTACCTTCTCTTATCCCCTCCCAGTTCTGCTGGGAGCCCCTTCCCAATAAGGCCTCTTGTTAATTTCATATCTTTTTCAGCCGGAGTCAGAGAATGGCCAAGCAAGGAAGCAAAGTTTATTAAAGACAAAAGAAACAGCTCTCTGAAGCTGGGAGGGGACTGGAAAATAAGTTGGATAAGTTACTCTTTTATTTATTTATTTTTTGCTCTGTTTTGTTCTTGTTTTTTGTGCTCCACTAAGTTTAATTGGGGGTGCGTGCATGGATATGGGCAGAGGGATTCTTATTGGAGCATCGGTAACCTCCCAATTTTTATGCCACTAAAGAAAATGACTCTTTCTCCCCTTAGCAACCATTAACTATCTGACTCTTTAGGAAGAAGTGGTGCTCCAAGAGTCCTTCTCCCATAACCTTTTACATCTCTTTTTAATTATAATTTGTTGCCAGGAAACGGTGGCCCACACCCTTAGTTCCAGCACTTGGGAGGCAGAGGCAAACAGATCTCTGGGTTCAAGGCCAGCCTGGTCTACAGAGTGACTTCTGGGGCAGGCAGGGCCACACAGAGAAACCCTGTTTCAGAAAAGGAAACAAAACAAAAATTATAATTTGTTTAGTGTGTGTGTGTGTGTGTGTGTGTGAGTGTGTGTGTGCATGCATGTGTGTGCATGCATGTGTGTGCATGCATGTGTGTGTGCATGCATGTGTGTGAGTGTGTGTGTGCATGCATGTGTGTGTGTGTGAGTGTGTGTGTGTGTGTGAGTGTGTGTGTGTGCATGCATGTGTGTGTGCGTGTGCGCGCAAGACAGCTTGGGGGAGCTGATGCTCTCGTTCCACCATGTGGGTCCCAGGTACTGAATTCAGGTCATCAGGGTTGGCCACTGGCACCTTTGTTCATGGAGCTGTCTCAACAGTACCCATAGTCTCCCTCCTTTTTAAAGGTTCCTTTTATTCCTTCCTGTTTCATTCCTGCAAGGATCATTTTATTTCAGTAACACCAAAGTTCTCAACTTCCTTCTATTTTTATTTTTTCCAGATAAGGTCTCACTGTGGCCCTGAACTCCTGATTCTTCTCCCTCCATTACCCAAATGCTAGGATTTCAGGCATGTACTGCCACACCTAGCTTCATGAGTCCTCATCAGTTACTTTTATCCCTGGTCTTAGTCTTGCAAAATAGCAACTGTCTCTACCTATGTTTTTTTACACACCAGACCAAGCTCAGCCAGGCCAGTTTTCTAAGACTGAAGTACCACCATGCTGCCCATCTGAGCCTGGGAAAGCATCCTGATGGAACTTCAGGAAATGTTCTGAAGTCTGTAAGTTTTTGTCTTTTTTTTACCTCTGAATCGGTGACTTTTTCGCAGACAACTCAAGGCACCTGTCTGCTTCTGGAAAGCTATTGCTCCAGCAGACGTGCAACGCAGAAGGGAAAGGCAACTGTAGCTTTCGGCATTTAAACTTGTATTTTAAAGTGAGTAAGAAGATGAAAGATTTAATAGCCAGTCTATGTGAAGGACAATAGAGGATTATAATCTCTTTCATCTGCCCCTCTGATATCATGGAGCAGCCTGTAGACCAGATCACGTTTATTTTTTAATGTTTTAGAGGAGCCACTCTTGTTTGTGATAGTTTGAGATTTCCTGAGTGGAAAAAAGGAAATATGATGCTCAGGAAACAGAAAGCCTGATGTCTGGTCTTTTTAGTCTGAAGTGCTGTGGAAAACAAACTGTGACAGAGGGAGAGCTAAATAGGATTTAAATACTCAACAGCCTGTTTGTCCCCTGCTCTGGCGGTGGGGTTTAGGGTCCTGACACCTGTACAGAGTTTGTAAGTGCTCCAGAATGCCCTAAGCCAGTGGAAGATTCAGAGGTGTGCATGGTGCCCCGTGTGTAGGAACTCTGTTGCCTGAGATGAGGCAGACCTACGTGCTGTGGTTAGGGCTGGAAAGTAGCTCTCTAGACCAGCGAGGGGATCTCAGAACAGCATATAGAGACACCGTACTATCTGCCTCTTGCCATGTCACCTCAGACAGACCACTTACACTCATTCTAATGCTTCTGAGAGAGGATCTGGGGTGGATGGAAGGAAAGAGAAAGCCAGTCCGAGTGTCCCAGTGACTGAACTACTTGAGGAACTAACAAACAGAGCTCAGGAGGACAGTGGCTCTCCTGCTACCCTGAAAGGCAGAGGCTCAGGGGAAGATCACAGCAACTACAAACACATATGGGTTCTGCCTTGCCTTCATCCATCTTAGTGAACAAAGCATAATTTTGCAATCCTGTTTTGGGTGGTTTTGAGAAGAACAGACTTGTAGAAGCTTATAATCACCTGCTTATATGCGTTCCTTTTCTAATAAATAAAGGCTCTTCAATGAAAGGATGTTGAGGTGGATGCTCCACTCTCTCCAGACTCCGCCTTCAGAAAGCCTGCCAAGAGGTGGCTCCTCCCCCTGAGATGCTCAGAACCACGCCTACAGAGTATTTTAAACAGGGCGACTAACCTGTCACATGATTTCTCTTCTGTCCCCCCCCCCCCCCCCCCGCCCCGCAGAGTCACCGGAAGTTGCTTTTGCTCTGTTTATTAAACTTGGTTCTACTAATTTGGCTGGTTTTGGCTTATGGCATCAGTGGAGAAACCCAAAACAGGGGATTTCAAAAATACTTATCAAAGGACCCTGTTTATGTCATCTGTCCTTGCTCACCCTGTCATGCTTCCATATGTTCTTCGGGTTCTCCCTCCGGGTGTACTCATCTAACTGCTTTTGGGAAGGGAGAGATTTCCGCACCCTGAGCAGCTCTGGGACTCCAACAGAGGCCCTGCAGCTCAGCACAGAGCCCCGCCCCACCCGTCCACCATGTACTTACCCACCAGCAGAAACTCTAGAGTGTGAGTTCTGGAACAAGTGAAGAGGGAAACTAGTGGTTTGAACTGAGTCACCATCCTAAGAAAGCGTCTTCATGAACTGGAGAAACAACAACAACACTGGAAAGCAGGATGGGGAACGGGAGTGGTGTGTGCTCTGCCTTCCTAGTGCTGAAGGGCCAACCCAGAGCAGTGGACTCCCCCTGCAGCGAGATACATCTTTGTTCCGCTTCTTCATTTCCCAGCGAAGGACACCAAGGGCAGAGAGACTCATTAATTTGGCCAGAGTTAGAGTGTTATTGGCTCGTGGACCAAGACTCTTGAGGTACCACAAACAAACAAAAACCATAAAAGAAAAAGGTAGCTCAGTGCTACAGAGCTCACCCTAATATGTGTGTTAGGCCCTGGCTTCAATTCCTGGTATTGCCAAACAACAACAGTAAATACACCATAAAGGGTAGAGTTTGGTAGGTGTGTACCTGTAATCCCAGCACCTAGGAGGCAGAAGCAGGAAGATTTCCATGAGCTCAAAGCCAGCTTGGGCTATATAGTGAGTTCTAGCCCCGTCAGGCCCACAGAGGGACACAAATCTGAGGGGCTGGTTGGGAAGATGGAGGGGATTGTGGGAACGGAACAAAAGAGCTTATGAGAATGAATATGAGGAAATAGGTTATGTATATTCATTATAAAACGTCACAAACCCATTATATATAAGTAATGTAAAATAAAATTAGAGTCAAGAAAAAATAAGGGATACATGTCTACAGAAGTGTACCATTCTTTTTTAAACAATCCTAGGCTTAGCTTTCCCAGCGTCCTCGCCTACTGGCCTCTTCCTGGTCTTTGGGCACTGCTATAGGAAGGGTGAGAACACAAGCAGAGGTTTCCAGTCGCCCTTAGTGGCAGCATTGCATCACTGGGGTTTTATATTTAGCCCTCTCCCCTTCCTCCTCTTTATTCACTTCCTGCCATTTTTTTTGAATCATTTCACTCTCCTTCACCAAACTGTAAATATTCTTTGGCAGAGGAGTGAAAAAAAAAAAACCCACAAAAACCAAGTCTTCCACAAAGGCTACCAAAATTGCTTTGTGGAAGGGAATTTCTTTGGCAAGAGATATGTCTAAATTCTACATTGAGAGGTTAAGGAAGGCCTTGAGTGCGGTCAAGGAATAAAAAGACAAACTTCTTTGCACTAGAAATAAACATGAGGGGCAAAGAGATGGCTCAGCTGTTAAGAGCGCTGACTGCTCTTCCAGAGGACCCAGCACCTATCTGGCAGCTTATACCTGTCTGTAACTCCAGTTCCAGGAGATCTGACACCCTCTCATAGACACGTACGCAGGCAAAACACCATTGCACAGAAAATGGGAGTAAATAAGTAGTTAAGAATGTTAAAAATAAATAAATAAACATGAATTTGAGGATGGAAAAGAGTAGAAAGAAAAGAAATGAAGCCAGGGAGCAGAGATAAGAAGAGCAACAGCTGTGAGAACAGCTTGGGTTATTGGTTACTGCCTCTCCCATCCCCCACTGCCTTCTTTGAAACCTTCAGGAAAACGGATCCCTCCCACATTCTTAAATTTTATCCCACCCACATTCTTTTTAAAAATATATTTTCCCAATTCTTTGAGAATGTCACACACTGTATCTTGATGATATGCACCCCAGCTCTCCCCTTAACTCCTTCCAGATCCATTCACACTGCATTTACATTCCCGTTCTCCGTGTGTGGAAGGACTCGGGTTTGATTCCCAGCCCCCTTCCTTTCGCTCTCAACAACAGAAGAGGCCCACCACAGTAACAAGTCAGCCAGTCGCTTGCCTAAGTCACACTGATGCATCTGAGAGAGAGAGAGAGACAGAGACAGAGAGACAGACAGAGAGAGAGACAGACAGACAGACACAGAGAGAGAGAGAGAGAGAGAGAGAG
>NC_022012.1:30884044-30961214 GCF_000317375.1 Microtus ochrogaster | reverse complement strand
AGACAGAGAGAGAGAGAGAGAGAGAGAGAGAGAGAGAGAGAGAGAGAGAATGTCTTACTGACTCTGAAGACGCAATGATTGGTTGTGAGGGTCACATGGCTAGGCACTATGTCATCTCTAGGAGCTGAGAACCATCAATAGCCAGCAAAGGAGCAGGGACCCAGTTCTACACTACAGGAACCTATGGACTTGGAAGAGGAATCTGAACTCCAGCTAGGAGCACAGAGCAAAGGATAGGTTGTCACACATTGGAGAAGGAGACACAGAGGCAAAGGAAGTAAACAAAAGTGGACAGCTTCTCAAGCAAATTTCCATCGTGGACAACTAGAGCTGAGGGCTGCAGCTGACGGCCAGAGAAGGACAGTCTCCCAGACTTCTAACCTGGCCCTCCTATGGAAGCATCCCACCCAAACATTCTTTCCTCTAACTTGACGCGCGCGTGTGCGCGTGTGCGGGAGGCAGCTTCTATTCACCTGATTCTGTCAGACACTTTACTTGCAGTTACTAATCCAATTCTCCCAGCACCCTCTTTAGATAGAGATTATAATAACCATTTTACAAACAAGACCTAAACTTCCAAAAGGTTAGCAACTTGCTAAAATCATGTAGCTACTTTAGATTGAGCCAAGGACTCCAGGTTGATGACCAGGAAAAGTTAGGCCTTTCTTTATCCTAATGCCCCAGACGTTTCAACAAGTCCTCCTCCAGTGTCCTTGAGTTTCAGCTTTGGTCCTACCTTTGACCACCAGCGTCCTTGACTGAGCTCAGGATGTGAGGTGGCCCTTTCTGCCCATTCCTTGTGCCCCTCCCCACTACTGCCAAAGGTCTTTTGGGGTTTGATTTGTAAGCCTGTGCACAAACAATGCTGTAACTGCCGCTTTCCCCAGCTCAATTGGATGTGATGGTGAGAGGCTACAGGGCCAAGAGCCGCCAGGAGAGTTGCAGAGCTGTGAAGCGTTGCCTGGGAAACAAGGAATTTGTGTGCAGCTTTGTTGTGAGGAGGCAGGGCTGGACCTGGCCGGCAACTTCAGAACAAGAGGCAGATTAACTAGCTCCCTCGCTGCACAACAAGCTTTTCTGAAGCTTGGACAGTGAGGAATGGCTCTCTCCAAGGACATATTTTTCTCTTTTTTTTCTTTCTAAAGTTTCCTTAGGTGGCCTTTCTCTGAGTGGCTTCTGAGAAACATCAAATAGAAAGTGGAGATGGAGTCAAAAGGCAGCCCTCACCTCACCCTGCACAGTGGTTTTGCTGCTTGGATATTTCTCTCTATATGATGAGACTCCCAGAGAAAAGGGCTTCTGTGGAGATAATGTATCTCCAAAGTTGCAGAGTGTGTTAGGAGAAATATATGATCCTGGGGTACCCAGGGGTCCTGGGTAAATTTTGAGAGGCCGAGAGGAGGTACTTTCATTTCCCTCCTGGAAGCTGAAAAATACATCAAAGCCTTTTGTGCTGAGAGTAAATATTTGATTTCTGAATAGAATTCTCACCCCCTCAGAAACCCAGAGGAACTCAGGCTTGCGGCTATGGTTGCTAAACGTGCCCTATTCAGCAGCTCTCCAGAGGGACAAAGGGAAGAAATTAATTGGCCTTAAAGAGCTGGAGAGAGCCAGTCAGCTTTTGCTGACCTACTTAAGATGAGAGGTCATTCCAGGGAGCATCTTCGGAGCTCCGCTCTTGCAAGGCGTTGCTGTTGGCTTTAAACAGGCTGGGAAATCACAGGGAAGCCACAGATGATGCCCCTCTCCTCAAAAGCACCATTGTTTCCCTTCTCCGAGGTCCTCAGATGGTGTCAACCCACCAACAACATCCCAGGCAAGGATTTGTTCTCACCCCCCCTTCTCACCCGCCTCCCAAAGAGAGAGGCACAGGAATGAGAATCAGCTGGCCAGCATCCAATAATTGCCTACTGTGTGAAGAGAACTCTATGTCCTAAACATTAAGAATGGTGGACCATGGGTGGGGGGCACATTCAAAAGCAATAGCTGGCCTGGGGCTGGAGCTCAGAGGTAGAGCATGTGCTTAGCATGCACAAGGCCCTAGGATCAATCCCAGCACCAAAGAACAAAATAAGTCATAGCACAATCACTATTTAGGAGTTTAAATTTAGTTGGGGAAGTTGCATCTAAACCTCTAGTGGGTATTAGATTATTGGGAGTACATTTGAATTGCCCTTTTCAAATTATTTTGAAGTTATTTTTTTTTTAAATAGGATCTCCTTTAGTAAGTTTGGTCTCAAACTTACTATGTATGTAGCTGAAAAAAATCTGCAACTTCTTGATCCCCTGCCTCTACCTTCTGAAAGCTGGGATTATGGCTGTTTCTCATAATGTGGAGGCTGGGGATCAAACCCAGGACTTCATGCATGCTAGGCAAGCATCTAGTGACGGCCTTCAACATGTCTAGAAGTAAACCGTGGGTAAAAAGAAGACTTTTAGGGAGTGCCGGGATGGCTCAGCAGTTAAGAACACTTCCCATTATTACAGAAGAACTGAATTTGGTTCACAGCACCCACATTGGGCTGCTCACAACTTCCTGTAATTTCAGTTCCAGGTGATTCAACACCTTCTTCTGATTTATACACACACACACACACACACACACACAATTTTTTTTCGCAAAACAAAAAGATGAAAAGAAGAACTCTGAGACAGTGGGAGAAGAAAGAAAAGATGGGTAATAGGACCCTAACAAATAAAATTTAACTTCCACACAAACAACAAACTGCCCCTAGGGGTTTGGGACACAAAGGTATTTGTTATATGGGGTCAAAGTCGAGAAAAAAATAAGGAAGATCCACATTAAACTAGTAGGAGAGGTGGCTTCAAAAACAGTCCCAAATTTTCACCCCTTGTGGCTACCCTTAAAGGGTTTGGTTTTGCTTCCCTTACAGATCCTTGCCACAGCCGACTAGACTATCTGGAAACTAAGGAGTGTGACTTGTCAAGAAACCTTTGCTTGCCTGGGTGCAATGGTGCACACCTTTAATCCCAGCACTGGGAGGCAGAGGCAGGAAGAGTTCTGAGTTCAAGACCAGCTTGGTCTATGTAGTGAGTTCAAGGACACCTAGAGCTACATAATTAGACCTGTCTCAAAATCAAAAACAACAACAGCATGAGGTCCTTTTTGGTCATCAATGATAGAAGTTCACATTGAACTACTAGCAGGAAAAAAGTGTGTGGGGTGATTTCTTGTGCTATTTAAAAAAGTTAGGGTGGAGGCAGGAAAGAGAGTATTCAAGTGCTATCATGGCAATCATCTGATATTGGTGTCAGCTTCATTTATGAAACTTTCTTACAATTTTTGATGGGACCATAGTTGCTAGATACTCTACAATGCCAACACCATTCACTATAACCTTCTGAAATAGTGGGAAGGCTCTGTACTGACAGTGTCAAGTACGGTGGAGGTTAGCGTTATGTCGCTAATAGGGCTGAGAAAGCAAATGACAAATTTAATTCATTAATTTATGTTTTGAGTCAGAGTCTTGCTATATAGCTCAGGCTGGCCTTGAACTCGCTGTATAACTTAGGCTGGTTTCAAACTTAAGTTGTTTTTCCTGCTTCAGCTTTCTGAGGGCTGGGATTACAGGTATGCACCATCTCAATGGACTTTAATTTTAATGAATTTAAATTTAGATAAATAGGACTGAAGAGATGGCTCAGTGGGCAAGAGACCATACTGCTCTTCCAGAGAACCTGAATTTAGTTTCCAGCACCCATATGGGGTGTCTTATAACTTCTGGTAACCCCAGCTCTGGGGGATCTGAAGCCTTCCTCTGGCTTCCACAGCCATCCACACACTTGTGGCATACATACACATAGATAGACACACAGATACGTAAATAAAAACAAACTTACATTTAGGTAGCCATATGTTGCTGGTGGTTAGCACATGGGACAATACAGCACTTCTCCAGAGAAAAGTCTCTTTGTGGAGCTGAAAAACAAACAATCACGTACTGGTAGTACAAGCCTTTAATCCCAGCACTAGGGAGGGAGAGGCAGGCAGATCCTTGAGTGTGAAGCCAGCCTGGTCTATAGAGTGAGTTCCAGGACAGCCAAGGCTACACAGAGAAACCCTGTCTCAAAAAAACAAACCAAAACAAAACAAAGCAAAAAACAAAAGACAAAAACAAAACGAAACAAAACAAAGCAAAAAACAAAAGACAAAAACAAAACGAAACAAAACAAAAAACCAAACCACTATAACCTGCCACCCAAATCAAACCAAACCAAACCCTGTCCAAACACTGTGGTTAGCCTAGTTTTGGTCAGAGGCATTGCTGTAGATCAAACTCTGCAGCTAGGAGAATGGAAAACTATCCCAAGTTGAGCCATGTGCCTAATTCAGTGATAGGTGGGTACATAAGAAGGAATGGGGGAAGGGAAGCTTGACAGGAAAGTGAAAATCTTGATAAAATTAACATTATTAAATAATTATTTAAAAAGCTATTATATGGAGAGATAAAGGGTAAACTGGAATAAGAGGAGTAAATGGGGAGAGGGATGGAAGAGAAAAGAAGGGGATATGAAGAGGGAAAACTTACACAAACACCTTTGGAAAAACAATATGGAAACTTATTTTTGTAGAAGCTTTCTAAAAATACATACACATATGAAAATAATCTAAATGGAGTCACCATATAATGGGGGAGACAATGCTCCAACTAGACATCTTGTGTCAACAAGTTAAACCTCCAGTACCAGGAATGGGCTACATCTTGTTGAGTCATTGGCTACAGGGGTCCTACAGAACCCCAAAATATCACAGGCTATTGTCAAGGATACTGGTTGCTCTCTACAACCTGATGGCTAAGGCCTTATTGCTGAAGACAACATATACTTATGTCATTGAACATGGAGAAGTTGAGCTGGTGCCTACTAGAAGCTTCACTCTTACCGAATGTTCATGGTGTTAGAAGGCACTCTGCACACTACCAGAGGAGAAAGGTAAATATCTATATCACACAACTAGAAACCTGAGACCTACAACAGCATCCTGCTTGTAAGCTCACTGGTGCAATAGTGGCACAAATGTTATGGAGTAACCAACCATAACATTTTTTTTCTGTTTGTTTGTTTCTTTGCTTGAGACAAGGTCTCACTACATAGTGTTGGCTGTACTGGAGCTTGTTACTAAACCAGGGTGGCCTTTAACTCACATAGATTCCTTTATTTCTGCCTCCCAAGTGCTGGGATTAAAAGTGAGTGTACCCACACCTAGCTTCAACCACTTTTTTAAAAAAAAAAAAACAAACTTAGATTTAAGGCCCACTGCATGAGATGGAACCCAATGTTAAACTGGGCCAAGAACCTGAAAGTTAGGTATGGGTCTAGGGGAAAACCTAATACTGTTATTCTGCTAAAGGAACATGGCAGTAACATGATTCCTAATGACATAGTGCCATGCCCGTGGAGCAGGGCCTCCTCAGAGAAGCTTCTTTGCATAGTAGATGGGAGTTAACACAGAGATCCACAACTGGACAATGTGCAGAGAGGGAGAGACTGAAGCACTCAGTCCTAAACAAGATGTCTTTATCAGAACCCTCCCCTCAAAGCTCAGGAGTCTAGGTGAAAGAGGATGTGTGATGCAGGGAGCCAGACAGGACTGCCATTGCAAGATGGCACCACATCCTGTCTTGCCGGTTATACTCCATATTTGGCGATGCCTTTGAGAGCTGCCTGTCCCCCACTTCCCGCATGCGCGGTGAATGGGGGTCCCTGGGCCTATCTCGATGCAGTCTGGTGTCAGCTGATGGTGGCAACCAATCACAGGGCAACCCATGTGCCAATTCCATATATAAGCAGCTGCCTTAGTGCTCTTGGGCCCCCTTCGCTTCATGTTATCTCTCAACCAAGTGCACTCCAGTAAAGCGTGATCTGAGAAGAATCCTCGTGTCGTGGTTGTTCTTTCTCGCTGGTCGAGGAGTTCGCCGCAGTGTGAAGATTGGAAGAGACTGCCATGAGGATGACTGGAAGGAATCCGTGTCTTTGAGACAAAACAGGAGTGACGTACATATCAACTCCAAAGGACTCAGGCAGCGCACACAGACCTGCACAAGTTCAAACAAGATGGGGTCCCAGAAGTGAGAGGGGATGTGGAAAAGGGGTTCCCACCTCTAATCAAGAAACTATTTGCAATTGATACCCTCTGACAAAAGGAAACACAGTTTTCTACAATGAAGTTGTCACTGAGTTTATCAACCACACACCAGTGCAGGCTCAATTGTCTAGAGTAGTTGGCCAACACAAAATGAACTCAGTGGGGTGTTTGTGGGGGTTTTGTTACTTTTTTTTTGTCTTTTCATTTGTTTTTTGTTGCTGTTTGTTTGCTTTTATATTTGGTTTTTGTGGGGTTTTTTTTTTTTTTTTGATTTTCGAGACAGGGTTTCTCTGTAGCTTTTGGTTCCTGTCCTGGAACTAGCTCTTGTAGTCCAGGCTGGCCTTGAACTCACAGAGATCCGCCTGCCTCTGCCTCCCTGTGAGGTTTTTTTTGAAAGAGAGTAAGGGGGGAGGAAAAGAACAAAAAGTCTGGTGAGTAGAGAGACAGGGAGGATATAAGAGAAGTTGGGGGAAAGATAATAAAAATAAATTGAAAATAAAATGAAAAGATTTTAAAAAGAAAATCTATTATGTATTCTTTATTTTGCAAATGTTCCATAATTCTTACAACAACCAAACCAGCCATGAAAAGTTAATTTTTAGACTTTGACATCTACAGATCTGGAAATAAAGATTCAGGTAACATGATTTAATTACTAGTGGCAATAAAACCATGAATATAAATTGAAAGTTTCTTCAAAGTCTTTGTTTTCTCCATTATAATGTACTACCTATAAAGATTTTGAATATAGAATGTCAATATGAAACATGGATAGTTATAATAATCACGCCAAACACAAATAAACAGACTGGCTTTCTTCAAATAGTTAACTGTAGTGCCTTGCTGCTTATTCTGTATTTTTCCCTTCTTTTTCATGTGTATGTCGTATGTGCATATGTGAGCCCTAGGTTCTGATTGGGAATCCTCCTCAGTTCCTCTTCTGGATTATTCCTTTGAGACAGGATTGCTCAGTTGAACCCAGAGCTCACCAATGTGGCTAGTCTTGCTAGGCAGCTTTCTCTGGGGGATTCCCTCTCTGTCATCCAAAGCTGGAATTGCAGGTGAGACACTAAGTTCACCAGACATTTATGTGAGGTCTACAAATTTGAACTCTGGTCTTCTTGATTTTGGCCCAAATTCCCTAAATGATTGTTTATAAACGTTTGTTTACATTTAAAAGGGGATATGCTATAGAGAGATGAATACTTTGCATTGGTATGGATCTTGGTTTATTGATACAAATTAAGGTCAGTTCTGTTATATGTTTATTTCTGCACTTGATTAAGATATTGTGTTTGTGCAGCTCATTTAAAACTGTAATGTATAATTAAGAAATATAGGTTAATAGATGATCATCTATAATAGTCAAGCTAGTAGTCATGTTAGTTAGGTTTTCTAGATATCTATATATATATAGATATATATATATAGATAGATATATTTCAGTTAGATAATCTTCAAACCTTTCAAATATTACAGAATATGGCATTTAAAATGTTTAAGAACTCAGGACTTTTCATGACAATGAGACACATTAGCTCCTGGCAGCACCAAGCTACTTCAAGAGGAAGATGGGCATCAAAGAGACTCCTTAAGGAGCTTGCTGACCATTTGGGCAAGAAACTAATCTTACCTAGACTGCTTGATGAACTGGACATGCAGGACCCACAGGAAAACGACTGCTGAACTTGTCTAAAGAAGGTGACATGTTCCTTTGGGGTTCCTGTTCTATAAAAGAGTCTGCCAGACATTCTGCAGGACACAGAAAAAAGTGATTGACAAACTGCCAATATAGGCAGAACTGTCTTTGAAATTTCCTGCTTCATGGAAAAGTTTGCCAGATACTATGGACCTGTAGGCTGAAGATGGGTGTCCCAATGTTACAGAAAAACTTTGGGCGACTGTCCAGGCAGTGAGATGTCTCTGTCAATTCTAGAGTTTTAGACGTTGCTTACAATGTACTTTCTGTTAACTTAAGTAATATGTCCTTCTGGAGTGTTTGATGGAGTTGAAGAATTTATAGTTATAATTTTCTTACTTATAATAAAAGATAAAGTAGATATAAATATTGTAACTGCAATTCTTGTTTGGTATCTGTTTTGTATATGTAATTTTACTATGTTAAAATTAAAACCTTGCTTTTCATTTAGACAGAAAAGGGGAGGTGATGTGGGATTTTCCTCTGTATGCTGTGAATACCATTGGTTAATAAGAAGATGTTTTGGGCCTGTGATATGGTAGAGCAGAGCTAGGCAGGAAAAACTAAACTGAATACTGGGAGAAAGAAGGTAGAGTCTAAGAGAAGCCATGTAGCCCCACTGGAGACAGACACTGGAACTTTACCTGGTAAGCAACAGTCTTGTGGCAATACACAGATTAATGGAAATGGGTTAATTTAAGATATGAGTTAGCCAGAAATACGCTTAAGCTATTGGCCAAACAGTATTGCAAATATGGTTTCTGTGTGATTATTTTGGGAGTCTGGCAGCTGGGAAACAAACAAGCAGCCTCCTTACCACACAGGGCTATGTCTCAAAAAAATAATTTCAGAAACCCCAGTTGGAGTTTTCATCTGAGGACAGAAATGCTGCACGAATGAAGACCAGGATCTGGCATTAGAGAACCCAAATACTGCAGTAATTCTTGTGCTTCCCCCACCTGTAGGTGAAAGACACTTGTTCATTCCTGGCTTCCCAGACCACAAAATAATCACACAGAAACCACATTATTTGCAACACTTTTTGACCAATAGCTTAAGCATATTTCTGGCTTACTCTTATATCTTAAATTAACCCATTTTTTATTATTTTATATTTTATCACAAAGCTCATGGCCTACTGGCAAGGTTCCAGTGGGCTCCAGCAGAGGCTTCTGTCCCTGGCAGTGGCTACTCCCTGACCCTGCTTTCTTTCTCCCAGCATTCAGTTTAGTTTTCCCACCTAGCTCTATTCTGCTAAGTCATTGGCTGAAACAAATTTATTCACTAGCCAATAATAGCAGCACATAGAAGGACTTCCCACACCACCCATACCTCACTATGTGGTACTGGCTATCCTGCAACTCACTATGTAGACTAATCTGGCCTCAAACTCATAGAGGTCAGCTTTCTGAGTGCTGGGATTAAAGGCCTGCACCATTACACTGGCTGCAGTAACTCTTGAAATATGTTTTTGTAGGTAGTTCTTATTCTGTTCGTCTCCTTAATTGTTTTCTATGTATAAGTCATGCAAGTAAGAGTTTTCCTATGTTACAAATAATAAAAATGAATACTATTTGTAGTATTAATAAATCGCTCTTGTTGTCCTTCTACTTAGAAAGTTTAGCATTGGGATAGCCTTGAGAGCTAATCTTATTAGCGACTCCACACCTCACATCAGAGGGAGAGGTTGAGAAGAAAACAGTTAAAGGAATTACAATACTCTCGAAATGTGATAAATCTTTCCTGGACAAGGATATGGGCTTTTTATTTCTTGTCTGTCCTAGATATATATTTGGAAATGTTGAAAGACACTGAGACCCCTATGTTGTTGTTGTTGTTGTTGTTGTTGTTGTTCTTCTTCTTCTTCTTCTTCTTCTTCTTCTTCTTCTTCTTCTTCTTCTCTTCCTCCTCCTCCTCTTCCTCCTCTCCTCCTCCTCCTCTTTCTCCTCCTCATCTTCTTTTTAACCACACACCAAGAAGAAGGATAAAAAGACTCTGTATCCATGGTAAAATTAGAGAGTCTTTTGCAAAATGCACTGTAGCAGATGCTGTTGAGAAAAATCAGGTGCCATTTGTGGTGCCATTTACACTGAAATGCTAGTGCAAAAACCCAATCTGCCCAGCAAGCAGAAAGACCCTTCTATATCTTCTAGTTAGAAAAGTTACCTTTGAGATGGTGAGGGAGGAAGAAGAACAGAGATAGACAGCACTA
Organism: Microtus ochrogaster; assembly: GCF_000317375.1. Classification (NCBI taxonomy): domain Eukaryota; kingdom Metazoa; phylum Chordata; class Mammalia; order Rodentia; family Cricetidae; genus Microtus; species Microtus ochrogaster. The sequence continues at coordinate 30,951,197 of NC_022012.1, read as the reverse complement.
TGGTCTGCTTTTAGGACATTTGCCACAGCATTGGCTAGCTGTGGGAAATCCTGCTCCAATTTGGAGAGGAGATCAAAGTGGGTATGACTCAGCTGCCCAGGGTTGGGGTCCTAACACTCTGCTCCTCGAGGATTTGGGCTAGAAGGTTTGTTACTGTTACAGAGTTTCTCCTTGGCATAGGCTCTGAGGACTTAACATGTAACAAAGTTTTCTATATTGTTACAAGTATGGTTCAGCTAGTCACTGTCATGAGAGTAGTGAGCAAATAACAAACCACTCCCTGGTCTTCAACAAAACAATTGGTTCTGTGTTAGGTGGACGGCTGCCAAGAATGCAGAGACTTGGGGCTTTGTGCAGACGTGATCAGGGATTCCCAGCCACAGAAGAAGGATTGCCTAACTCTGCTGAGGGCTGCTCCAGAGCTGGGACTCCACACTGTTTCCAGCAACACTTGGTATTTTAAACTTTTGAGGATGGACTTTTTTCAAAGTCAACAGTTCCCTTGCTGAGCAACCAATCTCAGCCAGGCGAATATAAGTTTTGCAGAAAAGGTCAGAAAAGGAGATAAATCTTTGGTGTGAATAATCTGGATTTATGAGTATGGGCTCTTAGAAAAGATTTGACCTAGATTTTAGTGGAAAATAAAGAATTTGAAGTAAAGGTTTGGAGAGGACAAGGAGCAATCTAACAATACCTTTTTATAGTGTATGTGCACACACGCACACAAGTGCAACTTAATTTCTTTGTCCCCAAGTAGTGATTGTGTTCTGTCTATTATTCAGATGGGTGGAGGCAGAATGAATTCTGTCTTGCTATTCAGTGCTATTTCTAGCCAACCCTTTTTTTCTTAACCTCATCTCTAATTTTAAATCTTGTATCATCTGACTATAACATTTACTGTTTTCCAACTTATATCCATCTACCACTTTGCAGATATTTTTCTGAAATGCCTCAAAGATTATTATTCCTGGCAATGGCCAATCTGTTTTTTTTTTGTAATATTTTTTTCGTGGTTTCAGTTTTCTCCTGGATAAATTGTCCAATGTTCTCATTCTTTGTTTAATTTCACTTAATGAATATAGTTATTTTGCCTGCATGCACATTTGTTCACTATATGTGTGCCTGGAACTCACAGAGGTGAGCAGAGGGTGTCAGATATTCAGGAAGACTTATTTTCTTCTCTCTCTCTCTCTCTCTCTCTCTCTCTCTCTCTCTCTCTCTCCTTTTGAGACAAGGTTTCTCTGTAGCTTTGTAGCCTGTCCTGGAACTAGTTATTGTACACCAGGCTGGCCTCAAAGTCACAGAGATCCACTTGCTTCTGCCTCCCAAGTGCTGGGATTAAAGGTGTGCACCACCACCACCCAGCTAAGACTTATTTTCTTATTTCCAGAGTTAGGGATCAGAGACCATGCCTCCCTATCAAGCTGGTCTTGGCCACATGTCCTTGATTAGGCTATTAAAAGAGCCATATTAAAAGTGATAGCAGAAAATGGCTAGGCAGTGGGGGTATATGCCTTTAATCCTAGCGTCCAGGAGGCAGAGACTAGCCTGCTCTACAGAGCTAGTTCCAGGACAGCTAGGGCTACACAGAGAAACCCTGTCTCAAAAAACTAAAAACCAAACAACAAACAAACAAAAAGAAAAGCAGTGATTTATTCAATGTGATCACATTGGGAAAAGGAAGAAAGGGGTCCATCTTCCAGTGGTCCAAACATGAGGATAAAGTTTAAACAGAAGGCATCATTAAGCAACCCCGATCAAGGTATTCACTCAGGTCCTGTCTCCTGCAGGGTGGTCTGACAAGTTATTAGCACTCTGTGAAATCTCTTTGATTTGGGGGAATCAGGTTCCCTGATAGCTGGCACCGGATGTGAGCCTTTTCCTTCTCCAATCATGAGATTCTTGTGGCAAAGTCCAATTCCTTGGGGGCTGCTTTGTTCCAACAGTCCAGACAGCCATAGTTAGGGACACAAATGTCTCTTTAGAGCATCCTCATCCTCTCTAGGCATGACTATTCCCATCTGTCTATACTCATTGACTAGTGAGTCATGGATTTGAATCTATAGGCTAATAACTCTCAGATTTACCCTTTCAGTTCAGAACTCTCCTCCAGGCACTTCTATCCCACTATGTTCTTGGATGTTGAGTATGTAAGTGAAATTTCATTCTCAGCTCCTGATCTTCTCCCACCCCAACTCCTCTCCTTGACCATCTTCACCACCTCAGGAAAATGCAATCCCATCCTGTAGACTCAAGAGGAAACCCCAGATTTCCTTGACTGCTCACTCTGTGACACCCACAACACCAGATTTCTAGCTAAACATTCAACAGGTCCTCAAAATCTTGATACACTCAGAATCTCACAACTTTTATCGCCATTTCCACCACTGCACCGGGGGCAAAGACATCATAAATTCCCAATGGAGCTGTTGCAATGGCCTCTTAACTAGCCTTTCGTCCCTTTTTGCCACTCCTGTTTAATTCTCAACATCACATACAAAATGACGATTTTTTTAAAATTCAAGACAAATTGGCACTCAGTAGCTCACAATCCTGTAATGGTGCCCTATCCCAGCACAGCGTACTGCCCAACATGCTCTATGTGATTTGTCATCTTGTCTCAGTTCTTCTTCTTTCACCCTCTTCTAGGCATACTAGCCCCAGTCAGTGCTCCCACACCGATGCTCACTCTACCTGGAACATTTGTGTATGTGTGTGTGTATGCACCTAGGGAGGCCAGAAGAGAACACTGGATTCCTGGAGCTGGAGTTATAGGAGGTTGTCAGCACATGGGTGTGTCAGGATCTGAACTTTGGTTCTCTGGAAGAGCAGAAAGCAGTCTTAACCACTGAGCCATCCATCTCTTCAGCTCCTACCTGGAATATTCTTATACCTCAGTTCAATTATGCTGTATGCCTATTATTCCAACCCTTGGAATGCTGAGGCAGGAGGAGCCTGAACTACATCAGAGATCCCATTAAAACCTATCAGACAATCAATTAAATACCTAAAACTCTCCCTTGAAGCTTATTAAGTCTTTGTTTGAAAGTGCTTTAGTTTTTAAAAATAAATTGGCAGAGGATGTAGTTTTTGACTAGCTTGAATGGGGCCCTGGGCTTAATCCAGTACTGCGTAAAGCAAAATAAAAACAGAACACAAAGAATAACCTCAAGTGTCTTATGTCCTGTCTATGTCCCTTCACTGTACAGTAAATCTCCCAAACAAGAATATATGTTGAAGTGAAGCTTGGTGGCACATGCCTGTAACATCAGCCACTGGTAAGGCTAAGGCAGGAGGATTGCAAGTTCGAGGCCTGGTGTGCAGTGAGTTCCAGTTCAGCATGGTAACTTTAGTGGACCCTAAAGCAAAAGCAAGTCTTAAGGGGGTTGGGGGATTTTGCTGCAGTGCTTGTCTAGCATGCCAGAAGCCTTAGGTTCAACTCCAGCTCTCTCCCTCTCTCTCACACACACGCACGCACGCAAGCACGCACGCACTCACATCAAAACAATGAGCTTATATCTCTCAGGTTTAATGAAATGTCGCAAGCAGTGTTTGGAGACCACTCACTAGGTTGCACACAAGAACATGTTGAGGATAATCGTGAAACTGCGTTGTAAACCTTAAGAATGACATAAAGGAGCAATGTGCGTTACTATTTATTGGTTTAATCTGTATTTTGAGGATGCCCTGGCAGGATGTTCTACACCAGTGGTTTTCAACCTTCCTAATGCCGCAACCCTTCAATACAGTTTCTCCTGTTGTGGTGACCTTAACCATAAAACTTATGTCATTGCTACTTCAGAAATGCAATTTTGCCACTGCTGCAAAATATCAGATATAAAGGCTATCTGATATGCGACCAAATGGGGTCGTGACCAACAGGTTGAGAATCACTTTTTGGGTGCTTTCTTTCACTGCGTACCCTTGCCCGCCCGCACATCACGCCAGACATCCCTCTAACAGATTAGGAGATGACAAGCCAGACCGTGATGGCACATGCCTTTAGTCCCAGCACTTGGTAGGCAGAGACCTGCAGACCTCTGAGCTCGAGGCCAGCCCGGTCAACAAAGAGATTTCCAGGACAGCCAGGGCTATACAGAAAAACCCTGTCTCAAAAGAACCAAAAAAGTAAAAATGAAAATAAAATCGAGATGACTACAGCGTTAGTGCGCACGCAGAGGCGGAACCTAAACTCGGAGACTTCCCCGACCTGCTCTGGCCCTCCCATCCAAAGGGCAGGAAGCGGAAGTGACGGACCCCCCCCCCCAAGTGCCCGGATCCCCGCCCCTCGCACCTTCCCTGCCCGGAGGGATGACGCGAAGCCGGAAGGGGCAGGGCAGGCGTCCGACGCGGAGTGGCGGTTTGTTGTCCTGGCTCTCCGTAGCAGCCCGCGGAGTTTGAGTGTGAGGAGGTTCGGGTCGCAGCGGGCTCCAGGCTTCCCAGGTTCCCCTGTCACTGCCGCGCTTCTGCTCGAGCTTCACAGGTTCCCCGCCCTCCTGCACCGGCTCCGGTGGGGCCGCGCTTCTCGCTGCCGTGGGGCATCCTCTCAGACCCAAGTCCTGTCCCCACCGCCCACTTATGCTCAACTCTGAGCAGTTTTCCGTCTCCCAAACCAATCCTCGTTTCTCCTTCCCTTCATTTCCATTCCTCCCGGAAAGTAATTTTCAAACCATTTTCCTCCGTTTTTATTTCTTGCCCCTCTCTTTTCTCCTAAGCAGAAGTCAGATGCCAGGAGGTATGGCGCCCCTCAAGAAGCCTCGGAATCCCACAAAATTACCCCTGGCTTTAAACCCCACGAAGAGTAAGGACGTTTTGGCAGTGCTGGCTGAGAGGAACCAGGCCATAATACCAGTTGGGGCATGGGTGGAACCTGCCTCACCAAATTGCTCGGAAATCCCCGCACATGTGAGTGTCAGTTGACCCAGGTACAGAGATCCCTGCCACCTTTTTTTTTTTTTTTTTTTTTTTTTTTTAGTAGACTTCTCTAATTGTTGGTGCTTGGAGATGAACAGCAGAAGAATGCTGTTTCTATTCTGTTATAGATTATATTCTTGTGTATGGATTATACAATAATGATGTATTTTCCATCTTTTTTTGGCATAATCAAGTACTATTTCAGTACTTATTACTCACCATACAGAACATAATTCGTGGACCAGTAAATAGTTTATTTCACAAACTTGATTGTTTGCTGTGTACATCTTGCAGACACTCTGTAACATGATATGAATGACCGTTGGTCACACTTTAAATGTTAATTAGCTGCTCAAAGTTTACAAGTTTTTAAAATGAAGATCAAGGCAAAATGAAGTAAGAAAATAGAAGAGAAAGAGTTTAATCCTGACAGAAACACAGAGAAAGTTGTAAATTCCGCGAGGACAGGAGACTTCGTTCCTTCCTCTTCTGGTGCAAAGTAGGCCTTTTAGGACATATCTGTTGACTGAATGAGAAGATATGGTCTTTGTTGGTCCTGAAAGAACAGAAATGCAGTTGCTGCAGACAGGAGGAAGCATTTCAGATGAAGGGACACCCTTCCGAAAGTTTACCACATGGAAATGTTTGAATGAGTATCATGCTAACACATGAGAGCGGTTTTTGCAAGGTTTTTGTTTAGTGTTTCAACGGGCTCTCCCTTGGCTCTTTGTTCAACTTTTATTGTGCATAGCGAACAAATGTTCCACAAGTCGTTTTTATATTAAATATTGCCTAATTTATGTAGATACCCAGAAAGTGTTTATGGAATGCAGGAAATCTGCAGTGTTCTTAGTGTAGACAAGGAACTAAACATGGGTGAAAAATATATTCTTAGTGCTCTTGATTTTACAGGAGATACAAGACACATTTAAATATTATATAAGGGTTTGGGAGATGGCTTAGCAGGTACATGTGAAGCCTGATGACCTGAGGTTCTGGTCCTGGAATCCAGATACAAGCTAGATGGGGTGGGTATATCTGTAATCCCCACACTTCCGTATTGAGATGGGAGCCAGAGACCTGAGAATCTTGCAGAAGCTTGTGGGCCAGCTAGCCTGAAGCAAAGAGAGACCCTGCCTCAAAACCAGGTGGAGGGAGAGAGAGAGAGACAACTTCTGAAAATCCTCTGATCTCCACACATGAGATCAGACTATGGCATGCACATGTCTACACACACACACAAACATACAAAATAAATTTTGAAAATTATAAATGTGGGACTAGAGAGATGGCTCAGCAGATAAGAGTGCTGTAATGGCTGCTCTTGCAGAATTCCCAGCACCCATTAGGCAGCTGTCTTTAACTCCAATTCCAGAGAATCTAAACCTTCTGGTCCTTGAGGACACTGCAGATACGTGGTTCACAGACATACATGCGGCAAAACACCCATACACAAAAAGATAAAGATAATAAAAATTATAAATGGCTAGATATGGTGGCACATGCCTTTTATCCCGGCACTCGGGAGCAGCAGCAGGTGATCTCTGAATCTGAGGCCAGCTTGGGAGGTCCAGGTCAGATATAATAAGAGCCAAGTCAAAACCCAAGTCATCAACTCCCCCCAGTTACAAATATTAATAACCATGCAATATAGTAAGTTAATTTTATTTATGTTCGTCATGTATATCGTTACATATTCATTGATTTATGCCTAGCTTGTCACCTTTCAGAAAGGAATTCAAGAGTTGGATTGCATGTGATTAAGTGCTAAGACTGTCTTGCTTAATCAAAGCGACTTAGTTGGTATGAAAATTTAAAACAATCTGGATAAGCAGAGATGAGATGATTTTCCTACCAAGGGGACTGACGATAGTAGAAAGTAAGCAGGAAGTGTTCAGGATAATAAGCGTGGGTTGCATTGATTGGAGTGGAAGACTTAATACTTGACAGGATTTGAAAATCAGGGCAGTGGCAAACTGTAGGAAGTCTTGGGGAATATTGATTTTTTTCACTATTTAATATTTATAAATATGTTCCATGATCAAACTGTTTGAATTAAATTAATTGCCTCAAAGTTATAAGGGTTAGGGAGAGATTAGATTTAGGGGAACAAATTAGAATAAATTAAAACACTTTAGACATGAAGCATATCATCAGAATTTCTTTAGTAATAGGGAGTAAAGGAGAGAAAGCCCTGAAAAAGGTGAGTGAAATAGAAATCAATAATTAAAAATTGATACAAATTAATTATTGAAGTCAATACACTTTAATTCCATCTATTTATTTGTGTATGTGGAAATTGGTTCTTTCCTCCCGCCATGTGGGCCTTGGCGATGGAGCTCCGCTCATCAGAACCTTTCCCTGCTGAGCTACCTCACTGGCCCAATACTTCTTAATGACCAAGATACCTTTATAATCTCAGTAGTATCATACAGTTCAAAATTTGTTACCATAACACCTTTTTTGTTGTTTAGAATAGTTTAGTTTTAGTTTTCACACATTTAGAATATTTAAAGTCTTGAAACACGCACAAATTGTCTCCTTTCCTATTTTTAAATAATCCTGTTATCAGTTCCAGTCAAAGGGAGTTTGATCAAGCATTTGGTAGAGCTCTTTATTACTTCTGCATATTTAATCTGGGAAGCCATCCTTATAAACAAGCACAGTCATTTCAAAGATGGGGTAAATATTTGCTTGGCTGCTCTAAGGGCATAACCTATTCTACATTCCAAGGGATCTTGAGAGTGCATAAAAACCTCATAGCTTGGAACTTCATTTCTCTTTAGTAATTAAATTATTATGAAAAAAAATCACTGTGGTCTTATATAAGATCTCTCTTGCATATTATACCCCCATTGTCTTATTGTATAACAAGCCACATGCAAACATAGTGGCATAAAGCAGGAAATACTGTGTGTCTTTATCTACTTTGGTGTCCTGGGCTTCAGCTGAGTGGCTTAAATAACTGGATGTATTTGGGACAGCTTGGTGGGTTCTGGCTTTTAAAGTTCTTGGGTCTTTGCAGGCTATCGTGTTCAGTAAGACTTTTTCATGTGTGTAATTTGGGCTAGGATGACTAGAATATCTGGGGGTGGCTGGATATCTTTCATGTCATTTGGCTAGTTTGACTAGCTGTGTTTCCGTTGACCATGGGAGTTTCAGAGCAGTAAGAATTCTTTTGTGGCACTGGCTTTCCCCCATGGTGAGCTTTCCAGAGCTTCAGTAGAAGTTACTTAATGACCTTGTTGGGTAAGTCATAGACCCAACATTTCTGCCTCATTCTGTTGTTTATACATAGATAGATAAAATTCAGTGCGGGTTAAAAGACTACACAGTAGTGTCAATACCAAGAGAATTGATTGTTTAGATTAAGATATATCATTTTTGAAGACCAATTTTATATAATTTAAGCATTATTTCCTCCATATATAAATTACCCAAAGAAAGGAGTGTTAAACATTTCCTGCCCTCAGAATTCATAATCTAGTAGGAGAATTAGTGCTACATTTTATTCATATTAAAATGAAATGTGCTATAGCACAAGAGCTCAGAGGAAATTGCTGGATAATCTTGACATATAGGAAGGCATTTACTAGATGGATGGAAGGAGAGCCACATTAGAAATGGAGGGAAAGGCACTTGGGAGACAGGGAGGAGGTTGAGGTCAGCTTTAACTGTGTAGTGGGCTGCAGACTAGCTGGGGCTATAATAGTGACATACTCCCTTCCACCCAAAAAGGGGGTGGCTAATTCTAAGTATGAAGGCACTATACATTGGAAACATGTCTGGTGAATGGTGAGCAATATGGTATTTCGACTGTCTACTGATATTAGAAGCCATGACACAGGGTCAAGTTCATTAAGAATTAATGAAGACATCTTTGATTTTAGTTGATTGAATAAAACATTAGGATTTGATATGATATTCATACATTCCATTTTTTAAAGCTCTTGACTTGCTAAGCTCCTGGGACTTGCTAGCTACACTTAGACAGTGGGCTTAACTCTGTTTTCCTTGCTCCTCTGGAGACTCGGTCTTCACAATTATAGACTACCTTTTCTATATTCATGGCATTCCTCATGGGCAAAACTGATGACATTTAAGTTCATTTTCTATCTTTTCTCTTCAAAGGCTTCAGCATACATGATTGAAGAGGAAATAAAGGAGCAGCAACGAAGAAAACAAGAATCTCTGAAACATTTTCAGAGACAAGTCCAACACCGGGTAAATCAGCAAGTTAAGCTGAGGAAAAAACAACTCCTTCAGAAGTCCTACAAAGCGGTGAGTCCCTAAGTGAGCTAGCTTGGGTGGGAAGCTTGTGTGCTGTGAGATAAGCTGTGAGGCCCCATCAGGATCGCTTCTCCTTTGATTCTGTGTTGTTAAAATCCAGTTATCGACGAGCCCAGTCAGTTTTCATGTAGGCAAACTGTTTTTATTCCTGTGTTGTTCTGACTTGCCTTTTTTCCCCCCTTTCATTAAATACTTGAAAAAGAATGTCAGGATTTTGGGTATAGATTTAAGTTTGAATTCCTAGAATGAATTAGAGTGGGTCTTCCCACCTCAATCATCCATCAAGGAAGTCCCTCCCAGGTTGCCCAGTTGCTTGGGTTTTCCTTGATTGCAGACGTAGTCCAGTTGAGAGCCACAGTTAGCCATCACAGTATGATGTGATACTGAATCCTACAGAATTGTAGAAGAGCTAGTGGGATAGTCTGGTTAAATTATTAGCACGTGAGAGGTGCCTGGTAAATGTTGGCTACTCTGTCAGCTAAGGCTTCCTGCCCCCTACTCTGTTGTTTTGGTTGAAAATCTTATGGCTGCTGGGAGGGATTATTTGTGTTAGAAGGGAATAGAGTCTCATTATCCCCCGTTTCCTTTGCGTAGGCAGAAAAGGAAGGCAATATAGCCATGCAATGTTCAGATCCGACACATTTAACTCCTAAAAGGACAAGTGTTTTCCCCAGCAATTTGAATGCTGCTATTGGAAGTTGTAGGTTACCCCCTTCCCAGGTGCTTGGGGATGCAACAGAAGCCGGAGAGAATCAGAATCAGTTGTTTAAACAACAAGCTCACGCTGTAAGTACTGGTACATTTCATTTTATATTAGTGATGCTTCCCCTCAGTCCTCTAACATATAGATATATTTAGGGTATAAAATAGAGATTACGAGTTAATATACTGTATTTCACTTTTTTTCTTGTGTGTATGTGTAGTGTATGTATGTATAGACGTGTGTGTGTGCACATGTATAAGTTTGACGTTAACATCAATTTTCCTTCTCACTCTCTTCCTGTCTTATATATTGAGGCAGGGTCTCTCACTGAACCTGGTCTCCTGTTCCCCATCTCTGCCTCTCACATACTGAGATTTATACATGGACACCAGCTCACCTGGATTTTTACGTGGATTCTGGGGATCTGAACTCTGGTCTTCACAGTTGCACAGCAAACTCTTTACGTGCTGAGCTATCTTTCAAGCCCAACTTCACTTTTTTATTGCCACTTTTTTTGGGGGGGAGGACTAGAATGATAGTACTTATTTTCATTTTAAAAAATTGTTTATGGATTGATTGGCTGGTTGGCTGATAATGTCTGTAGCTCAGGCTAACCTGAGACCCACAACCTCTGTCTCCCAAGTGCTGGGGTCCTTATTATACATATCTCCCTTATTATAATATATTACATTCTTTTTTGAGAAGACATTATAGAACCAACTAAAGAAAGGTATTAAAAGTGTATAATTCAAAATTTATTAGAGTCTTAAGTCAAAGAACATCGAGTTTCCCAGTTATACTGAAATTATGTTCTTTATATGTTATTGCCAGTTAGTAGCTACAGACAGAACTGATGTTAACCTTTGATGCTAAGGAATTCAATATAGTTACAAGTATTTCATTTATTATTTTTTGTTTCTCTTTTATTTTTTAAATTAATAATAAAACTATCTACTATATGCCAAGCAATAATATTTTAAATTCTTAGCATATCAGAATACTTGGAAAAACTAGTGACTTTTTAAATGTATCTAATTAAAATTGAAAGCACGTGAGTAGCAGCATACTCCCCATCCAATCAGTTCCTTTCTGGGTTACTTGAGCTTTTATTGATGTGTTGCTTACCTCTACTTTAAGAAATGTTCCTCATCCTATTTTAAAATACATAGTTAGGGATAGTGAGAAGAAAAGAAAAAAATGTGTTAAACAATGAGCACATGCAAATAAAAGCCATTCTACTTCCTGAGTTAATGTACTTTGCCGAGTTTTACTTAGGTTCAGGGATTGACCTAACTGGGGCAACAAGACAGGATATAGGGGCACCTGTACAGAAAAGCTGGGATCAGATGTGTTGGGCTCTTTGATGGAGAAGCTACAATATGCCAAAAGTTCAGCATGTTTATTGTGTAGAGGTCAACAGTGAGGTAGGTTATTGCATACAGCTGGATCAAGGAGGCAGGGCTTATGGTATACAGCTGGATCAAGGAAGTGGGAATTATGGTATACAGCTGGATCAAGGAGGCGGGGCTTGTATACAGCTGGATCAAGGAGGCGGGGCTTATGGTATACAGATGGATCAAAGAAGTGGGGATTATGGTATACAGCTGGATCAAAGAAGTGGGGCTTATGGTATACAGCTGGATCAAGGGGGCGGGGCTTATGGTATACAGCTGGATCAAGGAGGCGGGGATTATGGTATACAGCTGGATCAGGAGCCATAAATGCCTGGGGGGAGTGGGGAAAGCTATGTTGAATTTTTTCTGCACACGTTATCAATATCTGCATATGGAGCATCTGTCTTAACCTCACCCAAGGAAGGCTTTGCCACTTCCAAGGCACTGGGGTCCTTGACATGTCTGCTCCATGTCAACAGCACACGTCCACTCAGGATTTACTCACATCCGCAGTACTTGGTCCTAATCGAATTGGGCTACATGTGTAAGTAGAGAGAGTGTTGGAAGGCACATGCTGTGATCTTTGAATTTTGTTTTGAAATTTCTTTTGCCTCAAACTTTTCTCTTTGTTCTGGGACATTGTATAATTTGTAGTAATCATTTTGATAATTATCTTAATTTTCTTTTTTAAAGTTTATAAATAGGAGCCAGATATAGTGATAAATACTTACAATCTTCGTCTTCAGGAATCAGGTCAGGAAAATAGAAAGTTTGATACCACATAGATTCTCCCTTTATAAAAAAAATGAAGAGTTTATTAAACTAGACACTGGTTACATTATAAGAGTGAAGGAAAATCCAGTCTTTACCATCATGATTATAACTATAAATCTCATTGCAATAAGGATTTTTTTTTCTATAGAATACAGTGTGTGGCCTGTCACGCAGTCAACATGTAAGTGAACAGATTATATTTGTTAAGTTTTGTAGGGGGATACTAATATGTGAAATAGGACCCTTGATGGGTTTACATTTCCAAGTAGATATACCCCAAATTTAGTAAGTAATATAGACATTTAATGTGCTTGACCAAAAAAGTTGTGCCGTGAAAACTCCAAATTTTAAAATTGTAAGGAAATTGTACAGAGAGAATTTCTGCAAAGGTGGGATTGAACTGCTTGTTTTGAATTGGTGTGCGGACCTAAATTGATAAACTCCAAAGACTTTTTGAGATAGGAACAGTGAAAAGTGTGGGATCTGTAATGCTAGAATAAGTGATGAAATCTTTGTAGTTGGTAGTTTATAAGGAAATAACGCAGAAATGAGGTGAGACAAGAAATCCAGTTATAAAGAGCCTTTGTATTATGAAATGTTAAAGGTTCGTATACATTTTCATTCTTTTTCCTTGAAAAAGATGACTTAGTGAAGGATGTCTGGTGACCTCCTGATTTGGTCCTGTGAACTTTTGTCTACACAACCCTGTGACAATGGTTGTTTTTATTTTCACCATTTCTAGTGCACTTTTAATCCACTAGATGTCATTATGAAACCAGACAATGAAATTGTTGAAGCATTAACTCCTGTATTTTATGTAGAAATGATTAGATAATGGCATCATAATTTTATTTCTGGATGTTAGTGAGTTTTCAGGTTTTGTTTCTTTAAACTATAGAAAAATAGAATACTGGGGTTGGAATTTTAAGTTATTAAAATTTTAAGTTATTAAGTTTTTTTCCCCTTTTTATTATTTTAAGTGATGGGTGTTTTGCCTGTATGTATGTCTGTGCACTATGTGTTTGCAATGTCTGCAGAGGCCAGAAGAGGGCATTGAAACCCCTGGAACTGGGGTTATAGAGGGTCTTGAGCTGTCGTGGGTACTCAAGCTTAAACTAGTGTCCTCTGGACTGCATCAATTTCTTTTAGCCCACGTGGCCTTAAACTCACAGAGATCCATCTGCCTCTGCCTCTTGAGCCCTGCAATTAAAGGTGTGTGCAAACCACACCTGACTGACACTGGGTTTTTAAGGTTCATGTGACATTGAAATATTTAAGGATGAAATATTTGACATCTCGAATATACTTAATAATATAAAGATCATCTAGTGTCTTACTACTTTGCTGTTGCCGTGATAAAATACCTTGACAAAAGCAACCTAAGGGAGAAAGGGCTTCTTTTGGCTTAGAGTTCCAGGGACATGAATTCTGTTGTGGCTAGGAAGACATGACAGCCAACAAGGACAGAATGGTGGCAGGAGCAGGAGGCTGGCTGGTCACACTGTATCTGCACTCAAAAAGCAGAGTCTATAGGAAGTGCAGCTGTGCTATAAAGCCTCAAGGCTCAGCCCCAGTGACCTACTTCTTCCAGCAAAACTCCATGTCCTAAAGGTTCCACAACTTTCTCAAACGGCATCTTCAGGTAGGGATCAAGTATTCAAACATGTGAGCCCGTGTGGGACATTTGACATTCAAACCACAAGATGTAGAGAGTTATAGGTAAGGTAAGTTTGTTCAGGAGTTAATGCTGAGTCTGGGTTATATGCCTGAATATTAAGTGCTTACTTATACTTCCCTTAAAAGAAAGTTAGGAGTAGGCTGGAGAGATGGTTCATAGATTAAGAGCATGGGTGGAGAGCCCAGATTCAGTTTCCAGCATCCACACGGGAGCTCACAGCTGTCTGTGACTCCAGTTCCAGAAAATCTGATGCCCTCTTCTGCCCTCTGCAGGCACTGCACTCACATGGTTAACAGACATACATGAAGGTAAAATGCCCATACACGTAACATTTTTAGGGGCCAGTGGTTCAGTGGGGGAAGGCACTTGCTGCCAAATATAAAGATCTTGAGTTCATTCTCAAGGACCTGCATAGTGAAAGGAGAAAACCAACTTGTGCATCCTCTGGCCTCTGTGTTTCAGCTGTGATTTGGGACACTGTATTGTTGTTTCCCCAAGTGAAGATGCTTGCCACCAAGCCTGAAGACCTGAGTTTGATATCTGGGACCCACATGCTGGAAAGAGAGAAAAACTCCCACAAGTTGTCCTCAGTCCTCCATGCATACACACACACACACACACACACACACACACACACACACACACACACACAAACACAAATGCACACACACAATAATTAGCTTTAATGCAAATATGATTTGGCTAGTTTTTCTCTTTGTGTCTCTACCCAGCCTCCTACCTATTAGCACTTGATAGTCCCTACCTGCTGACAGACCAGGTGTGATCAGGAACCTAAACTAAGGCACTAGAGCCACGGAGTGGGAAGAGGTTTCAAGTGGCCACAACCCCTTTTGTTAGTACTGATACTCGTTATTAAGGCTTTGTTTTCTGTCGTGTCTCTTGGTTATTTTATTTAGATTTCATCTTAAAAACATCTTACCATATCTTCATTCTCACTATGTAACACATTTGTCTTTAGATCATGCAGCATGGTTCATTTTAACTTTCTGTTTCTCACTGAATATTTTGCTGTCTTGGTTCTTTAAAATAACTTTTTAGTTAGCATACAAAATAATTTCATTATGAGATTTTTATTTATATCATTATACCTTTCTCTTAATTGCCCTCTTCCACTACCATCTCCTGTTTCCTATCCTTTTCCCTTTTGCTAGCCTGCCTCCCTCTCCTTCTCTCTCCACTTTTGCTCTCTCTAAAACCTAGATTTTTGTTTGTGTGTTTGTTTGTTTTTCAAGGCAGGGTTTCTCTCTGTCACTCTGGCTGTCTTAGAACTCACTTTGTAGACCAGGCTGGCCTTGAACTCACAGAGATCTGCCTGCCTCTGCCTTCTGAGTGCTGGGATTAAAGTCGTGAGCCACCGCTGTCCGGCCCCTAGGTTTTTTGTAAGAGAAAACATGATGTTTTGTTTCTTTCCTCATTACCTGCTTGTTCCGCACTCTTTTGTCGATCTTTTCTTCTTTTTTAGCCTCCTTTTACTTTCATATTTGGGGTGCACACATACTGTAAGAAAAAACTCCATATAAGAGAAAATGGAATGCTTTTTGTCTGAGTCTGGTTTGTTTCACCTAACAAGGTGCTCTCCAGTTCCAGTCAACGAGCAAATGACATTATTTCATTTCTCTTTATGGATGAATAGAGTTCCATTTGTGTATATCTATCCCATGTTTTCTTCATTCACTGATAGACATTTGTGCAGGTCTTCTATCTTGGCTATTGTAAATAGTGTGCAGCCATAAAATGGATGTGCAACTCTCTGTGTGATATGCTGACTTAGATTCCAGCTAGAGCTGGATCATATGATAGTTCTATTTGTAGTTTTTGAGACACTTCCAGCTGATTTCCACAGTGGCTACAGCGGTTTGTGTTCCTACTAGTAATATGTAATAATCCTTTCCCCTCATATCCATGCCAGCATTCTGACTGGGTTTAGATAAAATCTCAAGGCAGTTTTTAAATATGCATTTCCATGGTAGCTGAGGCTGTTGAACTAAATGTATTTCTTGGCCATTTGTATTTTCAGTCTATTTATTGACTGGATGATTTCCCTTTTCTAGTGTCTAACTTTTTCTGTTCTTTATAAAGTCTAGGTGTTAATCCTCTGTCAGATGTGTGGTTAGTGACAATTTTCTCTCATTTTGAAAAGTTCGTCACTTTTGCTGTGTAGAAGTTTTTTTAAATGTCATGCAATTCCATTTGTCAACTAATTCTTAGAACAATTTTCTGTGCTATTAGAATGCTTTTAGAAATTCCTTAATTTTGAAGTGTTTCCTGTGTGTCCTTCTAGTAGTCAATTTCAGGTCTCATGTAAAGATCCTTTATTTTTTTCTTACCATGAGAGTGTCATATCGATTTAATTTCATTCTTTCACATGCTAGGTTTTTATTCTTTTATGACTCCATAGATTCCTAGCATTTTTCCTATCCTGTAAACAGTTACTTTTTGTAGTGAGGATTTATTTGTTTTTATTTTTTATTTTGTGTGTGTGTGTATGTATCTGTGTGTGGGTTCAAGGAAGCTAGAATATGGCATCAGATTCTCTGGAACTGGAATTAAAGGCAGTTGTGAGTCTTGGGAACTGAACTCAGGTCCTCTGGCAAGCATTCTTAATCACTCAGCCATCTCTCTAGCCCTTTAAGTAAATACTTAAATGATGTGAAATAATTGTTGAATTATCTATAAGGTGCTGTCTTTTCTATTGCTGTGTTAAGATACCATGACTGACTTAAAGAAGAAACAGTTTATTGGGGCTTACAGTTGGGTCCGTGATCATCAGGGTGGGGAGTATGACAGCACGCAGGCAGGCATGGTGCTTGAGCAGTAGGGAGTTGGGGAAAAGGGGAGAGGAGAGAGAGACAACTAGGAATGATGTGGGTTTTCTAAACTCAAAGTCCACCCCAATGACATGCCTCCTCTAATAAGATCACACCTCCTAGTCCTTCTCAAACAGTTTGATCATCTGGGGACCAAGTATTCAAATATATGAGCCTGTGGGGACCATTTTTATCCAAGCCACCATAAATACCATTCAGGTAATTCAGAATAACCCACACAAGATAAGTTTGTATCAAGAATACACTCAGTTGGTGCTGTAGATACTGCACACTGGTTAAGAGCACATTGGTCCTACGAAGTTAGTATGAGGCCATCTAGACTATATGAGACCATGTCTCAAACTCACTCCCCTACTACAAAATCAATATAATGTGTAAATATACTGCATTATATTGAAAGAAAACAACTTTGTATAGCTATTTTGGCATTGCACATATCTTAAATTGATAATACATTCCATAGCGAAAAGTAGATAACATTCTATAAATATTAAGCCCTATGTTTTCCTATGAAAAACATATACAGTATTAGTAGTTTTAGTTTGGTTACATACAAATTCTGTCCTTCCAGTGGACTAAATTACATGAACAAATTAAAAGAGCTAGAGAATATATATATATATATATACATATATAATATGTTTGTTAAATTTTGCCATGTATACTTGCTAAATGTTTTAAATTTTTATCATATAATAATACTCGTCATATTTTGACACTTAAATCATGACATTTATTAATATACTATAAGTTTGAGCAAAGGTATCTTTGCTAATGACTAAAATTGTTTCTGAGCATGACATACCACTTTCTGTTATGTAACATGTAGAAAACACTGTGTCCAGACCTATATTAATTGATATGCAGCTCTTTAGCCATTGTTCCAAGCAGCTAAGGCTTGGGGGGAAGCAGTGAGCCTTTAGTAGAGCTTGTGAGATGCCTGTTTTCCTCAGACTTATCACGTACAAGATGCTGTCTCTCAAAGAGTCAGAGTGAGTGAACTTTTGCTGACTGGTGTTTCTATGGGTGGAAGAAAACCTAGGCTTATGTTCCTTGCCTAAGGTCTGAAGTAGTATTGTGTAATTATGTAAAAAAAGAAAAAGGTATATATAATATCCATATTTTAAAAAACAGAAGAGCTTTGCCTGTTTCTGCATTTCTCCCTCCACTAAAGCTACTATTTAGTTTTGATTTTTTGTAAAGTTTTATGTTTTGGTAGTGACATTCATGTTTCTGAGTAATTAGCCGTTTTGTGACAAAACATTAACTGGGGAGACACAAGCCACAACAGACCAATGTAAAGATAACACCAAAGTCCAACTGATGAACCAGTGTGTTTATTGGGAGCACAGGTGAGGAGTTCCTTACAGAAGCAGAAAGAGTCAAAGAGCTGCATCACCAAGGCCCACCCCAGCCTGGGTGACAGCTCACACAGCTGGGCACCTGGAGCTCACTGCACAGCTTTCTGGTTGCTCCACAGTTGGAGAATGTCCTTCCCAGGGGCCTCCGTTGGTCTAAACCTCTTCCAGGCAGCTGGCCTGCTCTGAGTCTTTGCAGGTTTTCTCCTCCGAGAGTCTTCTATGAAGCTCAGCTTGTTACAGTCTTGGCAGCTCTGAGTTTGAGGTGGACCCAGAGATTTGATTGCTGACTCTGGCAGGGAAGGGCTTAGTGAATCTGGTCAGTTTCAGGGACTTCCTACCACAATTTTGGGTTGTTTACCTTCCTGTTTAAAGAGTTCCCTGAGGGATGGACTGTGCAATCTCAGAGGAAACTTGCACAACGTAAGTATGTGGTAGAGATTCTTATTGAAGTCCCACTAGGAAAGGTGAGAATTTGGCTCACTTTTCTTTCCCTCTTGCCATTACACATACTTTTCCATCCCATACCCGCTCTTTATAATATTACTATACAAAAATTTTCTTAGATTGAGATTCAGCATTTTCATTGCCATTGCCATAAATATTAATCACACCAGGTGGTAACTGCAGTTTTTTATTTGAAGTTACATTGATTCTTTTTATTTGCTGGGTTTTCTGTTCAGTTATGAATTTTTCATCTCCACTAGGGAATTATTTTTATTTAAAAAATAATTTATACTTATTTGTACTGATGTTTGAGTTGGAGGTAGCACTCGTGGAAGCAAAGAAGAGGGCATCAGATCCTTTGGGGCTAAAGTTAAGGTAGTTGTGAGTTTCCTGACATGGGTGTTGGGACTGAACTCACGTCCTTTGGAAGAACAATATATGCTCCTCGTAGCCCATTTGTTTGTTTTGAGGCAGAGTCTTACTCCTTAACTGCGACTGCCCTGGAACTTACTGCTTAGCTGAGGCTGGCCTTGGAATTGCAACAGTCCTCTTGCCCGAGTCTCCCAAGTGTTGGGATTACAGGCATGAGCCTCTACAACCAGCTTCATCAAAAAAGCTTAAGTTGGCTAACCATTCAGTGCTAGTCTGTTAATAATAATTAATAGCTGTAAAAGATTGAGTTATGTGTCTAGTTTTATGTAAAAAAGATACTATTAAATTTTGTACTCTGAATATATTTTATTTTTAAGATTTTATTATGTATACAGTGTTCTGTCTGCATGTATCCCTGCAGGCCACAAGAGGGCACCAGATCTCATTACAGATGGTTGTGAGCCAGCTTGTGGTTGATGGTTATTGAACTCAGGACCTCTGGAAGAACAGAGCCATCTCTCCAGCCCCTGAATATACTTCTAAACATACAAATATAAGTACATGCATGTACAGTGATCACCATTACCTTACAAGTCTTCATTTATACTAGTTTCTTTTAATTATCAAATAGTTTTATACTACTAATAGCTATTTTCTGTGTTTTGAATATTAATTTTTGCTCTTTCATTAGTTACAGTTTTTGTGGCTGCGCTAACATATTACCTCAAACCTTTTTGTTTTTGAGACAATGTATCACTCAGTAGCCCAGAACAATCTTAAACTCACTGTGTAGCCTAGGCTGGCCTTGTACTCTTGTTCCTGCCTCAGCATCCCAAGTTGTATTATCCATGCCCACATACCCAGATTACCTAACTTAAATGACTAAAGTGTCAGGAATGTATTTGTGAGGGTTTAGCGGTTAGACATCTAAACTGAGTTTCATGGATCCTAATCGAGGTATCAGCAGGGCCACCTTCCCACAGATTTTAGAAGAAAATATGTTCCTTGACTTTTCCAGCTTTTGGTGTTTACCTGCTACCATTCCTCTCTTTGTAGCTGCGTTCTATAAGCCATTGCCTCTTCACACCATCTCCTCTTCTCTGCAGAACCTCCCTCTACTGCTTTCTTACAAGGACACTTGTAGTGGCAGTTAGTGTCCATTTGGATAATCTGAGACTGTGTCCATATATTAGTACTCTTAACCATATCAGCAAGGGTTCTTGTGCCTTATAAAATGTCAGAGTTTAAGGGATTAGGATCTAGTATTTTTGGTTGGCCAAATACTGGCCAAATAGTAGTCAATATTCAGACTGCTATAGTTCTTTTTATTGAAAAGATTTTCACAAGGTTGAGGCTTGGCAAAGTGTTAGGGTATTGAAAGAGAAATAAAACACAGTGCTTCTTCTGGCTGTTGGACCACTTGAAACCCTGCTTATGACTCAGACTCTAATGGAAATTAGTAATTGATGGGAAATGAAATTCTGACATCTGTTTCTAGATGCATTACAACAGACTACAACAGACCTTTGGAATCTTTGGCCATATGTCTGGGTCATTGAAACCTATCCTACTTGACAGTGAACAAAGCAGCATATGACTCACTATACATTGTTTAACTCCAAGTGCACAGAATGTCTTTTTGCATTGTGAATAACTCTCTTGATTTCTGTTGCCACTCTGCACCTGATCCAGAAGTCTTCTTTTTGGTAGAACGAAGAATAATGGTTCCAACTGGTTTACCTGGCTACAGGTGTAGACCTCTGGAAACAAGGACTAAAGAGAAAATACACTGTAGAACATTGCTCTGGTAGTAGGAGTGGTTTTTTAATCTTTTGCTCATTATTAGTAAAAATTACATAGTTTGATTACTATATCACTATGTCATGGTTTTCCTCAAGGAAGACTTGATTCTGTTAGTATTTTAGTAGTGGGCTAGAAGTATTACTAGCCTTGCTATAGTTTTTTTAATTAGTGCAAAGATGTTTGTTCTTTCCTGATGCTTTGTGTATCCTAAATAGAAAGATGCACAGTTTTCCCCCTCCTAAATGGACATTCTTTGAAGATTTGAAAGAGATAAAATAGGTTCTGCTACTGGAAAAGGAAAATAGTTATGTACTAAAATCACTAGAATAAGGAGTGAATATAAAATCTTATGATGGTTGTATATCAGTTGTTTCTTAGAATAATTGAAATAAATGGGCTCTATTGTACAGTGTTGCACTCTACATTAACTTAATGTGATAGTCAACTTCCATTGTTAACTTGACACTATCTTGAATCACCCGGGAAGAGAGTCTCAGTGGGATTGTCTGCTTCTGGTTGGACTGTGTGCTTGTCTGTGGAGGGTTGCTTTAGTTAAATTCATTGATTGGGAAGACTCAGCCCACTGTGGGCAGCACCATTCTAGGCCAGGTATCCTGAACTATTAATAAGAATGGAGAAATTAAGCTAGTACAAGCAAGGAGTCAAGTTTGTTGCTGATTGGGTATAATGTGATTAGCCCTTTTAATTTCCTTCCCTACAATTGATGTGGGATTCCCCTCTGTATGCTGTGAATACCATTGGTTAATAAAGAAACTGTCTTGAGCCTGTGATAGGGTAGAACAGAGCTAGGGGGGGAAAACTAAACTGAATGCTGGGCCACAGCCATGTGGTGATACACAGATTAATAGAGATGGGTTAGTTTAGGATATGAGTTAGCCAGAAATATGCTTAAGCTATTGGCCAAACAGCATTGCAAATAATATGGCTTCTGTGTGATTATTTCGAGACTGAGCAGTAGGGAACCAACAAGCGACCTCCTTACAACATTTGCCAGGGTATTTTTGTCACAGCAACAGAAATGACCTAGGACAGTTAGGAAAGCTTCCTGGAGGAGAAGGAAATCTGAAAAAAAGGCTAGTATAGATTTTAAATGAGGGAGTACAGAAAAAAGTCACATAAGAAAATTAGAATTTTAGGAGAACTAGGTATGGAGTCTTGTAGCAAGGAGTAATAAAAAACACTTATGCAAGATGAATAGAAGATAAGGAGCGCATTTGCTCAATAAATCCTAAGTATATTTAGGTATTACTACCTGACATTTTATGTATAAAAGGTATGTATCTTTTTCAATGGGTTTGCTTTATAGAACTTAAGTCACGAAGTTACCCAGTTTTATCGCAGAATAATGACAGCAGTATTATAAAGTGCTCTCAGCAGACTGAAGTCTCCTTTGCAAGTAATCCTTTTGTCCTGAACCTGGCATCTTTTAATAATAGAGACCTGTTTTCCTGTTGGAACACAGGGTCCATTTGGTATTAGGATTTTAACCTGGTTTTGTTTTCTTTTTCCACCTTCTCTGGCAGCTTAGTCAAACTCTGAAACAGGCACGTCAGCAGCTGGCATCCTTTAAAACTGTGGGTGACAAAAAGACACCAGTGTTTCTAAATGATAGAAGGAAAGATTCTTCTGCCCATGAGGTAAATTAATTTTCAATATGCTGCTTTTAAAAATATGTGAAAATATATCTAGGAATTTATTTTTATATCAACATAATTTAGAAATGCAAAATAATCGAAGTGATATTTAATAGGGAATACTTGACTAAATTAAGATATACCTAAATAGTAGCCATTCTTTTGAAAAATTTGATTTTCAAATAATATCTGAAGAACAGGGAAAACTTTTAACTGAAAAAAGTAGTATATAAAATTACATATTCTATAATCTTAATTTTAAAAATACATGTATTTATTCAACAAGTGTTAACACTAGGCCATGGTGGTGCGCACTTTAATCCCAGTACCTGTGAGACAGACTCAGGCAGATCTCTGAGTTTGAGGCCAGTCTGGTCTACAGAGTGAGTACAGGACAGCCAGGGCTGCACAGAGAAGCCTTGTCTCAAAAGACAAACAAAAAATAGTGTTCACTGTTTCCTTACTAAAAAGTAAAACTTATGTATTATAAAAATTTTAAAATAAAGACAAGGAAATAAAAGTTATCTATAACAGTACACAAATCTGAGACACTGTATTTGATCCCAGCAAGTGCAAGAAAGGAACATAAGACCAATATTATCTTCCTGTACTGTAGTTATCCAAGTGTCTGTCTGTCTCGTTTTCTTATCACACTTCTCGTTTCAGATTCTTGTGTTCACTTGTTTATTACATCCTTCCCCAGTAACACTAAAGCCCCCCCCCCCCCCGAGATCTCTCGGTATTCTCACCAACAGGCTAACATTTGTGTTTTTGTTAGTTTGGTTTGGTTTTTTGATTTTTGTTTGTTTGTTTTGATGCAGGGTTTCTCTGTGTAGCCTTGGCTGTCTTGGAACTCATTCTGTAGACCAGGCTGGCCTCAGATTCACAGAGATCCACCTGCCTCTGCCTCCTAGGGGCTGGGATTAAAGGTGAGTGCCACCACTGCTCATCTTGAGTAGTATTTTTAATAAAGGAATTAATTTAATTCTAAACTTAAATTTAGAATGAAGAATTAGAAACTAAGTGTACATCCAGGCTTAAAAGTGTTTAAGCTTGTACTTAACAAAATGGCATTGTTTAGGTATCCTACTTATTTCAGATTTTCAATTCTTGTGTTTTCATGTGTTTGCTCAAGTTTGGCATTATCTTCTAGGTTTTAGTAAAATAGACCCTTACTTAAACTTTTTGGTGTATTTCTGCCCATCAACTGTCTCTCGGTTCTTTTTCCGGTTTCAGTACCTGCTTGGGATATGGCATGAACCATACACATTGTGTGCTGCTTAACTACAGCAATACAGTCTATCCTGCTGTGACTTTTGAGATACCTTTTCTTTTGTGCCTTGCATACTCTCAAAACTGCCATGTATGTGGACTGTTGGAGTCATGGGTGGGTACTATTAGAAAAGGGACTGGACAGTTTTACTCAGACAGGAAAAAGGTGTTGTTAGTTCCTAGAGACTGTTGTTTGTTTGGAATGTACTCAGGCCTTTCAATTGCCGTTTCTCCAGAGAAAATACTGTTTACTGACCTGACTAAAATAATTAATCCTGTAGAAGAGAGAATTAATCCTGAAATAACATCCTTGTGTAAACCAGTTTCATACGTCAGAGGTGCCATATGAGTGTAATTTATTATTATTATAATGATAATGAATTCAAACTTGATGCTTGTTTCCAGAGAATGCCATGTCCTTTTCCCAGATAAAAGAATAGAAATAAATCCACTCCATATAACTGGGAATGATCTGTGAAATTTTTCTTACATGTACACCTTTATTTATCTTTACTCATAGCTGACCTGTATTCATGTATGTGTGAAGCAGAAACTACTAATTGAAAAGAATTACATTGTAACCCAGTTAAATTCTACCTTCATTTTCTTACTAGACTTTAGTGGCATTATACTCCTATCTAATTGTCACTGTCATTCAAAAATTGAGATACAAGTACAACATGTTCTTGTTTGACCCTTGTTTGGTTGCCAAGACTGAAATTAAACGTCTTCTGTAATCATTGGTGGCTAGAATAACTGCACGTTGTCGTTTCTAAAGTTTATATATTCTTCCAGTGAATTTTATTCCATGTGTTGACATATGATTTATTTGTATAGTTGAAGTGAAAATGGTAATTCTTTTCCTTTATTCTAAGCTGCTAGGTCATTAATAAAGATTAAGTGAGTATCGTGAGCGCATTGCTTTCCCTAGACTATTTATATATGGACTGGCTTGTTTTATCTCCCCAGAAAGCACTTCTTAGCAAACCAGCATGCATCAAGATAAATAAAGAAGCAGGAGAGGAACCCCCTGGTAAGATCCACGAAGGCCCTTTAACTACAATTCATTACCAGAACTTTATGGAAAATCAGGTAGGGAAATGTAGATATAGGTGTTTATTGTCTATTTATATCTCTTGTAAAGGAATGAAAATTGAAAATTTTTAATTGGATCATCTTTTTATCATAAGGGTTTAAATGTTTTCTCTATGTTGTGAATGTATTTCCCTTATTAGACAGCAGACATGTGTGAGCTTCTCCCATTCTGTAGACTATCATTTCACTTTAACAGTAGCATCATTTATAGGCCCCAAAGTTTAGTTTTGGAGTGGTCTGACTTATTGTTGTCTTTTGTTCCTTGCTCTTTTAGTGTTACCTCTCCTAGTATACATGGGATCATGAAGTTTTATTCCTAGTTCTTCTAAGTATATAATTTTAGCTTACTTTGAGGTCTGTATTCATCTTTAATTGATCTTCATGAATGAATCGAAGAACGGGTCCACTTCATTCTTTTCTATGTCGATACCCAGTTATCTTAATACCATTTGTTAAAGAGTTATTCTTTTCCCATTGAATTGTCTGACACCCTTGTCAGATGTCAGTTCATGATAAATATGATGGTTTCTTTCTTACCCCTTCTCTTTCTAATATTCTGTGTGTCTGTATGATTTGCTTGTTAATTCAACCTTTTTTTTGCTTATTTTTGTTTTTTGTTGGTTTGTTTTTAAACCAGCTGACATTTTGATAGGAATTATTGAGTCTGTAGATCCACTTGTGAGCTATAGTGTTGGAAATGTGGCCAATGTGTGTGTGTGTGTGTGTGTGTGTGTGTGTGTGTGTGTGTGTATTCAAGTAAGGTTTCAGTATATTGCCCAAGCTCGTCTCAACTTTCATTTCTATCTCCAAAGTTCTGGGACTACAGATCACCCACCAAATCCAGCAATATTGTCGAAGAACCAATATTTTCTTTTAGTCTGAACATGGTATATCTTTTCATGTATTTAGATCTTTAATTTCTTTTAATAATGTTTTAAAGTTTTAAGTACACAGCCTTGCACTCTATAACAGTCAATTACATTTGAATACATTGTTTTGCTAGACTTGTTTGTGGTATCTAAAGTTTTGTTCTAAAGTTATTGTAAAGATATGGTTTCTACTTGTAATAGCTATGTTTAGTGAGCTTTTGGATTTTGCTTTTCATTTTTGTTATTATTTGCTTTTTCTTTAGGACCTTGGCTGTGGGGAAATTTCATCTGTTGTGACAGGTAAAAAGGAGAAAGAAGATTGGTGTGTGGGTTACCAGCAGGATCTCCTTTCTGAGGACAGAGAAAAGGCTGTCAGCAAAGTTCAGGTAAAGCCAAAAAAGTAAACTTACGGTCTTGGGGCACAGATCTATAATCTTAGCTACTTGAAAGACTGAAGCAGAAGGATTACAGGTTCATAATCAGCCTTGGATATAGCATGTGAGTTCAAGACCAGCCTGAACAATTTTGTGAGAATTTATCCCAAAATAAAAAGAGGATTGATAGCCAGGCGGTGGTGGCACACACCTTTATTCCCAGCACTTAGGAGACAGAGGGGTGATTGAGTATGTAGCACAGTGGGAGAGTGTTTGCCTAGTATGTATAAAGTCCTGCTTTAGTCACCAGTCGGTTAAAAAAAGGTGTGATTTGAATTAGGGATTTATGGTGTATTTAAGATTATTGACTCAGGGTTTTTTTTTTTTTTTGTTTTGTTTTTCAAGACAGGGTTTCTAGATGTATCTCTGTGGCTATCCTGGAACTCACTCTGTAGACCATACTGGCCTTGAACTTACAGAGATCTGTTTGCCTTTCCCTCCTGATTGCTGGGGTTAGAGGCATGCACCATCACCCGGTGACTCAGGTTATTTTAAAGTTGGACAGATACTAAAGTTTCACCCTTCTAGCTTTGCTTGATTATGATATCATTTAAGATTATTTTGGGATTCTTATGGGAAAATCTGGATTTTTGCTGCCATCTAGCAGTCTGTGTTTGTTATTTATATTTCCTTTTAGAAAGTAAAATTCAAAAATCCATTATTTGTTGTGATAAAAGAAGATGAACAAAAGCAATTGAATCTTCATAGCCTTCAGGCTGTTCTTCCACAAGCCCAGGATTATTTTGTAGAAGTTCAAGGCAACTGTCCAGAATCCCAGAGTGGTGTGATAGATGTCCTTAATGTTGAGCCCAAAGCTTCGAGTATTGAACCTAAAACTCCAGGTGTTGAGCCAAACACCCAGGCCACTGGAATTGAGTTTAAGACCTCAGAGCCAGAAGGCCAGACTCTTACGACAGCAAGTCAGGACATTGTTAAAGCCCAGACTGTTGAGCTTGATGAGAATATTGAGTTGGAAGCCCATGATTTTCTACCTCCAAATCAGACCTTTTCATCCAGAGACCGGGATTTTCTGCCCAAATGCCAAGACCAGGACTCTTTACCCAAAGACCACCATGTTCTCTCTAAATACTGGAATGTTCTTCCTAAACGTCAGGACCAGCATAGTCTACCAGTAGACCAGGAATTTCTACCTAGAAAGCAGCTTGCATTATCTGAAGAACAGAGTCATCCACTCGAATGTCAGATCCAGGATCTCCCACCTAAAGAAGAGAGTTTTCTGCCCAGACACCAGTATAATTTACCTATGTATCAGGACAGAAGAGGTCCACATGTTCTTCCTAAATGTCAGGATCATGATGTTCTTTCCAAAGACCAGAGTAATCTACACAAATGTCAGGAGCAGGATCTTCTACTTGAAAACCAGGTAAAATAAAGCGGAAAGGGGGTACAAGTCAGAAGTGACTTTGGTTTGTAATAGAATCTGCAAAGAATCTTCTATAGCTGATTTGGAGATTCCTAGCTAGAGACGGCACTTTCCTGACTGATTTTTGAAACTCCAGGGTTCCTACAAAATGTTAAAGTAGTGTCAGCATTATGTTTTCTCTATCCAGGAGATTTATATGTAAAAAATAATTCTATATTAGGATAAATATTTCTGTCAGCCATCATCTGTTTTGGCAGCTGAAGTTGAAAAGAGGCATGGCCTACAAGTACCAGCTGTATCTCTCAACACAGGTTCCAGACCACTTCTCTGCTAGAGAACATTAAGGGCCAGAAGAAGAAGTTGGGGCTGTGCAGAGAGAACAGTTTGTAGGGTTGTAGTTGGCCAGCTTCTTCCCCAAGCCAACAGTCTAAGCCAGCCTGTTATTCTTTTTTTTTTTTTTTTTTTTTTTGGTTTTTCCAGACAAGGTTTCTCTGTGGCTTTGGAGCCTGTCCTGGAACTAGCTCTGTAGACCAGGCTGGTCTCGAACTCACAGAGATCCGCCTGCCTCCCGAGTGCTGGGATTAAAGGCGTGTGCCACCATCACCTGGCTCAGCCTGTTATTCTTAATTAAGCAATCAGTGCACAGTGTTTGTTCTTTTTAAAGCAAATATGATGAAGCCAGAGTCAGTTCTGAAAGGTAGACAGGGAGAGAGTCACTTCCTCTGATGTCTGTCAGGATTTCTCTGGGCACCATCAGGTCTCCATCAGGAGCAAGGTAGAGCAGAGAAAGGACAGAGATTAGCAGAAACTTAACCCTTTGAGGTTTAGTTTGGTCTTGCAAAAACTCTAAGCTGACTTGGGACCTGACAAAGCATGACTTCTGTGATTGTGTTTTATATTACTCTGAATTTAAAAATTACCTGACGTTCTTACCAAAGTCTTCATTATTATTTCTCTCATACTATTCCTGCTGGACATTTTTTTTTCTCTTTTAGAAAGTAAATTTTAGGGAGCCATTCTCTGATATGACAGATGGGAAAGGGAGAGGAATCTTTTCTCTTGCTTGTTACCAGTGTCTGCCTCCCAAACCTCAAGTTCAGGATTTTATGAGAGACCAGGTAGGGCAGAATAGTATTGGGGGACCTAGTCTAGGTCCTGTTAGAATACACTCAGTGTGAAGAAGGATGTGTAAATGCTTAACAATTCAGTTCTTGCTCTTCTCTTTCTCTGTTCTATCTTGTACTGAATGGTACAAATGACGCTGTTTTAGTAAGTCAGATAAATTCTCCCACTCAAAAGGCAGTTAGTCTGTTTTAATTTACCAGGATTATTCTCTATTATCACAAGCTTATTGCCCCAACATGAAGAGTGTAAGAAATAGTAGACCTTAATCTATTTTAAGGTTTGGTGAGTTTGTTAGATTCTCCTGTGTGCAGTTTAAGAATTAAAATCTAGTAGCTTTGGATTAAAAGTGTAGCATTGTCCCCGATTCCTGAGCATCAATCAAGATTACATGGAGTTCTCCCTGAAGCCTGCAAGATTTTGACTAGCCTATTTCCCTGACTGATTATTATTGCCATTATTATTGGTTTTATTCTCTTTTAGGACATGTTTCTCAAGCAACCATCAACTTTCATGAAAGGAGAGAGAGACAAAGAGGAGTTACCTCTGGTGTGTCCTCAGATCCAGGACCAAATTTTCCTTAGAGAACAGGTAGAGCGCACCTATAGAATGAGGGCTATAACTCCTGAAAAAGAATAACAGACAATTTATTAAGCTAGCTTGTATGTGGAATACATAAACATAAGACTAAGAGTAAAATGTCGAGTTATTTTTAAATGTGCTAAAATAATCTGTGATTTACTTTAAAATACTCCTGAAAATAAAATTGGAGAAGGCTAGAGAGATGGCTCAGTGATTTAGAGCACTGGCTGTCTTCCAGAGGAATCAAGTTTAATTTCCAGCACCCACACTATGGCTCACAACTTTCTATAGCTCCAGTTCCAGGAGATCGAGTGTCCACTTCTGACTTTTGCAGGCACCAGGCACACATATAGTGCTCAGTCATAACACTTAGAAAACACTTATAAATGAAAAAGTAAGGGTTGCTAGTAAGTGTACCATAAGAGATTTATTATATTGTTTTGTTCCTACTTTATGTTTGTATTTTATGTTTATGTTTGGATTTTTATGACACACACATACACATACACATACACATACACCTTTGTTCTTTGTGACTCTAGAATTTTCTCCTATATTATGAGACGATCATTTCTATTGAGACAGTTTTGTAGTTCCTTTTGATTAAGTGTACCAGAAGGACTTCATCTTAGGAGAAATGGAGGATGGCGAGACTGCAAGAGGAGTTGCTTTGGAGGACTATACACATGGTTAGCACAGTATTTGAGCCCTACCTAACCTGTCTGGGAGAATAGTAGTGAAGAATATGCTTCACAGAACAAATCGCTTAGATTTGGGCCTGAGATTTGACAGGCAGTGAAGTGATCGCTTCAGGCATGTAATGTTAAGGTCAATAATAATGGGCAAAGAGCCTTTTTGTTTGCCATTCTGATTGAAACCTACTTCAATCTTCATCAGCTTTAATTGCTGCTGTAGATGTTATCTTCCTGTTTGGGCAATTTCTATTGATATTTATGTTATTTTTTTAGTACAGGAGCTATGAGCAGTCATCATGTGATATGATAAATGAAAGATGGAAAAAGGAATTATATCCAGAGTGCTACAGATATGGTTTACATGAAATCCAGGATCCAGACTCTGCATGCAAGCAGGTAGAGTGGAGTTTAGTAAGTGTGAACAGTTAAGAGTTTAGGCTGGTCTTTTTAGAGTTATATTACTAACAAAGTTATTAATGTTATTATCTTTATTGATACTAACATTGTATCAAAAATGATAGCTAACCTTAATAAAGTATTAATAATAGCTCAAATGTTTTTTTTTAAAGATTTATTTATTGGTTATATATACAGCATGTTTTCCTGCACACCAGAAGAGGCATCAGATCTCATTACAGATGGTTGTGAGCCACCATGTGGTTGCTGGGAATTGAACTCAGGAACTCTTGAAAAGCAGTCAGTGCTCTTAACCTCTGAGCCATCTCTCCAGCCACGCTCAGAAGTTTTTAGAAGCTTGTATGCATTATCTTTCTGAATTCTCACAATAACATGGGAGATAGATGCTGATATGATCCTTGCTTTATAGGTAAAATTATTTTGCAGATGTATTAAAATTGTTAATAAGAAATATTTCCACTTTTATGATTTAACATATTAGAACACTCTGGCTTATTTAGATTACCTGGGGCTATTACTGAAACCTGTAGTGTTTTCACTATTATGTCACCATTTACACAAATTGATGTGTGATTTAGAGCTTACGTTTTACACAGCAGCAGCCATCTGTTAACACAACTGAGAAGTGGCAAGAGAATTTACATCTTGGTAGTCGTGAACATTTTCCACGCAGACACTGGAGAGAAACATGCAGCAGGCGACAATTATGTGTACTATTATAGATACCTTTAGCCTGAAAGTGGGGAAGCTGATCAAGAGCCATGTTGCAGCTCATGGTGGGCATGCCTTTAATTCCAGCACTCGGGAGGCAGAGGCAGGCAAATCTCTGAGTTCATTGCCAGCCTAGGCTACAGGCTGAGTTCCAGTACAGCCAAGGCTACACAGAGAAACCTTGTCTAAAAATCAGAAAAAAGCAAAACAAACAACCCACATTTTATTTCAGAGCTTGTGCCAGAACTTGTTAGGGTGGTGTTGGCCAAAGTTTGGGGATATAGAATTAAGACCTCTAGTGTTTCAAGAAATATCACAAGACTGTGGTCTATTAAGATTTCTTTATGGCTCTTCTAAAGTCTTATGTATTCCCTCTAAAGTTCTATTATCAAATTATTTCTGTTTGTGGTTTTATGTATTTTAGAATCAAAGGTTCTAGGTAACTAGTAGTGTTAGGGTGCCTGAAAGAAATCAAGAAATTTCCTCTTGGTCTCATTCAGGGAGTCAGAATGACATGAAGAAGAAAGGCAGAAAGGAGGACATGGCTGAGGCTTCAGGACTGAAGTTCTGCTTTCTGGAACTTGTAGTTTGGCCTATAAAGTTAGCTTAAGGGAGTACCATCATGGCTTCTTCAACATTGTCATTAATAGTCCAAAGAGTAAGGCCCTTTTCTGAGGTGGGTCTTTTGCATTTGTTTTTTTCCTTGGCCTGGAGAGTCTCCCCTTTTTCCTTCATTGATTCTTTCTGTTTGTTATGATTTGGATATAAAAGACTCATTTGAAGGCTTGGCCCCTATGGTAGTGGTGTTGAGGAGTAACTGGATCATGAAATTAAATTGCTGGCCTCCTTAGGAGGTGGGGTCTAGTGTAGAAGAACATCATCATTAGGTTTATGTCTTGGAAGAATATACTTTGTTCCTAGCCTCTGCCTGTCTTGCTCCAGTTCTTCCTATCCACTGTGAAATGTATCATTTTGTTCTATTCATGCTCTGGTCATGATGATCTGTCTTACAAATATGTGGTCCTAGAAACAACACAGCCATGTGAACATAGGCTGACACCTCTGAAACTAATACAAAACAAGTCTTTTGTTGTTGTTGTTTTGTTTTTTGAGACAGGTCTTCTTCATGTTGCCCTGTCTTGGAACTCAATCTGTAGACCAGGCTGGCCTCAGATCCACAGAGATCTGCCTGTCTCTGCCTCCTGAGTGCTAGGATTAAAGGCCACTGCAACTGCCAGACCTGCCAAAACAACTCTTTAAAGCCTCCTTTAGTTTACCTTCTCAGGTATTTTGTTGCTGTGGTGAAAAAGCTAGCTCAACTTATCACTCTTCAGATTTTAGCTTAAATGGTACCCCTTTGGAAAAGATTGCCCTGGCTACCTTTTCAGAATTATGGGTCTCCCACCCCTTTTCCTGTGTGAGTATGTGTATGTATTTTAATATTTCCTTGTGTTCTGTTTGTTTCCTTCTCAGTATAAAACTATTTTCAATTATTTATTATATACATGTTCCTTTTGTTTATTTTCTGTTTTTGTTTTTGTTGGTTTTGTGTTTTATGTTTTTTTTTTTTTGAGATAGATGCACAGTCCAGGATGACTTCCAACTTGGTATGTAGTTGAGGATGACTTTGAACTCCTGATCCTCGTAGTTGTAGGTAGAAGTTTCTGTCCTACCAGCAACTCCCAAATAAACACACTGAGACTTAATATTACTTATAAATGCTCAGTCGATAGCTCAGCCTTGGTACTAGCTAACTCTTACATTTAAATTAACCTGTTTTCCCCTCTATGCTTTGCCACATGGCTCATGGGTTGTTACTTCATTTTCTATACATCCTGCTTCCTTGGCAACTGGCTGTCATCTCCCCTGACTCCGCCTACTTCTTCCTATCATTCTCCTAGTTTGGTTGTCCCACCTATAATTCCTGCCTGGCTATAGGCCAATCATCTTTTTATTAAACCAATCTGAATGACAAATTTTCACAATGTACAAAAGGATTATTCCCCAGCATTTCCCCTTTTTGCCTAATTAAAAAAATGGGCTTTAACTTTAACATAGTAAGATTATATATAACAAAAACAGTTATTAACTAAGAATTGCAGTTACAATATCTAGTCTATTTGTATTTGACAAAATTAGAGAAAATATTTTATTATCTGTCTTATCTTAGTTTTATACCTAATTTATCTTTTATTATAACTTATTAAAATTTTAACTGTGATTTTCAACTTCATCAAAGACCCATGAAGGATGAAATATTACCTAATAGCAGGGATATCAGGCTGCCTGGACAGTCATCCAAAGTTCCTCTGCAAAGTTGGGTCATCCAACTCTGGCCTACAGACCTAGTGTGACTGGAAGACATTTCTGTGAAGCAGGGAATTTTGAAGGATTGTTCTACCTTATTTCGGCAAAGTGTGGCAGTTACTCTTCTTGTGTCCTGCTGGTCCAGTTTAGACAGTAACTGTCAGCAATTGAGGCAAGGGCAGTTTCTTTGCCTACATGGCTAGCTTTTGCCATAAAGAAAGCAAACTCCATATGAAGTTTCTTTGATGCCCATCATCTTCTCTGAAGTAGATTGGTGCTGCCAGAAGCAGATGTATTTCACTGTCATGAAAAGTCTTAGGTTATTAAACATTAAATGCCATATTCTGTAGGTCTTTGAAGTATTTAAAGGTCATTTGTCTATCTAAATATATCTATGCATGACTTTGGAAACATACCTAGCATAAGCTTAACTATTATAACTAATAACTTATATTCTTTAATTATACATTATATTTTAAATGAGATATATAGGCATAATACTCCAAACAAGAGTAGAAACATAGGTACAGTAAGTTCTAACAAAAGTAACCTTAAATTTGTATCATTATACAAAAATACCTTAAATAGTAGAAACATATATACAGTATAGAAAAAATAACCTCAAATTTGTATCAATATACAAAAGCTCATACCCATGTAAAATATTTAAGACTAATAGTTGCTTTTTTGGTTTAAAAGTAGATTGAATAATATACCCTTTTATCCTATCATTTCTATATCATTCCCCTTTTTTTCAAAGGAGATCTTTGAATCTAATCTACATTGTTCAGTTTTTTTCCTGACCATTACCAATAACAACTTGTAATACCCCCACTTACATGATAACAAAAACCCATAAACAAATTTTGGACAATGTGGATGTAGTTTTCTAGACTATTTCCTGTTGTTTGGGAGTGTTGACATCTTTTGGGGAACTTTGAGAAAATTAGATAATTGTTAAGTCTTGGCTGGAGACTGTGAGACTGGATCATCTCAGTCAGCAGCCTTGGAGCTGTCAAACATTTGTTGAGTACCTGCCAACATTAGCCATTATTTAAGTATGGCCAGATACAGCTGCAAACAAGTCCTAGCACTTAGAATTTCAGACAGTCTCAAAAAGAGACTGGTGTGTAATCAGATAGTTATTGAGCAACATAATTCTTTCACAAAGCCCAGAAGAGAGGCACCTCTGTCCTAAATCAGGGTGAAGTTTGTGATCCTACCTTCACACAGACCCTGAAAATCCTCAATCTTAGAACAATATTCCTCTTCTTACATTTCTAATCCAAAGACATTAACAGTGCTGATAAATACTAATTCCTACTTAGGGATTCAATTATAACAGGGTTCCCAGTGCTGCCTAGCTTTTTATTTGTTGCAATACCACACTCTCATAATTCCTTTTTTTGTGTGTCTGTATGTGTGTCTGTGCCTATCTGTCTCTCTTTTGTCTCTTTATGTCTAGGTATGCAGAGGTCAGAGAACAACTTGGTGGAAATGATTTTCTACCTGTGATTGTAGGGAATGAACTCAGACCACTGCGCTTTTATCGCAGGAACCTCTACCCTGCTGAGCTATCATCTTTCTGATCCCAAACTCTCACACTTTCGTAAAGAAAATCAAAAGCTGGGCATACATCTTTAATCATATCACTGGAGGCAGGGTCAGTAATATTTACTTCTATGACTTCAGCTACTAGGTGATTTTAAAATTTGTCTTGGAATACCCAGTAACCAACTCAACTCTTATATTCTACAGGTACTCAAATTGAAGATGTTCTGAATACCTGTTCCAGAACAGCTCCTTTACCCACTTAATTGTGCAAGCTATAATCCTAGGGATTTTTTTTGTATCTCCTCTGTTTCTTCATCTTAGATTCTTTTTTCAATTAAAATTTCTTATTATTGCTGTGTTTATGGAATGGTGTAAATGTAAGTTTGTGTTCCATGAAGTGTGTGGAGGTCAGAGACAGCTTTGTAGAGTCAATGTTGTCATTAGCTTGTCACCTTGTTCCACCTGTGTTGACTGAGGTTTCCTGTCCTGCCTGATCCTGCAGCCATTCAGTCCCCCAAAATACACAGAGGTCTACATTAATCATAAACTGGTTGGCATAGTAGCTCCATCTTCCTCTTAATTAATTCTTACATCTTACTTTAACCCATTATTCTTGTCTGTGTTAGCCACATGGCTTGGTACCTCTTTTGGCAAGGCAGTCACATTTTGTGTCCTCTGCATTTGGATGACGACTGTAGACTGAAT
Organism: Microtus ochrogaster; assembly: GCF_000317375.1. Classification (NCBI taxonomy): domain Eukaryota; kingdom Metazoa; phylum Chordata; class Mammalia; order Rodentia; family Cricetidae; genus Microtus; species Microtus ochrogaster. The sequence continues at coordinate 30,915,813 of NC_022012.1, read as the reverse complement.
CTTTCCTCTTCCCAGAATTCTTGTTGCCCCGCCTTTACTTCCTGCCTGGTTACTGGCCAATCAGCATTTATTTAAAATACAAGTGACAGGGTACAGACCATTGTCTTACAGTACCCCCCTCCTGTTTTTTAAGAACAAGAACTCTGAATCGAATCTCCTTTGTTTAGCTTTTCTCCTGACCATTATTCATAATAACTTGTAACCAACATTCTAAACAAAGACAAAAATTCATAATATATTTTTTGGGGAATGTGGGCGTAGTTTTCCAGCCTACTTTCTGCTGATTGGGGGCACTGATAATCTTATAGGGACCTAAAGAAAATTTAGAATCATGGTCAAGTCCTGACAGGAATATTCTCTGAGGCTTGATCATTTCAGCCAGCAGTCTTGAGGCTGTTCTGGAAGTAGAACTCAGACATCTGGGCCATCTGCTCCTATCGGAGATTTTTCAGGATGTTGTCCATAATCAAACCTGATTTTTTTTCTTAACCTGGAATGAGTCCACAGTCTCTCATTTCCTGTGGAAACAAAAACAAAACCTCTTCTCCAAAGTAACATATTTTTTGACTTAAATTTTAAAGTCAAGCCATTTTCAAAATATATATGTTGGGTTAATCCAGCAGCATTTATAATCAAATATCTTTTAGCAGCTTTTGCTCTTTCCTCAGCCATCAGACAATTTAAAGATAAAATAATAACATACAGTATCCAGACTCTCTATGTATTTTCATCTTTATGTGGCTTTATTTAAAGCTCTATTATTTTTATTTTTAATTTTTTGGCTTTTTGAGACAGGGTTTCTCCGTGTATCGTTGGCTGTCCTGGAGCTCTGTAGACCAGGCTGTTCTTGAACTCACAGAGATCAGCCTGCCTATGTTTCCCAAGTGTTGGGATTAAAGGTGTGTGCCACCACACCCAACTACGCTCTTTCTTAGTTTTTTATTTTAAGAACTTTATCCTTTTCCTTTTCTCTCACAAGCCTACATATATTTTTTAGCACACTGTAAACCATTTATTGGTTTCTTCATTTGAGTCTATTTTTACTCTCTCTTTTTCTGACTACATGAGTCTTTAATTTGCTGAACAGTAGGCTAGGATTAAAGCCATGGCTTTGACAGCTGTATCCAACCCATTCCTTAGTTTTCTGAGAGCCTAGCTTCATGGTGGAGGTACTGACTGGAGCCATGTTTATTGCCACATCTCTGTGGAGTTTTAAGGTCCCTGTCACCACCAAAAATCATGTGGTTGGCAAGTCATAAACACCATTTAAGTGTTTGCTGGCAGGTTCTCTTAAAATAGCTGTAAGGTTTTTTGCAGCTAAAGCTGAGTCAGGAAGCCTCTCTTAAATGAGGTGCATTTGCCTCTAGCGAACAGAGCCTACCTGAGAAAATGCTTTCAAGAAGCCTGCTTAACTCTGTTCATTTTTGTCTAGAATTATTTTCCAAACTCTCTCAGGTTATAAGTGGTTTTAGCTGTTTATGCTGGCACCATTTGTTGACAGAGGTTTCTGTCCCACAGGGTCCCACAGTCATTTAGTCCCAAATAAACACACAGAGGCCTACATTAATTATAAACTGATTGGCATAGTAGCTCAATCTTCTTCTTAATTAATTCTTAATCTTACATTAACACATTATTCTTGTCTGTGTTAGCCACGTGACTTGGTACCTTTTTTGGTGAGGCAGTCACATCTTGTATCCTCTGTGTTTGGCTTCCTCTCTGTCTGGGTGACGACTAAAGACTGAATCTTTCCTCTCCCTAGAGTTTTCATCGCTCTGCCTCTACTTCTTGCCTGGTTTCCCCACCTATGCATCCTGCCTGGCTACTGGTCTATCAGCATTTATTTAAAATACAAGTGACAGGGTACAGACCATTGTCCCACAGCACACCTGAGAAGAGGGACTTTGAGTTGAGAAATTGTCTCCATCGGATAGGTGTGGACATGTCTGAAGGGAATGTTCTTATTTACTAATTGACGTAGGAAGGCCCAGCCCACTGTGGTGATGCTGTCCATGGGCAGATGGGCCTGGACTGTATAAGGTAGGTAGATGAGCAAACCAGGTCAGGCAGGCCAGTACACAGACTCCTCATGGTCTCTGCTTCAGTTCCTGCTTTTAGGTTCCTGCCTTAGCTTCCCTCAATCATGGACCATGACCTGTAAGACAAACTCTTTCCTTTCCTACGTTGTTTTTGGTCAGTGTTTAGCACAGAAACAGAGAACCAAACTAGAATAGTTGGCTGTCTTCTTCCACAGTTCCTAGGAATCAAACTCAAGTCTCTGTGCTTGTGCAGCAAACACCTTAACCTGCTAAATTATCTTGCTCTCTTAGATCCTCTTGATAAGGCAGATTGGGGACAGTTCCACATTAAACTCTTCTCTTTGTATTTTTGTTGCCATAATTTTAGCTCGGATCTTTACCGTTTCTTAACTGGTCTTTTAATCAACTTCCAGTGTCTACCTCTACTTCATCTGATCTAGGAAACTGACTTCCTGATTTTGACTTTTCTGTTCCATTTCAAATTATCTTTACAATACAACTAGACAGAATCTGTTATTTATAGATACCAATTTAATTTTTAGTGCCCCCCAAAGTGATCAGTTAGGAGAATTCATTTTAATGAATTTTTCAATGCAGTTTTAAATGCAGAAAGTATTGATAGCATGAAGATCAGTTACCTTTCCATTTTCTATTTCCTCAGCCTTTCCTTTTCTCCAGACATATCTGCTCTCAACAGTTTAAAGTTCATGAGTCTAGACCACCTAATTTTTATACACATGCATACAGATAAATTTTTGATTGGGTTGCATATCCTGTTATTTTTATTTAATGACATTGTATTATATTGATTGTTCTGCAGTTGGCTTTTTAAACTTCACATATTAAACTGATAATAAATTGATTTTTATGTGTAGTAAAGAAATAAAAATATTTAGGTATACTGGTACCCTTTTGGAGGTATTTCTAGCATTTTATGTCTCTAACTTCTATTACATTTACTCATTGGAAGGCAGTGACACTGCTCAAAACCTACCCTCCTCCTCAGACTGTGACAAGCAAAAATGCTGTAGGCCTTATCAGAAGTGCCTGGGAGGTGATTTTATCAATGGATCAATTTTAAAATGAAAAAAAATTTAAATAAATGTGGGGAAGAAAAATGAAATATAAAAAGTAATTCTGTGCTTCTTGTAATGTATGATGAAAATATTGTAAAACTTTTAAAACAAAATGTTGGGATATATAAATATAATACATAGATAAATTCTTATAGAGCATTTAAACATTAAAGATTGGGGATTTTGGTAGAGTGCTTGGTTGATTTGTACATGAATAAGCCTGTGGTTTGATGCCCAGCCCTGCATAAACTGGGTGAGGTGTTGGAGGCCTGTAGTTGGAACAGTGAAAGGTGGAGGCAGGAGGACCAAACTGCATGGTCATCCTATGCTACATACGTAGCAAGTTTGAGGCCTGCTTGGGTACATGGAGTGAACCCTCCCTCAGACCCCTCAAAAAGTATACAGAAAAAGTATGAGTCCCCCATTAAGGCCCTTCCTCGAAATTCTAATTCTAAAATTCCAATTCTCTTCCCAGTATTAATCATGTTAGTGTATGTATTTTTATAGTATTTCGTAAGCATTTAAGTACATCTGAATGTAGGTGCTTTTAAAACTTGTGGTGAAGGCTTGGTGAGATGGCTCAGAAGTTAGGGGCCTTTTGCTGTGATCTCTCTGAGTTGGATCTTAGGAACCTCACAGTAGAAGGAAAAACTAACTCCTGAGTGTTGTCCTCTGACTTCTACACATGCTCTGTGGCATGCTAATCTGCCTCCTCCCCCACAATAAATGGGTGTTTAACTTTTTTAAATTATTGTAAATACAAAATTTAGCATTTAAATAATTGTACTTATAATATAAATATATTTTTGACATTTGGAAACAGTTTCCATATTTAGCCCAGATTGGCATTGAGCATGAAAACTTGCCACAGTCTCTAAATATTAGGATTATAGGTGTAGGCCACCACTCAGCTCACTTTAAGCCTCTTCAAATATACGTTCCAGTGGCATAAGTACCGTCACATTGAGAGATATGTAGCCTGACACCCATCTATGTCTAGAACATTTTCTCACCTTATAAATCTGAAATCCTATCGAGAACTCTATATTAATTAAATAAGTCTCCCACTTCCTCCTCCTTACCTTCCTGCTTCAATCTGATTCTGACTGTTTTAAGTACCTCATGACGTGACTTCCTACAGTATTTGTCCTCTTGTGACTGTCCTGCTTTGCTTAGCATAATGCTACAGCTTAGTACAGTATTTTCACTTTAAAGTCATTAATAGTATTTGTGTGTGTGTGTGTGTGTGTGTGTGTGTGTGTGTGTGTGTGTGTTGCGTTTTGTTCATTTATTCATCCACCCATGGACACTTGGGTTGTTTCCTGTATTGCTGTACTGACCAGGAGTATATAACTAACTGAAATGTCCCATTCTGCTGTTGAAGGCAGTAACTAGAGAGACAGTGATGGAAGAAGCTTTACTGGTAACAAACTAGCAAGTGTGAGATAGAAGGCTTTCACACCCAGGTTTCATCTTGCCAGAGGTTACAGACTTCAGCTATAGTCAGGTGAGCTCTGTACTACTGATGATGAATGCTTTTGTGTGTTTGTTCTGGGAAACCCAGGGCCTCGTGCATGCTAGGCAAGTATTTTCTATGGGGCTCCTACACCTAGCTTGGCAATTAATTCTTATAATTGTGTTGATGTGGTTTTGATGCTTTCCATAAGTCACCAGGAATAGCAGGTGTATGTGGTTTCTGTAAACCTAATGCTAATGAGTAGGAAAGTAGGAAGTCATCTTGCCAGGGGCTTTCTTGAATGTTTCCCTTTTCTTTTCTTTTCTTTTTTTTTTTTTTTTTTTTTTTTTTGTGAGGCTGATTTCAGTGTTAACTATTTGAAAAGTGGGTCATAAGAGAGCAAGGCAAAACAGACACAGTGAAAATCCATCTGCTAATTGCTAGGATGTGAGTTAACTGATTCAGTTTCAGTTAACAAACTTCTAGTGTGTGCATGACTTAATTGAATTGTAGTTTTAGGTCTCTGGGGTGATAGCTTATTGTGGTTCTTGATTTTGAGGTTTACTTCAGGTTGCTTGGTCCCACGTTCTTAGGTAGAATATCACTGTGGCAGATATATGTGGAAGAAAGGGGTGTTCAAGTCATGGTAGAGGGAAAGAGAGGAAGGGAGTGGAGGCCCAGTATGTCTTTGAAAGTCACTCCCAATGGGCTACTTTCTCCAAGTAGGCCCTACCTCATAAACATTTCAAAGCCTGCCAAAATAGCACCTATAGCTGGGTACATGTATATGAACAGATGGGGGTGGCATTTCATATTCCAAGCATATCAGATTTGAGATTTCTCCTATTTGCTATGTTACCTTTTTATTCCGAGAGTATCCATTTGTACGCAAGTATTACTATAGTCCATTTTATTTTTTTCTAACATTACCTATATTTAGTATTATATTCAAGAAATTGCCTGATCTGGTGTTAATAGCTTTCCCCTCTTCAAGGCATTCTGTAGTGTGCTTTCTTATGTTTACATCACTTGATCTGATTCATGTTGAGCTAAGGGCCTACCTTCATTTTTTTTTTTTTGCATGTGAATAGCCATTTCCCAATACTATTTGTTGAAGAGACTGTCTTTTCCCCAGGATGACCTTGCTTTCCTTATTTAGTGCTTTTGATCATATGTACCAGGGCTTATTTGTAGTCATTTAATTAATATACATGCTATATTTGGTTTAGATATTTCTGTTTAAAGGTTCTGATTTAATTTATATGGTTCTGTGGGGTCTATAACTCAGCAGTAGAGTGTTTGCTTTACATGTACAAGCCCCCAGTTTTCATTCCCAGCACCACAAAAGGAAAATAAGTGTTGTTGATCCCTTAACATTGATCTCAGCTGGCAGCATCACTAACTCAAATGTAAACAAAACTAATCTAACATGTATTATCTCTGCAAGGCATATCCCAACAATAGCCTCCCACCCCCAGTGCACGTGTGTCTTGTGCTAAGAAATTAATATACACCCCAACTTTTCTATGCTTTGGAGTGATAATATATCAGCAATATACTGTGGGGAGAGGGTCATCTTAACCAGTGAAATCACCAACAGAAAGTACAAAAACACATCAAGTTTGCTACCATGTAGATTGCAGAAAGGATGCTTATTTATGATATGAGAGCTGAAACAGAGTCCCAGCTGGCAGCATACATGTTTCGTTACTCAGATCTTTCATGTCTCTGCATGTCTGCCAAGGACTACATAAGCACTGTGAGTGTTGGGGTTCCGTATAGATTTGAACGTGCAGACAAGTTTGTAAATATGATGGTGAGTACAAATAATAAAGATTAGCTACCTGTACAGTTTGGTATTTTGTGAGTTTTCACAGGGTTGGCAAACATGCCACAGTCAAGATTAAAACATTTTCATCTCCTGCAAGAAATCCTGTTGCCAGGTACAGTCTAGTTCCTTAGTCCTGCTTCTGGTACTAAAGATAAATAACTTTACAATAAAGAATTTTAAACTATTTTTTTAAAGTAGAAATTATTACTTGACATAAAATGTCCAGGTAGGTGTACCAACTAGCCTGAATTTTCTAGAAGATATAGTAGGTAATGAGCCCCAGTTTCTTCTAGCCGTACCGGTTCCAGGAAGAGTCAGTAGTCAGACACATGAAGAGGATTCACAGAACTTTTAGCAATTTGTCACTTTTGTAAATTGATTTGTGTAGCAGGTTTATGAGGAGTATCGGTCGGGACTGAGCAAATACCATGCTTCACTGGCCTTTCAGTCTGGAGTGGATCAAGAAGAAGACAAGAAAGAGGTATGTTTCTGAATTCTCTGTGATGTTGGAAGTAGTTCACTATTTTAACTCGTTAAAACAACAGAAATTCTGGAGCTGACCCTTTGAGAGAATGGGGTCTCACAACCATCTGTATCTCCAGTCCCAAAGGATCTGATGTCTTCTGGCCTCTGCAGGGCACTGTTTGCAGATGGTACATAGTCATCATCACAGGCAAAACACTTTGCTAACATGCACAAAAGATAAAAAATATTTGAGTAACCCAAAATGCATTCTGTCAGCTGGACTGTTTCAGCTCCATATCACAAACAAACAGCTTTTTGCAATCTATTTGGTGCCATATTTGATGCATTTTTAGTGCTTTTTTTTAAAAAAAAAAATTGGTGATTTCTCTGGTTAAGATAATCCCTCAACTATTCTGCTAATATACTATTACTCCCAAGTATAGAAAGTTGTAGTGTGGATTCAACTCCTAGTATAAGGAGCAGAGGGAGGGGAAGGCTGTTATGTGCCTTACAGAGAAAATAAGTGTGTTAAAAATATTAATATAAAAAAAAAAACTAGAGACCTGGGGAGATGGTTCAACAGTTAAGAGCACTGACTGACAGTCACTGACTGCTCTTCCAAAGGGCCTGGGTTCAGTTCCCAGCATCTACATGGTGACTCACAGTCATCTGTAACTCCAGTCCTAGAGGATCCAACCCTCTCTGTGGACAGTGCAGTGTACAGACACATGTTGAACAGTCATACAGGTGGGCAAAACATCCACACACATAAAAATAAATACTTTTTAAAAAAGAAAGAAATGAATAAAAACAGAAATTCCAAAGATGTTATGACATTATAATATGCTTAACTTTTCTTTTAGGCTTGTAGGTTTTGAGATGCACATGTTTGATCCACGTGAATTTCTCTAGCTGTGTATATTTTCCACTATAGCTTACTTATAGGAGTACTTTAAATGTATGGCTTCTCTTCCTCTTCAGGTAAAAAGTACTCTACCAGTTTTAAATCCTGGCCATGGGCTGATGTCAGATGAGAAACATTTTTTGATGCGTCTTCAATAATGAGAGTCATTCTTCAGATTAAGGTTCTTTCACCAAAGAAGTCATATATTGACCTAGTGTATGTGTAGATATGTCATCCCTTTGAGTAGCTTGTGTCCTTGAAAGAGAATATGTAAATCCCAAAGTATAAACAGATCATGCATAGTATAGTAGCACTTGCTTTTATTATGCTCATTCTGTTTATTAGCATGATACCCTGATAGACTTGATCCCTCTGCACTTCTTATCATGTGTGGTAGGCTTTGTGATGTGATTTTAGTCTTTACAGATTCAATGGGCTATTGTTCTATTATAAAATGCCTGCCTTTCTTTCTCAGAGGCCCTCCTTTTATGATACTGCTTGAGAACACAGAGTAAATATAGTATGTACCTTAATTGTGTCAAATATAACAATTTCCCAGGTACTATTGACAAGTGGACTACACAAGGTCAAACTAATACACTGTTTTTTCTTCAGATGATGTTTTAAGTATTTCAGCTTTTACTAAGGGCAAACTAAATTTGCATTTTCACTGGTTTGTCTATGAACAAAGTAGCTATGTACTTGAAAACATGCTTTTCTTATTGTATGTACTGCTGTTGATACAGAGGAAGTTGATGACTTTATCACATGTAACCTCATTATCTGACAGTTTTCTTCTCTTTAGAATAAGAATATTGTCCTTTGCAAAGCTGTCTGTGAATAGGCTAGATAATTTTAACTTCTTTCCTTTAGCGTCAAAAGCAATACTTGAAACACAGGAGACTTTTCATGGATATTGAGAGGGAGCAAGTGAAAGAACAAAACAGACAAAGAGAACAAAAGAAGAGAATTGAAAAGTAAGTTCTTTTGATTCCCATTCTAAGGCTTAAATAACTGCTAAGGTAATGTTATGCTTGCTAAGACTAATGGTTAGAAAACATCAAGTTTGGGCTTGAGGTATTGCTCAGTGGTAAAATATCCTTAGCATTCACAGTGCCCTAGGTTCAGTCTCCAGTTACCATGCCACTCACTGTCCCAAAAGGGGGGAAAAAGAGGAGGAGAAATTACCAGGTAGCAATTTTGTGGTTTTGCCTTCTGAGCTAGACGTAGTCACTTTTGATCTAAAGTATTAAAGATATAATTAAGTATACGCATACACACACACACACATATATAATATATATTTTTTTTTCTTTTCGAGACACAATCTTACTTTGTAGGAACGCACTGTGTAGACCAAGTTGTCCTCAAACTTGTAGTCATCTCCCTGCATCAACCTTCCGAGTGCTGGGATTATAGTTGCACTACTGTGTCTTTTGGATTTTTTTATACACTTAATATTTTAGAACAATTTTTAGTTCATAGCAAAATTGAGCAATAAAGTTCTCATATACCTCTTGTCTCCAGACATGCACAACTTTCCCACTACTTCAGTTTTTTACATTCGAATAGCCTACATCAGCACACTGTTACCCAGAGTTCATGACATGCTTTAAGATTCATTCTTGATTTTGTGTATTCAAGTATATAGTAATGAAATGGGTTCACGCACATATTATACAGATTATTTCCATTGCCTTGAAAACCTGTGCTGGGCCATTTCCCCCCTCTCAAGGCCCTTAACCTTGGCAATAGCTTACCTCTCATCTGGCCTTGTGAGTTTTCCTTCTCCATTGTGTGTGTAAGCTTTTCAGGTTAGTTTCTTGTAGTTATTGATATGCATTTAAGTTTCTTTCATTGCCTTTTCATGGGTTGATAGCTGTTTCTTCTACAAATAGGGTGTGTGTGTGTGTGTGTGTGTGTGTGTGTGTGTGTGTGTGTGTGTGAGAAGAACTCTGATGCACATGGAGGGCAGAAGTTTTCTTTCATCCTAAGGATCATTCTCAGGTTGTCAAGCTTGGTGACAAACTCCTTCACTGGCTGAACCAACTTGTTAGCCAAATAGCTGTTTTAAAAAATATATAATAAAAAATTTAATTAATAATCTGCTGTCTTGATGTATCCCTGTTTTACGTTATCATTTGACCTGCTGAAGGACATCTTTGTTGCTAATAAGATTTGGCAGTTTTGAATAAAGCTACTATAGCAAACTACTATGTAAATTTTTCTGAGGGCATAAGTTACTGGCTCATTTAGATAAATAAATAAGAAGGACTGTGATCTCTGGATCATAAGCAAAATGTGGATCATGTACTTGTCAGTATTTGGTGTTGTCAGTGTTTGTGGTCTGTTCATTCTAATAAGTATATGTGTTAGTATCTCAGTGTTATAACTTTATTTCCTGATGATCTATGGCATGCAGTATCTTCTCATATGTTTACTTGCCATCTGTATATCTTCTTTGGTGCTATATTTATTCAGGTCTGTTGCCTATTTTTCACTTGGGTCTTTTGTTTCTATTTTTAGTTTTATAGTTTTATTAGTTTTTTTCATACAATATATTTTGATCATATTCTTTCCTTTCTTCAGCTCCCCTTATCAACCCAACTTTGTGTTTTCTCTCTCTTTTTCTCTCTCTCTTAAAACAAACCTAAAAAAAAATCAAAGCATACTTTAAAAAAGCAAACAAAAAGATACACACACACCAAAAAGTGCTCAAAAATCCATGTTTTGTGTGTGTGTGTGTGTGTGTTCAACTACTCCTGAGCATGGGGCCTGCCCTTGAGTTGGTTGATAATACCCAGTGAGACTCTATTTGAAAAATCTAGCTTTTTATTTCCTATCATGTGTCAGTTGCAAATAACTTCTTGGTTAGGAGTGGGGCTTTATGCCCATGTCCCCTTCTCAGTTGTGGAACTTTCTGGTTTGAACCTGTGCAGATCCTGTGCTTGCTTTCATAGTCTCTGTGAGATCATATGTTGTTTCAGCTTTATGTCTAGAAAATGTTTTTGCCTTAAAGTCTTCCCCTACCTCTGGCTGGCTCTTACAGTTTTTCTGCCTTCTCTTTACATAGACCTCTGGGCCTTAAGGAAGAGGGGTTTGGTGTAGACGGATGTTTCTGTCCTGCCTGGTCCTGCAGCCATTCAATCTCAAACACACAGAGGTTTATACTAATTATAAACTATTGGACCTTTTAGCTCTGGATTATTATTAACTAGCTTTTACAACTTAAATTAACCCATAATTCTTGTTTATGTTTAGCCACATGGCTTGGTACCTTTTTTTCAGCAAGGCATTCTCATCTTGCTTCCTCTGTGTCTGGCTGCTGACTGACTCTCTACCTTTCCTCTTCCTGGAATTCTCTTAGTCTGATCACCCGCCTATACTCCCTTCCTGGCTACTGGACAATCAGCATTTTATTAAACTAATAGGAGTGACAAATCTTTACAGTGTACAAAAGTGTTATCGCATAGCATTTCTCCTTTTTTTCTTTTCAAAACAAAAATTCTGAATCTGATCTCGTTTGTTTAGCTCTTTTCCTGACCATTATGCATAACAACTTGTAACCAACACCCTAAACAAAGACAAACACCTATTATCCATTTTTTGGGAATGTGGGTGTAGTTTCCTAGGCTACTTCCTGCTGATTGGGGGCACTGGTAATCTTACTAGGATTGAAAGAAAATTTAGGGTTATGGTCAAGTCCTGACTGGAGTTTTTTGTGAGGCTGGATCATCTCAGCCAGCAGCCTTGAGACTTTTCTGGATGTAGAACTCTGAGGAAACTGCAGCACAGATGCTCTAAAACGTTGAATCATCTGGGATGTCCACTCCTATCAGAGATTTTTTTCAGCAGGTCTTCCTCAATCAAACCTGATTTTTTTCTTCACCCAGAATGAATTTACAGCCTCTTATTTCCTGTGGAAATAAAAGCAGAATCTCTCTCCCAAAGTAACACATCTTTTGACTTAAATTTTGAAGTCAAGGCATTTTCAAAATATAAAGGTTGGATTAATCCAGCAGCATTTATCATCAGCTGTCTTTTAGCAGTTGTTGCTCCTTACTCAGCAGTCAAACAATGAAAAGAAAACACAATAACATACAATTTTCAGACTCTCTGTGTATTTATTTTCCATCTTTATGTGGATTTTAAATCTCTACTTATTTTTATTTTTAATTTTTGAGACAGGATTTCTCTGTGTATTTTTGGCTGTTCTGGAATTCACTCTGTAGACCAGACAGGCTGGCCTGGAACTCACAGAGAACCTCCTGCCTCTGCCTCGCAAGTGCTAGGATTAAAAGCATGTGTCACCATGCCTAACTACTCTATTTCTTTTTTTTAAAGGGCTTTCTCCTTTTTCTTTTTTCTCCCAAGCCCACACGTATTTTTTAACGCATTGTTTTTTCATCTGAATCTGTCTTTCCGGTATAGCTCTCACTCACATTGTCTGACCACATAAATCTTTCATCTGCTAAGCCATATGGCTAGGATGAAGGTGGCAGCTTTGGTGACTAGCTTGGCCCATTCCTTGACTTCCTGAGGGTCTAGCTTCATGGTGGAAGTATTGGCAGGAACCATGTTTATTGTCACAACTCTGTAGAGTTTCTGGGTTCATGCCACCACCAAGAAACTTGATGCCGGCTGTTCATGAACACCATTTAAGTGTATGGTGGCAGGACCTCTTAAAAGAGCAACCATGCAGTTTTTGCTGCTAATACTGAATCAGGAAATCTCTCTTAAAGGAATCACACCTAGGGCTGGAGAGATGGCTCAGCAGTTAAGAGCATTGCCTGCTCTTCCAAAGGTCCTGAGTTCAATTCCCAGCAACCACATGGTGGCCCACAACCATCTGTAATGAGGTCTGGTGCCCTCTACTGGCCTATAGGCATACACACAGATAGAATATTATATACATAATAAATAAATAAATAAATAAATAAATAAATAAATAAATAAATAAATAAATATTTAAAAAAAGGAATCACACCTTTGCTTACCACCAGCCAACAGAGCCAACTGGAGAAAAGACAGTTACCAAGAAACTGTACTTGACTGTTCTTGTCTGTCTAGAAACCTTTTTTAAAGCCTTCTCAGGCTTTATGTGGAAATTCCTACCACACATTTGGGTGCAATTTGTGAAGCCCAGCTAGCTCAGTTGGTAGAGCATGAGACTCTTATTCTCAGGGTCATGGGTTCGAGTCCCATGTTGGGCACCATTTGTAGATTGAAGTTTCTGTCCCATCCAGTCCTATAGCTGTTCAGCCCCAAAGAAACACACAGAGACTTATATTAATTATGAACTGTTCAATCTATTAACTCAGGCTTATTATTAACTAGCTCTTAAAACTTGAATTAACCCATAACGCTTGTCTGTGTTTAGCCACATGGCTTGGTACCTTTTCTCAGTAAGGCATTCTCACCTTGCTTCCTCTGTTTCTGGCTGGTGACTGACTCTCTGCCTTTCCTCTTCCCAGAGTTTTCTTAGTCTCATTGCCCTGCCTATACTTCCTGCCTGGCTACTGGACAATCAGCATTTATTAAACTAATATGAGTGACAAATCTTTACAGTGTACAAGAGCATTATCCCACAGCAGTTTTTTAAAGACATCTTATTTAGGGCTGACTGTTCTGAAGTCTCTCACTCCCTGCACATTGTCTATTTGTGGATCTCCATGTTAATTTTCATTTATTGCAGGAAGACTTTTCTCTGATGAGAGTTGAGTGATGTCTGCTCGATGGGTATAACAATGTATCGTTAGGTATCATTTCTTTGCTATGTTCTTTTAGCAGAGTAATAGTACTGTGTTTTCCTCTAGGCTCATGGCCTATCTAGTCTCAGGTTCTTGGCCACTTTAGCAGTGTCAGGCATGACTTCTGTCCTATAAAGTGGGCCTTAAAAACCAATCAAAAAGCGACTGGTTACTCCCATAGCAGTTGTGCCACTGTTGCATCAGTATACCTTGCAAGTAGGTCTCTGTTGTAGGCAATAAAGTCTATAGCTGGGTGATACTGATGTTTACTTTCTCCTCCAGCACCATGCATACAAGTCAGGAGAGGTGATACACCAGCTCTATTTCTCTGTTTTTAATGACATTGTTTCCTTATTTTGACTTTGAGAACTTTTATGTATATGTTGAGTTTAAGATCTTTGTAAAATCTTTTTAAATACTTTTCAGTTTCTGTCATGTCTTCTCATTCTTTTGACAATGCCTTTTTCAGAACAGAAAATTTTAATGGTCTAGTTTATCATTTCTTTCTCATGGATTAATTCTGCCATATCTAAATCATCTTCTAGGAACTATATGGTTTTTATGTTTGGCTCTATAATCCATTTTGAGGGGCTTTTATTATTGCCTTTTGAGATAAAGCCCAGACTTGTCTAGAACTCAGTGTATCTAAGAATGATCCCAAACTGCTGTCCCTCCTACCTGCACCTCTCAGTGCTGAGATTACAGTTCTTGATCCCACCATGCCTAGTTTAGAGGTGGGTTTTTGTTGTTTGTTTTGTGATTTTTTGAAAATAGGATCTTGCTATACAGTTCAGATTGGTCTTGAACTCATAGTCTTTCTGTTTTAGCCACTGAATCTCTGGGATTATAAATAAGTGCTATCATGCTTGAGTGTACAGTTTGAATTAAGTTTTTATACGAAATATAAGGTCTTTGTTTAAAATAATTTTTGTATGAAGATACTCAGATTTTCCCAGCACCACTTATTGAAAAGACTGTCTTTTCTTCATTGTGTTACTTTTGCCCCTTTGTGAAAGGTCAGTTGACTGCATTTATGTACTTCCATAATAAAAATCTCTGTTCTATTTTATTGATCTATTTGTTCACTCCTTTTGCAAATACTACACAGTCTTAATTATTTTAGGTGTTTAGTAAGTCTGAAGCTTTAGCCCTCCATTTTTCTCCTCTTAGATTGTATCTTTACAAGGTATCTAAAAAAGGTATCTTATCTTTTTACAAACTTTAGAATTAGTGTGTCTGTGTCCATAAGATTACTTGCTGAATTGCACCGGAATTCCATGATCTGTAGAAAAGACTGGGAGAATTAACATGTCAACAGTACTTACCATTATAATTTTTTATGTTTTTCTAAAAATTGATTTAATTTGTGTGTATGAGTGTTTGTTTACATATATGTCTATATATCACATGCATTCATGTCTGTTGCTACATAGGCCAGAAGTGGAAGTCAAATCCCCTGGAATTGGAGTTATAGACAGTTGTAACAGCAGTGTGGGTGCTGGGAATCAAAGCAGAGTCCTCTGGAAGAGTGGCCAGTGCTCTTAAAACTGCTGAGCCATCTCTCCAGCTCTACTTTCTCTCTCTCTCTCTCTCTCTCTCTCTCCTCTCTTCTCTCTTTCTTTCTCTCTTGATTACTAACACACACACACACACACACACACGTGTGTGTGTATATATATATATATATATATAAAATTTTTCACAATCTGCTTTTTCCCCTGTTCCTTATTGACATGTAGGAAAATGACTTTTTATAGATCTCTCTTCTTTCTTTCTTTCTTTCTTTCTTTCTTTCTTTCTTTCTTTCTTTCTTCCTTGATTACTAACATATATATAATTTTTTACAATCTGCTTTTTCCCTGTTCCTTATTGACATGTAGGAAAATTACTTTTTAATTACTTTTTATGTAATCCTGCTGTTACTATTCGTTTCAAGAGTGTTTTGATGATTCTTTTAGAATTTCAATGTAGATGAATATATCATCTTTTTGTTTGTTTGTTTTTTGTTTGTTTTTTGAGACAGGGTTTCTCTGTAGCTTTGGAGCCTGTCCTGGAACTAGCTCTTGTAGACCAGGCTGGCCTCGAACTCACAGAGATCTGCCTGCCTCTGCCAACTGAGTGCTGGGATTAAAGCTTGCGCCACCTCCGCCCGGCGAATATATCATCTTTAAACAAAGACATTTTTTTCCTAGTCTCTAACCTTTATTTCCTTTTCTTGTCTGATTGCATTTGCTGAAACTTCTGGTGCAGTGTTGATAGAAAATGGTTGAGGGACCATTCTTGGTTGCTCCTGATCTTAGAAAGGAAGTTTAAATTTCCCACCATTAAATATGATCTTAACTGTGTTGGGGTGGGGGAGTAGGGCATATAGAGGTCAGACATGAGTGATGTTAAGTGTCTACCTCTGTCACTCTCCACCTTATTTTTGAGACGGAGTCCTTCACAGAACCTAGAGTTTGACTTTTTTTTAGCTAGGCTAGCCCCCCTTGAATCCTCATTATCCATTCCCCAGTGCTGGGGTTACCACCTCTGGCTTTTACACAGGTCCTGTTGCTTGCAGGCACTCTATCCACCAGGCTGTTTCCCTGACCATCTGAGATGGATATAATACCCATCTTGTGGTGTAATAATTGAATGAAATTGAGAAATATATATATAAAGGAGTTAGTATTGTATCTGACATTTGTAAAAATCACAGTAAGGAGTCTCTATCACTGCCACAATGTTTAATGAATAGAGGACAGACCGATGGAGAAAAGGAGACCAAAAATGTTGATTATATTGCTGAGAGTGGAGCAGGCATCATCTAGGGCTGTAGTAGGAGGCCGCTTACGCATTCCTGGCTGCCCAGACCACAAAATAATCACTCAGAAACTATATTATTTAAACCATTGCCTGGTCAATCACTTAAGCGTATTGCTAGCTAGCTCTTACATCTAGAATTTTAACCCATCTCCATTATTTTATAGTTTACCATGAGGCTCATGACCTACCAGCAAGGTTCCAGCTGGCATCTTTCCCCTCTGGCAGCTCCATAGCATCTCACAACTCTGCCTTCTTTCTCCCAGCATTCAGCTTCCCCCTGCCCAGCTCTACTCTGCCCTATCACAGGCCAACTTCTTTATTCATTAACCAATAAAAGCAACACATATACAGAAGGACTTCCTACATTATAGGGCAAGACTTCTTAACTTTTCATTCTCAGTACCCATTTTTATGCAACCCTGGGCACACAGTTTTATAAGTAGTATATATTTATTTCTTTGATATAAACTTTTGCCACATATTAAAGACAAGAGGAAATTTTCATACTAATGAAATGAATGTGCTTATTTTAGTTTTCCATAAAAATTCAACGTTGATTTGAATATTTGACCTTCAGGATGTAGAAGATTTTCAACATTTTTCAGATTTGATATTTCGATTTCATAATCATTAATTCTGGGAATGTGTTTCAGATAATTATGTAGTACAAAATTACTGAAGTGTGTTCAGAGCCTTGGTAGATGATGCTAGAAATTTTTTTTTTTTTATTTCTTTTGGTTTTTTGAGACAGGGCTTCTCTGTAGTTTTGGAACCTGTCCCGGAACTGACTTTGTAGACCAGGCTGGCCTTGAACTCACAGAGATCCACCTCCCTCTGCCTCCCAAGTGCTGGGATTAAAGACATGTGCCACCACCACCCAGCTAGAAATTCTTTTTTAATCCCAAATGAAAATGTATTTAATAGTTTTTTGATGTTGTTGTGTCACTGGTATTTTGCCTGCATGTATATCTGTGTGAAGTGTCAAGCCCTAGAACTGCATTTACAAACAGGTGTGAGCCACCATGTGGTTATTGGGAATTGAACCCAGGTCCTCTGAAAGAATAGCCAGTGCTGTGAACAGCTGAGCTATCTCTCCAGTCCCCATATTTAATAATTTTTAAACGAAACCCTAGTTTGCAACTGTAACAACAGCTTTTAAAATTAAAGTATTTTAACACAGTATAATCCAAAGGTTTACTAATTTGGATCCTACTAGTTGATACTGTCTTAAGATATAATAATTTGCTGGGCAGTAGTGGTGAATGCCATTAATCCCAGCACTTGGGAGGCAGAAGCAAGCAGATTTCTGTGAGTTCCAATACAGCCTAGGCTATATAGAAAAACCCTGTTTTGAAAAACAAACAAAAAAGATATAATAATTTGATCCTAAGGAATGATACAGAAAGTCTTTGTTTTAAGAGCAGGACACTCTATGAAAAACACTACAGTTTGCAATGTAACAGTAGTCATAAATCTCTGCTAAGGCTTCAGGCAGTGCTTAATGGCATCACATGGCTATGCACAGTACAAAGTGTCACTAAGTTCAGAATCAAGGCTGTGGGGAAGTGGTGATGTAATTTTGAATTTTCATCATTAGGTATTCAGAAACCTTTCATTGTTGCCAATTTTGTTTGTGTCCCCTCTATTAAGTTGTATAATCCTGTATGTAAGTGTGGCTCACAGTTTCAGAAATTGGGAGCTGGAGGACCATGACGACCAAATTCCCATCCTGAAGAGTACTGTCATCTTTCCTATATTTGATAAATAGAGATATTTTGTGAGCACAAGGAGCTGGTCATGGAACCAGTGAGTCTTGGCCAGGGACACTAAGGGCTTAGCAAATGGGGTTGAGATAGAAAGAGATTGTGTGTGTGCATATGTGTCAGGCTAGGTTAGTGGGTCCTAGGGAGAATCCTTATGAAGTATAGTTTTTTGTGTATTTTTTGGTAGAACTCTACTTTAATATTTCATGGATCCGTTGTATTTTTTTTTCCTTTGAGGCAAGTTTTCTTGTAGTCACGGTTGATTATGTAGTTGAGAATGACTTTGAACTCTTGACCTTCTTGCCTGTACGTCTTAATTACTGAGATTGCAGGCATGCATGGATTGAACACAAAACTTTGTGTATGCTAGGCAAGAAATCAACTAACAGTACTGCATCTATAGCTTCAATCTTTATGTTTTTAGTGTTCTTTAGAACTGTTCTTATATAATCTTACTCAATAACAACATTAGAACTTAAGTAAGGATATTGGCTTTGAGGAAGTCTGTAATACCTATGCTAGATTTATCTTACTGTGTCTTATCTTTTAGCCATAATTATGGTCTGATCAATATCAGAGCTATCTTCTAATTCTTTGTGTGTCCATCAGGTTAAAGACAGAATAGAAATGTATTTAGCTCAATTTGTTTCACTGAACCAATATTTCTCTCCTATAGGTTTGATGCCTAACCTAAATCTTATGACATGTGGCATAATCAATGGAGAATTTTTATTTAGCAAGACAACTGACTTTTAAAGAAAAAAAAGGTTTTTAGTCACTGTTTTCTACTGGATAATCTTCCTCTTCTCCTAGATTTATACTCAGAAAATAGTATGAAAGGTGCTGGTTGTTTTGCAGGTGACATCAGAAGACTTAAAATCATGTTGTTGACAAATAGGTTAATTTTTTTTTCTTTTTGTTTGTTTAAGAAACCAAATATGCATTGTAGGCGGTCCTTCTATTTATGTGTTGCTTTCATTGGTTAATGAATAAAGAAACTGCCTTGGCCTTTTAATAGGGCAGAACTTAGATGGGGAAAACAGAACTGAATGCTGGGAGGAAGAAAGCAGTCAGAGGGAAGTCATGGATCCTCTGCCTGAGATGGACACCGGTTAGAATCTCTGGTAAGCCACTGCTACGTGGCGATACATAGATGGGTTAAACTAATATGTAAGAGTTAGTCAATAAGAAGTTAGCCGGGCGGTGGTGGCGCACGCCTTTAATCCCAGCACTCGGGAGGCAGAGGCAGGCGGATCTCTGTGAGTTCGAGGCCAGCTTGGTCTACAAGAGCTAGTTCCAGGACAGGAACCAAAAAGCTACGGAGAAACCCTGTCTCGAAAAATAAAAAAAAATAAGAAGAAGAAGGAGAAGGAGAAGGAGAAGGAGAAGGAGAAGGAGAAGGAGAAGGAGAAGGAGAAGAAGAAGAAGAAGAAGAAGAAGAAGAAGAAGAAGAAGAAGAAGAAGAAGTTAGAGCCAATGGCCAAGCAGTGTTTTAATTAATACAGTTTCTGTGTAATTATTTCAAATGTAAGCTAGCTGGGCTGCCGGGATGAACAAACGGCCCTTTCTTATAATGCATTCTTTGATGGAGGTTGTGTATTTTAACTTGAATGCAAAAAACACTTTCAAAAATAATTATGGATTGGTTTTGTAAGCATGAATTGATTTGCTTCTCTTTGCCCACTTATAAGAATGAAATTATGTGGTTTCCATTAATTTATCAGCTGCTTATTGTGCTACTACTTATTGCCAGGTGTGTTATATTTAGAGATATGAGAAATGACAAACACAATTAGAGTTTTCAAGAAACCTATAGGGTAGATTTGGCTGAGGAATAGGGAAAAGTTAAATAAGTAGATCACCATCATGCTTTGTAATAAGAGTTACAAGGCTCCACTCCCAGATGGCTCCTGCCTCATTATATAATGAGGATAACATGATGGACCTCTTTAAAGGTGCTATGCTGATTAAAATAAGACAGTATCTTATATAAATGATTTGACATGGTGTCTGGAACATGGTGCATTTTCAGTAGGTGATAGTGGCTGCTATTATTATAAGAAACAAAAGAATATGTGAGAGCACAGAAACTAAAGTTGAGAGCCTGGGTGGCAGAAAGGGGAGACTTCCCAAACCTAAGTATTGAAGAATTACTAGGAATGGCATGAGATAAAGATGGAATTTGAATGGGGACGGGAATTGTAGGTTAAAGGAACTAGCATTGCAAAAGTGGTGGTTTGTGAGACAATATGACATTTCTAATGTAATCAGAGCTAAATAAATGGCAAGATTTGAGCCTTAAGACGTAAAGACAAAATCATAAAGAGCTTAGTGTGTCAGGAGGAAGTTGGACTTTATACTGAGAACAGTCAGGAGCCCAATTAGAGGCATTGTGGGAATAGATAAGACTAGCTGCTAGGAGTTTGTTGAAATAAGACAAGAAAAGAATGAAATTAATTTTAAAAGTATGGATTAAACCCTAATTGGGAGTTAGTTGCAGTACTACTGGGATCAGTTGGTTCAGACATCATTCATGGTAACAGTAACCAGCAGTCGTTAATGTTTACACCATTAGGTGTGACTTTGGATGCTTTAGAAGTTTTAGCTCATTTGCTCATTTCAGTGACTTGATAAGGTAGATTTTATCGCTTTTGTTCTAAGTGATCTGCCTAACATAAGATTACATCTAACCAGTGGCAAAACTGGGGCTTTGTCCCAGATTTGGTAGTTCCTTTGCCTAATTTTTAGAAATGTTTAACGTGGCCTGTCACACGTGAATAGGCCAAGGTGGTAAAGAGTAGAAGGTAGTTTTAAGAGAGGGATTTAAGGATGATACCTAAATCTGTGGCTCGTGCTTCCAAATGAATGAAGTACACATCTCCCAAGAAAGACATACATAAATAGAGGATAAATTTAAACTGGGGCCTATGGGCTTGAGGTATGAAAAAAACATCCAGTAAATATTGCAGTAAGAAATGTTAAATTCTTCTTCCTATTATTATCATTGGAGATGGGAAGATAGAATCTATGTAGCTCAGGTTGGTCATGAAGTCTCTGTAGCCAAGGATGACCCTGAACTTCTGAACTCCCTACTTTTGCCTCCTGGGGGGCTGGGATCCCAGGTGTGAGCTGCCATGCTGAGTATCCAGCCCAGGGTTTATGCCATGCAAGCATCCTACTAACTGAGCTATATTCCCAAACCTTGTTAAATTAATTGGTAAGGAATAATTCTTTCAGAGTTATGAAATGGGAGTCATGGAAAATGTTGAACAGGAAAAGAGTATGAACAAAGGCTGAGACTGTGCTAGGTGCGGCTTTAGGATTTAGTCTTGTGGAGCAAAGAGACAGACTTACATCTCCTTGAGAAGGTCTTTTTCTAGCAGAGCAGCTCTTCAGTTATGAATAGGCCTGTTTCTCCATTTTAGAAGAACTCCTTTTATTTGAATGTATTATTATTGTTGGTAAGTTTCTGTAATTACACAGGAAGAAGGTTCAGGAGTCAAAAGATAACCCCTATTTTTAGTTCTGTGTCTTTATTTTGGTTTCACTTTGTAAAGGATTAGTGATATGAATGGCCGTACAATGTGGAAGAGGACTGTTATAAGAAGAATATTGTAGAACATGATAGTACACACCTTTAATCCCAGCACTAGGCAGGCAGAGGCAGGTGGATCTCTGTGAGTTTAAGGCCAGGCTGGTCTATATATTGAGTTCTAAACTAGCCAAAGCTACCTAGTAAGACCCTGTCTCAAACAAAGCAAAACAAAACCCCACAAAGTTTTGAGTTGTTTCCTAAATTGTCTTATTGTTTTTATTTTGTTTTACGTACATATTCATAATGATACCACTTTGTTTTTAGAGTATACTTCATAAGTGTAAATATTAGTATCTGCTTGTTTAGTTGTGCAAATGCCCAGTATATTGAATTTATAGACCAACTTGCAGTCTCTTGGATCTTTACTTCTTTTTTTAGAAAAATTGACATTGGTTTCAGAATACTTTTCCTTATTACCAGAGAAATATTGTAATAGCAGTCACACCATTGTTTTGGCCTCCTCTGGCTTCTATTGTTTACTAGTAAAGGCGTGTTTGCATAAGATGTGTTGCAGACATTAGAGAATAGAAATTTGTTTATAGAGCATTTGTTTCTTAACCTTTGTAGCACTATCATTTTGGATTTTATGCTCCTTTCTGAAAGTGCTCTGTGGTGGTTAGTCTTATCCTGAGGAAATATCTCTGAGATATCCAGTGGAGATGTCAAATTGACAGGTAGATTTGGATCTCAAAGCCGTAATCTATGGCACTGCTATGGCTTTGTGAGTTACAGGTGACTGTGGGTGGTAACTGAAGCAGAAGCCAAAGATTAAGACTGGGGTGAGAGAATGTCATGTCATGAGAAAGAAAATACCTACTAGAGCTTGAAGATAAGCTTGCAAGGCAGACAGGAAGGGATGGGTCCAGAGAGGGGCATGAGGAAACCTGGCAGCAGAAACAATGCCCTCAAAGGCTGAGAAAAAAAGCTTCAAGAAGGAAGGAGTAGTTAGCAAGTCAGTAAGGTCAGGAAAGTGTTCCCACAGTTCCTCGGCCTTTTTTTTTTTTTTAATTTAGTGCTCCCCATAGAGCCTTTTTAGACGTTTCCCCAACACACCTTCAAATCTTAGTATACAGATAGAATGCATTTTTGTTTATATACTGTGGCTTTTTGGAGTGTCACAAACTATTGTAATACTTTAAATTATTTGTCCATTTGGGACAGCGTTGCCTATGCAGAGAAAGCATGCACCAAGTGGAGTAAGTGACCTTAAAAAACTGTTTTTTACTGGAGTGCTCCATCTGTAAGCTGTTTCAGAGGGGGTGGAGGCAAAAAGGTGAGATAACTGACTGAAGAGAACATCTAAGTGGAGGCAGGGAGTTAGTTAACGTCGTCAATTCTCCTATATCAGGGTTACCTACGATTTCAGCCCAAATAAAGAGAACCATCCAAAGAAGAAGGAACTTCATATGAGATTGTTTATGATGCTGGTTGTAGTGCACAAGCTAACACATGGTTTGAATTTGATGATTATCTTTTCTGTTGTCATTCACTTGTTTCTGTTTATATTTCATTATTGAAAACCTCACTCTGCTTCATCAGGAATTACTGACCATAACAAATTTGAATGTCCTCAAAGTATGTTTCTTAACTTTGAAAAGTTCTTTGGTCAGTGGTCAGAACCCACTCATAGGCACTCCAAAAGAATGTTTTACTAGCCCCTGAGTGTTCTCAGTCCAGTCGAGTTGATCAAGATGAGCCATTACAGAGCAGAGTTGGGGAGGAATACTTGTTGACCATCATGATGTTGCATTCTTAAAAGCACAGGTCACCATAGCATGGTTCACAGTATAATAATTAAGAATTAGTGAGCAGGGCTGAAGAGATGGTTCAGTAGTAAGAGTGCTAATTGCTCTTTTAGAGGATCCAGGCTTGATTCCCAGGACCGGCATGGTACCTAAAAGCCATTTGTAATTCCAGCTCCAGGGGATCTGATGCTATCTTTTTACCTTGGTGGGTACCACATGCATATGGTGCATGGAAAAACATGCAAACTAAATACGCATACACATAAAAATAAAGAAATTTTTCTTTAAAAGTGAAAAAAAGAAAACACAAGTAATCTGGGCAGTGGTGGCACACACATTTAATCCCAGCACTTGGGAGGCAGAGGCTGGTGGATCTCTGTGAGTTCGAGGCCAACCTGGTCTACAGAGCAGGTTCCAGAACAGCCAGGGCTACACAGAGAAACCCTGTCTCCAAAAACAAAAACAACAAAGAAGAAAACTTAGATCCTAGCCACGCACCAGTGATCTTAGGCTCGCCTGTTGAGTTGGCTCTCTCAGTCTCCTTCCGTTCTCTAACTTAGGTTGAGAGCCGCATAGGTTAAAGTCAGCACCGCCTCTGTGTGCCTGTGTGGGTTTTTCCACATCACCAGCTCACATTCCCAAGTTCATTGCCTTTAAATCTTGATCTTCCCTGGTATAAAGAGATTCCCTGTGCCCAGATTGCAGTGAGATTTCTCACCTCTGCCCTATTACACCTTTATGTTGTGCTGCAGTTTCAGTCATACCATAAAAACGTTTTTATGCGCTTTGAGAAATACTCAGCTTAGATTTATAGGGGTAGCTCAGAAAATACTAGCAAATGTGGGAAGGCAGTTGTGAGAAAACCCTTGTATAACATGGCCTTGTTTCTCTCTCCTGGGAGTGGCTAGTGGTTAGCTATCAGAATACGGATGAGTTAACTGCACACTGACAGCATCCATGCTGATTTTTCTAGTTTTAGTGTTGTAGTATGGTGTCTAGATCTTAAATTTAACCTAACAAAATGGAGGCTTTAATTTTCCCCTGGAATTGACAGTTTGCCACACATAGATAGAGGCTTAGAATTTTTAGCAGTCTTGCTTTATTCAAGAAGCATGAGTCTAGGGGCTAAAGGGTTAAGAGTTAAGGGTTCAGTGGTTAAGAGCACTTGGTTGCTCTTGCAGAGGACCTGGTTGGGTTCCCAGTACCCACATGATGGCTTATAACCACTCCAGATCTAGGGTGTCTGACACCCATGTACATGTGTATATACAGACAAAACACTTAGACACATAAAATAGAATAAATAAATCTTTGAAAAATATTTACCAGTACTGGGGTTACAGACACATGCTGTTGCACCTGACTTTTTCGTGGGTACTAACAATCCAAACTCAGACTCTCATGCTGGTATGGCAAACACTTTACTGACTGAGGCATCTCCCCAGCACCAAAAATTGGTAAGTTTTGACATGTATAGCACATGAAACCACCACCACCGGTGTCATGATAGTAAACATACCTGTTGTGCTGGCTAGTTTTATGTCAGAGTCATCTGAAAGGACGAAACCACAACTGAGTAAATTACTCCATAAGGACATTTTCTTAATTAGTGATTGATGGGGGAGGTCCTGGCCCATTGTGAATGATGTTATCTCTGGGCTTGGTAGCTTTGGGTTCTAAAAGAAAGCAGGCTGAGCACTCTAGAAAGCAGCAACCTCTGTGGCCTCTGCTTGAGCTCCTGCCTCTAGGTTCCAGCCCTACTGGAGTTCCTGTCCTGACTTCCTTCCGTGATAGACTATGCTGTGAAAGTGAATGTCTCATAAATCCTTTCCTCTCCAACTTGCTTTTGGTCAAGGTCATACATAGCAATAGTAATCCTAACTAGGGCAGCTGTCACCCTCGGGACTTTTGTCATATGACCTTTGGAAGACTTCTGCACCCTCTACCTCTAACACAGGCAACACTGGTTTGCATATTTTAGAGTTATATTCAAGCACACTTTGGAGATACTATAGGTTTGGTTCCCAACCACTGTAATAAAGTAAATATCACAAAAGACAGTCACATGAATTGTATTCCCAGTGCATATAAAAGTTATCTTTATTTTATACTATAACATCACCTATTAAATGTGTAATAACATTGTATCTAAAAATATAGAATGTATACACTTCGATTAAACATACTTTAGTAGATGGCATGGTGGTACACACCTTTAATCCCAATTCTGGGGAGGCAGAGGCAGGAATATCTCTGTGATTGGAGGCCAGCCTGGTGTACAGAGCAAGTTCTGGGCCAACTAGGGTGACATAGTGAGACCCTGCCTCAAATAAATTCTATATTAGTAAGAAATCTTGACAATCATCTGAGCCTTTAATTGTAATCTCTCTTTGTTAGTGGGATGTCTTTTCCTTGTGTTAATGACTGCTTACTTATCAGAAGAATGGTTACTGGATATTGAAATGGCTATGGGAGTTTTTATTATTTAAATTATTTTTATTTAGAGACAGGGTCTCTCATTCATTTTGTAGTCCAGGCTAGATTAGAACTTTCTGTGTAACCCTTATCAAGCCTTATCTTTCTCACATACCCAAATTAGCATACTTGGCTAACAGTTTCTTAGAATGAGGTACCATTAACCGACCCTTGTTTACATGAAAGGTATGTTTTGGCACATGGTACTACTTGATAGCATTTGCTCACAGTAATCTTTTCCAGAACACTTACAGCTACTTTTCCCAGGTCCATTAGATCTATCTATCCACAGGAAGTATGGGAATAATATTGATCTCTTCATATATCCCCATCAGAGCTCTTGGAGATCCAAGTTCATCGTCAACAATGAGTAAACTGTTTTTTTCCAGAAGAGCTTTTTGTTGTTTTTTGTTTTCCCTAAGAAGTACTTATTGGCAATCTTACCAAAAGCATTCTACAGATTCAATGCAATGCCCATCAAAATCCCAGCGAAATTCTTCAAAGACCTCAAAAGAATGGTACTCAACTTCATATGGAAAAGCAAAAAAAACCCAGGGAGCCAAAACAATCCCGTACAATAAAAGAACTTCTGGAGGCATCACAATCCCTGACTTCAAACTCTACTACAGAGCTACAGTACTGAAAACAGCCTGGTATTGGCATACGAACAGACAGGAGAACCAATAGAACCGAATAGAAGACCTGAAGGTCAATCCACACATCTTCGAACACCTGATCATTGATAACGAAGCAAAAAATATCAAATGGAAACAAGAAAGCATATTTAACAAGTGGTGCTGGCATAACTGGATATCAACATGTAGTAGAATGAAAATAGACCCATATCTATTACCATGCACAAAACTCAAGTCCAAATGGATCAAAGACCTCAGCATAAAGCCAGCCACACTGAGCCTTATAGAAGAGAAAGTAGGAAATACACTTGAACACATTAGCACAGGGAACCACTTCCTAAATATAACCCCAGCAACACAGAGAGAAACAATTAATAAACGGGACTTCCTGAAACTGAAAAGCTTCTATAAAACAAAGGACACGATCAACAAGACAAAATGACAGCCTACAGAATGGAAAAAGATCTTTACTAACCCCACATCAGACAAGTCTGATCTCCAAAATATACAAAGAACTCAAGAAATTGGACACCAAAAGATCACATAATTCAATAAAAAAAAAATGGAGTACAGACCTAAACAGAGAACTCTCAACAGAGGAATCTAAAATGGCTGAAGACACTTAAGGAAATGTTCAACATCCTTAGTCATCAGAGAAATGCAAATCAAAACAACTCTGAGATTCCATCTTACACCTGTAAGAATGGCCAAAATCAAAAACACTGATGACAACTTATGCTGGGGAGATTGTGGGGAAAAGGGAACACTTTTGCATTGCTGGTGGGAATGCAAGCTGTTACAACCCCTTTGGATATCAGTGTGTCGATTTCTCAGAAAATTAGGAAACAACCTTCCTCAAGACCCAGTAATACACTTTGTGTATATATCCAAAGGATGCTCAATCGTGCCACAAGGACGTGTGCTCAACTATGTTCATAGCAGCTTTGTTTGTCATAGCCAGTACCTTGAAACAACCTAAAGGCCCCTCCACTGAAGAATGGGTAAGGAAAATGTGGTACATTTACACAGTTGAGTACTACACAGCAGAAAGAAATAACGACAGCTTGAATTTTGCAGGAAAAAGGATGGAGCTAGAAAACATTATTTTGAGTGAGGTAACCCAGACACAGAAAGACAATTATCTCATGTACTCACTCATAGGTGGTTTTTAAACATAAAGCAAAGAAAACCAGCCTACAAACCACAATCCCAGAGAACTTAGACAACAATGAGGACACTAAGAGAGACTTACATAGATATAATCTACATGGGAAGTAGAAAATAGAAAAAGACAAGATGTCCTGAGTAAATTGGGAGCATGGGGACCTTGGAGGAGTGTTGAAGGGGGGAGAGGAGAGGCAGGGAGGGGAGCAGAGAAAAATGTAGAGCTCAATAAATAGCAATAAAAAATGTATATATAAAAAAAGTACTTCTCAACAGTAGGCTTAAACTACTCAGTGAATAGCCTGGGGATGTACCTCATTTGGTAGACTGCTTGCCTAGCAGATACACATCCCTGGGATGATCTCCAGCACCATGGAAACTACATGATGGCAACACACCTATGATTCCAGCACTTAGGAAGAGACAGAAGAACCAAGTCAT
The DNA here is from genome assembly GCF_000317375.1 of Microtus ochrogaster. Taxonomy (NCBI): domain Eukaryota; kingdom Metazoa; phylum Chordata; class Mammalia; order Rodentia; family Cricetidae; genus Microtus; species Microtus ochrogaster. The sequence goes on along the minus strand of NC_022012.1, from coordinate 30,887,669 downwards.
CCTTGAAATCCATTTAGCCTTAGTCATCTTGACAACTGGGAGTGTTTTACAAGGAGGAGCCTCAATTGAAAATATACCTGGATCAAGTTTGTCTGTGGGTGTGTTTATGAGGAAATGTCTTGATTATTAATTGATGTAAGCAGCCCAGTGCATTGTGAGTGACATTGTTCTTTGGGCATGTAGTCCTAAGATGTATAAAAAGCTAACTAAACATGAGCCAGGGAGTGAGCTAGAGAGCAAGCCAGCAAGCTATGTTGGGATTAAAGGCATGCATCACCACCATCCAGCTAGATTTAATAGTTATCAAAGAACTAACTTTTCAATTCAGTATTTTTTCTGTTATCTTTGTTTTCCAGTTTGTTTCAGATCTCTGTATTTCCTTTATTATTCCTTTTCTGATACTTATCTTGAACTTAATTTTTCTCTTTTTATAAAGTAGAAACTAAGGTCTTTGATGTGGGGCCCTTTTTATTTTATTTTTCTAATATAGGCATTTAATGGTAGAAATTCCCTACTACATGCTCTCTTTTTAAAAGTTTATTTTATGTATATGGATATTTTGCTGCATGTATATCTGTGTACCATGTGTGTTTCTGCAGAGGCCAGAAAGGGCATCATCAGATCCCTTGGAACTGGAGTTGCAGACAGTGTGAGCTGCCATGTAGTGCTGGAAACCTAATGGGTGCTCTGGAAGAGCAGCCAGTGCTCTTATCCCCTGAGCCCTCGCTCCGGCCTTAACTAAATTCTTCGTGGCTGTATAAATCATTTCACTGAGTTAAACTTTCCTTCTAAATTCCACTTCTTTTTTCTCATAAGTTATTTGGAAGTATATCATACAGTTCCCAAATATGTTGAATTTTCTAAGAATTTTTATTCATTTCTAATTTAATTCTATTATGGTCAAAAGATATGCTGTACACTACTTGAATCCTTTTGAATTTATTGACATTGGTTTTATAGTCTAGGGCAGTGGTTCTCAGCCTTCCTAATGCCACAGCCTTTTATTACAACTCCTCATGTTGTGGTGACACCCCCCCAACCATAAAATTATTTTCATTGCTATTTCATAGCAGTAATTTTTGCTACTGCTATGAATTGATGTAAATATCGTTGTTTTCCAATGGTCTTAGGTAACCCCTGTGAAAGGGTCATTCAGTTCCCAAAGAGGTTGAGACCCACAGATTGAGAACTGCTGGTCATAGGGTATTGTCTATGTTGACAAAAATTTTCAAATTTAAGAGCTTTGCAATTGGAAAACTATTATGCTTAAACTCTTATTCTATAGATTCAGTTAGGTAAAGTTGGTTCATAGAGTCTACTGTATCATTTCCATTATTCTGTCTACATTACTTACTGTGTCAGTAATTGAGGAAAAGACATTGACATTTTTGTGTACATTTCATGTTTTTTTGGAGGAGGTACTCGATCCGAAGGACTTGGGCCCCCCATGTTTGTTTGTTCTTTGAGACAGGGTTTCTCTGTAGTTTTGGAACCTGTCCTGGAACTAGCTCTTGTAGACCAGGCTGGCCTTGAACTCACAGAGATCCACCTGCCTCTGCCTCCTGAGTGCTGGGATTAAAGGCATGCACCACCACCATTCAGCTATATTTCAATTTTTTAATGTTTCCTTATAGTTCTATACATGTGTGCAAGTTCATGTATATTTTTGATATATATAAAATATATATGAATAAAGATCATTTTTTAAATATATGTATAGGTGTTTTGCCTGCATATATGTCTGTGCACCACTTATGTGTTTGGTACATGAGGAGGCCAGAAAACAGTGTTAGATACCTTGAACTGGAGTTAAAGATGTTTGTGAACCGTTGTGTGCGTGCGAGCAGCCAATTTTCTTTCTTTCGTTTGTTTGTTTGGGGTTTTGTTTTTGTTTTTTGTTTTGTTTTGCAGCCTGTGTTCTTATGAATCATCCCTCCAGACCCGAAAACATATTTTTTGTGTGTAGTACTGTGGATTTATTTACTCCCAAGGTCTTACGCTTGCTAAGCAAACCCTTTATTACTGAGCTGCTAAATCTTACATACATTTTAATGTCTACTCTTGAGTTTAAAAATATTTGGGATATAGGCTAAGTGTGGTGTATAATCCCAGCAGCCTTAATCCTAGCACTCCGGAGACAGAGGCAGGTGGAGCTGTCTGAGTTCAAGGCCAGGCTGGTCTCTGTTGTGAGTTCCAGGCCAGCCAGACTTAACGTGATTAAACACTGTCTCAAAAATAGAAAAGAAAGTGGGGGACTGGTTCTGGATCTGTCTCCTTCTTTATATCTCATCATTTTCTTTGCTCTGAGATACATACTGGCTGATATCATATATACATATATATGATCTGTACTTGATATATTTGCACATATATGCTTCCTTTTAACTGCTCAAGTATACTGTACCTTTTTAAAAGTCATTTTATTTTTAAGTATTTATTCATTTAATGTATATGGGTGTTTGTGTGTGAGAGAGAGAACATGTGTGTGTGTGTGTGTATGTGTGTGTGTGTGTGTGAGAGAGAGAGAGAGAGAGAGAGAGCGAGCATGTATGTGGTACCATGTACATACTATGTGCAAGGAGGCCAGAAGAGAATGTCAGGTTCTCTGGGACTGGAGTTGGGTTTTTTTGTTGGTTTTTTTTTTTTTTTTTTTTTTTGGTTTTTCGAGTCAGGGTTTCTCTGTGGCTTTGGAGCCTGTCCTGGAACTAGCTCTGTAGACCACGCTGGTCTCAAACTCACAGAGATCCGCCTGCCTCTGCCTCCCGAGTGCTGGGATTAAACGTGTGCGCCACCATCGCCTGGCTTGGACTGGAGTTGTTAGCCACCATGTTGTGCTAGGATTGAATCATGGGTCTGGTAGAAAAACCAGTGTTCTTACCCTCGGAGGCATCTTTCCAGCCCATGCTTTTACTTTTTAAAAAGACGTCAAATTGTTTTCCATAGTGGCATGCCATTTTGAATTTCATTAACAAGGTTTTTAATTTCTCATATTCTTTTATTTTTTTTGTTTTCAGGCAAAGTTTTGCTATTTGCCCAAGCTAGATCCTCATTTCTTTACTTCTCGAGTAACTGGGACTATAGATACACACTACCATGCATAGTTTTTATATTTTCTTTTTCTTTCTTTTTTTGAGACAGAACCTCAATGTAGCTCAGACTAGCTTTGAACTCCTAATCCTTTCGCCTCTGCCCCCTATATGTTAGGATTACAGGAATGTACCACATACAGTTTTATGTGATGCTGGAAGTTAAACCCAAGCCTTCCTGCATGTTAAGCAAGCACTCCACCCACTGTAATACATCCCCAGCTCTTTGGGGTTTTTAATGTAGCAATCCTGGTGGATATTAAATGATCTTTTTTTTTTTTTTTTGTTGAAACAAGGTCTCTCTACATAGCTGTCTTAGAACTCAGTATATAGACCAGGCTGGCCTCAATAGAGATCCTCCTGCCTCTGCATCCCAAGGGATCAAAGGTGTGCACCACCATACCTGGCTAGATGATTTTATCTTGGTTGTAATTTTGAGTTGCATTTTTTTGATAGTGAGTCATGTTATTGTTGTACACACATCTTGGCCCATTTGTATATCATCTTTGAAGATATGGCTGTGGAATTTCTTTTCCAGG
>NC_022012.1:30883189-30883854 GCF_000317375.1 Microtus ochrogaster | reverse complement strand
AGATTTTTAATCTGACCTATTTAATCTGCTTTTTAATAAGCATCCCCTTTGCTGTGATTCATCTTAGAGTTTCTGTTTTTATGCTTACACATTTACATATATGACAAAATCGTAGTTAGCATATTTTTCTCTCAGAAATTGCGTCTTTCAACCCTGGAAGATTTATATCAGTCTTTTTCATGTTACTTCTTGTTGTTCAATACAGGGTCTCACTATGTAGCACAGGCTGACCTGGAAACTCACTGGATAGCTCAGGCTGGCCACACATGAGATGATTCTCCTGCTTCAGCCTCTTGGATGCCAAGGTGTATATGTGCCACCATACCCAGCAGATTTTATTTTTGAACATATAAGATATGACTAATAACCATGAGAATGTCATTCTGTGTAATTCTAACACAGCAGTGTTAGATGATCTTGATTATTCTGCTCATAATGAGTTACTTCCCTGCCTCTTTCCATACTTGGTGTCTTAGTCACTGTTCTGTTGTTGTGAAGAGACCCATGACCATGGCAACTCTTATAAAAAGAAAACATTTCATCGGGGGTTTTACAGTTTCAGAGGTTTAGTTCATTATCATCATGAGGAACATGGCAGCGTGCAAGCAGGTACTGGAGCAGTAGCGAGAGTCTCCATCCTGGTCCATAAACAGAGGGGGAGGAGG
>NC_022012.1:30826833-30882224 GCF_000317375.1 Microtus ochrogaster | reverse complement strand
TCTTCTAGACCAGGCTGGCCTCGAACTCACAGAGATCCGCCTGCCTCTGCCTCCCGAGTGCTGGGATTAAAGGCATGCGCCACCACCGCCCGGCAGGAATTGCTTTTTTTGTTCGTCATCTTCTAGGGACAACTGTGGTTTTGTGGTTGATATTAGTATCATGAAAGCTGTTGTTTATTTCATTTTATTGTATTTGCCTTTTAAGTTTCTTTGTTGTGAGGACAAATCTGGTACCTGTTAAAGCATTTTGGTAATGGCAAATGTCTACCAGTTTTAAACTGAGCCTGTTTTTGTGCTGGAATTCTAACAGAAAATGTCTTACTGGCAATTTCTCTTTTCCCTTTGAAAAGCATTTTATATAGATTAGAAGATAAGCTCGGGGCTGGAGAATGGCTCAGTGGTTAAGAGCACTGGCCACTCTGGCCTTTCTTCCAAAGGACCCCAATTCAATTCTCAGCTCCCACATGACAGTTCACAGCTGTCTGTAACTTCAGTTCCAGAGGATGTGGCAATTCTCACACAGACATATATGCAAGAAAACCCCAACATACATAGAAAAACTCAGGTCAGCCAGCGCAAACACTTTTTAAAATGCTCTTGCTGGGAGGGCACGCCTTTAATCCTAGCACTAGGGAGGCAGAGGCATGCAGATCTCTGTGAGGCAGATCTCTGGCTCAAGGACAGCCAGAGCTACACAGAGAAACTGTCTCAAAATAAATAAATAAATACATACATACATACATACATACATACATACATACATACATAAAATAAAATAAATAAAAGTTCTTGGGTTGCTAAATTGATTTTGTGTTGTCCTTTTTTAAGGGAATTTCTTGAGTTATTTGTATAAGGAAGCTAATTTTAAATAACAGCTTTTAAAAATTCCTAAGTATGTTTTGTTTCATTTTCAGAATTAAGAGAAGGAAAGAGCGGCAGCGCCATGCTGAAGAGCAGAGGCTCCTGAGAGCGCACTGCCGTGAAGAGCCTTGTTCAGAGCAGAAGATAAGTGATGTCTTAGCCCAGCTACAGCTTGAAGAAATGAAAGGAGCCAGAGAAAAACAGCACCAGAGAGAAAAAGAATATGTAAGGTGAATTTAAACATTCTGTGTGAAATTCTGGCTCTAGAAGAGACAGAAAGTAGGCTTTCTCACATTCCTTAGGAGACTTGGTGTAGCTAGGCACACCTTTAATTAAAGGTGCACACCTTTAATCCCAGCACTCAGGAGGCAGAAACAAGAGGATCTCTGAGTTTGAGGTTAGCCTGGTGTACAGAGCAAGTTCCAGGACAGCCAGGGCTACATACAGAAACCCTGTTTCAAAACCAAAGAGAGAGAAAGAAAGACAGACACTTTTGGTTTGTCTTCTCATACTTTTCCTCATTTAGGGTGGATACTCCATCGCTGTTTGATTGGCTAGTACATCTTGAGACTAGCACTGTGTTGTGCTATTTCCTACTACATAGGAAGACTCGGGGTACAGAGCAGTGAAAAGCGGTATAAAATCAGGATTTATGCTTGTTCTCCTAGTCATTGATTGACCTAACCACACTGTACTTTTATAGATATGTAGAAGCTTTGCGAGCACAGGTCCAGGAGAAAATGAAGCTGTATAATATCACTTTACCTCCACTATGTTGTTGTGGTCCTGATTTTTGGGATGCTCATCCTGATACCTGTGCCAACAATTGCATTTTCTATAAAAACTACAGAGGTAAGTATCTTAAGGAATTACTATTAAGTCCTAATAGTAATTAAAATTTTGTGTGTGTGTATGTGTGTGTGTATAGTGATTATGGTTATTTAGAATTTAAGAACTTACTCTATATTTATATATAAGAGAATTTTATATATACCTTTATAAAACAACTATGTGAGACAATGAAAATTGTTATAGTTTCATTTCTGGTTAGTCTTTTTTATGATAGAGAAGCATTTCCAACTCATTACGTTATCTATAAGAGGACCTGTGCTCCAGATCTTCCCCTAATTGAACATTATTAAGAGTTTGTCCTTTATGGCTAAATTAAGAGTGTTATTTGCATATTTTAATGGTGTCTAATAAAGACTTACAAGCATGTATCCATATTAGGCTCTAGGCAGAGGCTGTTCATTCATTTTCTGGCCACCCAGATCTGAAATAATCACACTGAAACTATATTATTTGCGACACTGCTTGACCAATCACTTAGGCATATTGCCTGCTAGCTCTTATATCTTAAATTAACCCATCTCTATTAATCTGTGTATCATCATGAGGTTGTGACCTACCAGCAAGGTTCCAAGTAGTGGCTTCATGGCGTCTCACTGACTCTGCCTTCTTTCTTCTTCTGTCTGCTTAGAATTCGTGCCTTGATCTATTCTGCTAAGCCACTGGCCAAACAGCTTTTTTATTAACCAATGACAATAAAACATATTCACAGCATACAGAGGGGAATCCCACATCATTAGACTGTTTATTCCACTGGTGAAACAGAGAAGGATAAGGACCTCTGTCCAAAGTCCCAAGTGGCCAAGCGGTGATGGCACACACCTTTAATCCCAGCACTTGGGAGGCAGAGGTAGGCAGATCTCTGTGAGTCTGAGGCCAGCCTGGTCTACAAAGCTTAATTCCAGGACTGTTACATAGACAAACCCTGTCTGGGAAAACAAACAAACAAAAAAAACTGTCCCAAGCTGAGAGAATAGAATCATTCTAGTAGTTGCTAATGTTTCTTGTCCATCACTAAATGGACTTATAGAACATAGGAACACTGAAAATGTTGCCAGTGTTTCCATTGTTGGTGTGCTTCATCTCTGTGATATGAATGTGTCCATCCTATGAATCTTATTCCCTTACTTTAAACTTCTCCTCATAACAGTGAAAGCATGATATATTTTATGTACTTCTCTCTGGTCTCAGGCCACACTGCAGCCTCACCAAACTTCTTCGTACACTTCTGCATCTCACCCGCTTTGTTCTCTACCTGTAATGCCTTCTTTTCTCTCCTCCTGTCAATCCCCAAAGCCCACTTTAAATGGCACAGCTTCTCAAATGCGTCCAGTGTTCCCTAGTTGTTGGTTCATATCTGTCTTCCTATTATTGTGACCGTTTGTATGTGCCTGTGGTGTGGAAGTACTGCCCTGCAACTTTAACTCTGCCACCATTTTCTGTATTCTTTCCTTTGCTTACAGAGTGCTTGCTCTATTCTACGTATTCAATAAACGTTTATTCAGTGGCATTTTGGGTAAAGAAGTTACTGATAGGAAAAAGAAGTAGGAGAATTGTATAGAATCTGACTTTATTCATTGTTGTGAAATCCTTCATTTGCAGCATATAATCGGGCCTTACATTCAGTTATCAACTCTTCTGATATCTCTGAGGGGAACGCGACTCTTCGAAATGCTATTCGTAATTTTGCTTCTGTACATAGACGGACTTCAAAAAAAAGTCAACAATAAGAGTCTGAAATCAGTGCCAATGACTGGTAGTATTTCCACCTTCCTTTACAATCAACCACAAAAAATGATTCAGGAAAGCTGTTAAAGTGTATAAGATGTACTATTAGCTGAAGGAAACCAGTCCCACATAGTAACTGTCTATAGTTAGGTATCTGCCTTGGGACCAGCACGGAAAGTTGAATGCTGTAACACCCGATTTTGTGTTACACCCTCGGTACAGTTCGCATGCCACTGCACCGAACGAGTCGGGCAAGGGCCTGGAGATTGAACAAAACACACCGAGAGTCCAGGGTCATTCGAAAGGAGATTACTTTATTTAGCCTTGGGGAAGTCCTTATCTACCTAACTGCAGCACAAGGATCTCCACAGACAGATGGGAAATTACCATATACATATTACAATGGAGTGAATGCCCTGCAACTAACCATCAGGCGGGGCAGGGATAGCACAGAAACACACAGGAAGCTTAGTTGATCATAAACTGTCCCCACGAATGCACCCCAGGAATAAGGGAGACCAGGGCCCTACAGAATGCCAAATTTGTCTCCCATTTAGTATGAGCCACTGGAACCAGTTGTTTTAAAAGTGATTAGAAAGTAGTGTGAATATGCTTAATTGCTGAACTGTACACTTAAAATGTGTATAATGCTAAAGTTTAGTTTGTATGATTATTTTTTAAAAAATCTTTTTTAAGTCATTTTATTTTTAAATTTTAATTATTATTTATCAGGGGGTGAGTCCAAGGGCTATCAGATCACCTGGAACTGGAGTTGTGAGCTGTCTGATGTGGGTGCTGGGAATTGAACTCAGGTCTTTTGCAAGAACATTATGTACTCTTAACCATTGAGTCATCTCCCCAGCCTCCAGTTGATGTGATTTTTAATTTATTTTTTTGTTTTTGTTTGGTTGGTTTGGTTTTCTGAGACAGGGTTTCTCTGTAGCTTTGGAGCCTGTCCTGGAACTAGCTGCGGTACATCAGGCTGGCCTCAAACTCACAGAGATCCACCTGCCTCTGCCTCCTGAATGCTGGGATTAAAGTCGTGTGCCACCACCTCCTGGCAATGTGACTTTTTTAATATGTAATTTTTTTAGCTTCAAAAACACTGCAGCTAAAACATACAAAAATTATGCTTAGGTACAGAGGGTTCTCTCTTTTTTTTTTTTTTTTTTTTTTTTTTTCGAGACAGGGTTTCTCTGTGGTTTTGGAGCCTGTTCTGGATGTTCTGGAACTAGCTCTTGTAGACCAGGCTGGTCTCGAACTCAGAGAGATCTGCCTGCCTCTGCCTCCCAAGTGCTGGGATTAAAGGTGTGCGCCACCACTGCCCAGCTACAGAGGGTTCTTGAACATGCATTGATTTGATGTTTCTTTGCTAACAATGAAGAATTCTGCAGTTTATCTAAAAACTAATGTATATCTACTTTGCAAAGCTTAAAAAACCAAACACTTCTCAAGCTAATTTCTCTTTTTCACAGCTAAAAAAATGTCAGCAGAATGCTGTGTCACATAGAAAGACAGCAAGAAAACCTGAAGCTACTGGGAGCCGTCCCTGTGTCAACAGATTTAGGCTCACAGTGCACACCTTGAGCTACAGCCCTTCCAAAAGGGATCTTCCCAATGCCAAGCAAGGAGCATCAAGACTTTGCTTTTGTTTACAAACTACAGATATTTACAGTTTTCAACTCAGGGTTTTCAGCCAGTAACCATGCTAATATCACCTCACAAGCTGAAGGTAAAATGCCAGAAACATCTTCAAAATGCCTTGTCATACCAAAAGCAAATTGCAAAGTAAGGAGAACACAAGAGTACCTTTCATTTTAAAATGTTTGGAAACATGTACAAATTTGATACAGTTTCAGGAGCACCAGACATATGTGTCCACTTTAAGTAAACTGAAGGCTTTGAGAAGCTGGGGGCAGTGACTGACCAGATTCTACATTAAACCCAATGAAGACAGTAAACACAACTCAGATAAGATGTTTGGATCATGGCTCTCCCCTCTATCGTATTTGCAAGAAGGCAGATAAACTGAGCGTGGTGGTACATACCTAAAATCCCAGTACTATGGAGAGGCTGATGCAGAGGGATCAGGAGTTTGAGGCCAGCTGGTCTACTTGAGACTGACTCAAAGAAATTAAGCCAAATAAAATAGTTGTTTTTCCTCCTTCCTCCTGCTGCCGCTACTCATCTTGTTCTTTCACCTTTTTGTGAACAAATTCAATAAGACCCTTTTTACAGTGAGACAGTCTTTGACTTGTTCTTAGATCGTCCTTCTTGTATGCCTCCCTCTGCCTCACCACCTTACTGATGCATGGCTGCTTTTCTCTGCTGCTTAAGCTGTTCGGCATCTCACTCCACTGTTGTTGTTTTTCTTTTGTTTTAACCACATCTACATTAGAGATTCCAGGATTTGTGACTTCTATCTTGGGTCTGAATTCTGAACAAAAGAAGTATTCAGACAATGATCTGTGGGCAGCAATAGTGGCGTTTTCCTTCAGGCATCCTGCAAACTGGCCCACAGTCCTTCATTTCCCAAATGTAGCATGTTTCGTCCAACTTTGCCATTTCATCAGTTTTAAATTTCCCGCCCAGGCATTGTCTCCATTTCTCAGAGCACTTAGGAAATCCTACAATATTGAGAACATCTAGCTTTTCTTCTCTGCTCTTCTCTGCCTTTCTATATAAAGGGTGCATAAGCAGCCATAAGCCTTTTGGTCTCTTGGGGTCACTTTTAGGCATCCTGATGTATTGCTCTCTAAGAAGCACAGAGCACAGTGCAAGGCTTCCTGGCCTCACGTGAGCTGCCTTTATGGCAGCCAACTCTTACATGATTGCTAATAATTAAAAACGTTAACAATAAAACAGAAGGGATCCATAATGGCTGTCACAAGTCTTCCCACTCCAAAAATCCCTTTCTAATTCTGGATAACCATTAGCCTAATCTGAGTGTGAATTAGCCTATTCATCACCTCTTATAAATGGAACGTGCAATGTGAGCTCTTCGTGACTGAACTTTTTCAGCTAGCCTGATGGCAAGACTCATCTGTGTTGGTAGATTCATTAATGCTTTACTACTTTTCATTGTTGAATAGTATTAATAGCAATAATAAAACCATATTTATTCATTTATCAACTGGAAGACATTTTTTTTCTGCTACAAGCAATTGTTCTCAGGATTCTGTAGGTACATGTTTTCATTCCTTTTTTTTTTGTAAGATTTATTTATTAATTAATGTACTCTGGTGTTTTGCCTGTATACATCTGTGTGAGGGTGTCAGATACCTAGAACTGGAGTTACAGACAGTTGTGAGCTGCCATGTGGGTGCTGGGAATTAAACCCGGGTCCTCACGAAGAACAGCCAGTACTCTTAACTGCTGAGCCATTTCTACAGCCCCTATGTTTTCATTTCTTTTGATGTCTATCTAGAGATAAAATTCCTGAATCACATGCTAGCTTTATGCTTAGACTTAAGAGAAGCTACAAAGTGTTTTCCAAAGCAGTTGTACTATTTTTCATCCCCAAATATGAAAGGGTCCAGTGTTCTTCACTAACACTTTGTCCCTTTCCCAGGTGGCTGTGATGTGGTTTTCATTGTGACTTGAATTTCCTCAGAAGTTGATGTTGATCTTTCTCTTCATGTGCCTGTTGGCTATTTGGGTCTGTCTTATGAAGATGTTTGTCAGATACTTTGCCAGTTTCATAGACAGAGTCTCACTGTAGCTCTGGCTCTGGAACTCACTCAGGACACCCAACTGGCCTTGAACTCAGAGATCTGCCTGTCTCTGCCTCACAAGTGGTGGGATTAAAGGCGCGTGCCACCATGCCCTGCTTCTTTTCACTTTCCTAATGGTCAGAGATTGTGATGTCTCCAGAAGTTCTTTTATTGTACAGGATTGTTTTGGCTAGCCTGAGGTTTTTGCTTTTCCAAATGAAGTTGAGTACCATTCTTTTGAGGTCTTTGAAGAATTTTGTTGAGATTTTGATGGGCATTGCGTTGAATCTGTAGATTACTTTTGTTAAGATTGCCATTTTTACTATGTTAATTGTGCCTACCCAAGAGCATGGTATATCTTTCCACTTCCTTTTGTCTTCTTCAATTTCTTTATTCAAAGATTTGTCATACAAGTCTTCCACTTGTTTGGTTAGAGTTACTCCGAGATATTTTATGATATTTGTGGCTGTCCACAGCAACTCTTCTAACAGAAAACGTTTCATTGGGGCAGGCTTCCAGTTTCAGAGGTTTAATCCATTATTGTCTCAGCTGGGAACATGGTGGCACACCGGTAGACATGATGCTGGGGTGGTAGCTGAGAGTTCTACATCCGGATCCTCAGGTAGCAGGAAGAGAGAGCCACTGGGCTTGAATGTAGCATTAGCCCAACCCCGGTGACACACTTGCTCCAGTAAAGTCACACTTACTCCAACAAAGCCACACCTCCTAATAATGCCTGCTCCCTGTGACCAAGCATTCAAATCTATGAACCTATGGGGAACATTCTCATTCAAACCACCACTTGCATTGCAATTTGGTCATATGTTAATGGTGGCCAATGGCTATATCTTTGTGGAGCTACAGAACTCAGAGAAGTAGCATGTGTCCAAGGAGAAGCCTAAGTCTCTAACCTGTCACACTGGGCAGTGTGGTGAATTCTGTTTGAAGTGATACATTTGTTTTGGAGGGAAATCTGAAATCTAAGGTTTTTTTGTTCCAAATTTTGTGAGACTGTTGTCCTGGCTAGTTTTATATCAGCTTGACACAAGCTGGAGTTACCAGAGAGAAGGGACCCTTAGTTGAGAAAATATCCCCATAATATCTGAGTGTAGACAAGTCTTTGGGGGCATTTCCATAATTGGTGGTTGATGGGAGAGGGCCTAGCCCATTGTGGATGGGGCCACCCCTGGGCTGATAGTCCTGCCTTCTACTAGAAAGCAGACTGAGCAAACCATAAGGAGCAATCCAGTAAGTAGTACCCCTTCATGGTCTCTGTATTAGCTCCTGTCTCCAGCTTCCTGCCCTGCTTGAGTTCCTGTCCTGACTTTCTTTGATGATAAACTGTGTTATGGAAGCATTAGCTTCCATATAAATAAATAAACCCTTTCCTCCTGAACTTTCTTTTGTCATAGTGTTTAATCACAGCAATGGAAACCCTAACTAAGACAAATTTTTTAAGTTAACAGAGTAAATTTTAATCACGTTTCTAGATAAACAGAGACCTTTAAGAAAGAAGAGGCTGAGATAACGAACAGATCATAAAGAGATAGATTTTGGTTTGTGGCGCAGGAATAAGGTTTTGCAGGAATAGGAAAACAACTAAACTTGGGCCCAAAATTTAAAGTAGGCTATGGTTGGGGAATGTACCTCAGTGTTTGCTTAGCATATTTACGGCTGGGAGTTTGATAATAGTACAAAATGAGTGAGTGAGTGAGTGAGTGAGTGAGTGAGTGAGTGAGTGAGTGAATAAATAGGTAGGGTAGATGGCAGGCATTTAAATTGGAAAAAAAAACTTAAGTGAACACAGGGAACTGAAGAGATGGCTCAGTGATTAAGAACACTGACTGCTTTTCCAGCAGAGCTGGGTGAAATTCCCAGCACCCACATGGCAGCTCACAATCATCTGAAACTCCAGGACCGGTGATCTGATGCCCTCTTCAGGCCCAGACACTGCATGCATATGGTGCATAGACATGCATGCAGATGAAACACCCACATACATAAAAATAAAAATAATTTTTAAAATAAGAGAATGAATGCTGCTTGAATAATCCTCTTCATATTCTGTAAGTATTTTCTCATCATTTTTATTTGACAAGGCTTCTGTTTGCCTGAATAAATAGACCAAAGGGAACTTCACCGGTTTCTACACACCTGATTGTATCTATGTAATCCTGCTGCTGTGATGGAGCTGTCTGTTTTCCCATCTTTTCCCATGCTTTGACTTAAGTGAGTTTCCTCCTGTCGCCTTTAAGACATTGCCTCTGTACTTCTCCTTAGGTGGCTCCCACCATTAATCCCAGTACTCAGGAGGCAAAGGCAGGTGGGTCTCAAGAGTTTGAGGCCAACCTGGCCTGCAGAATGAGTTCTAGGACATCCAGGACTACACAGAGAAACCCTGTTTTAAAAAACAAAACAAAACAAAATTTTCTAACTATTAAAATATTGCTATAGGTACACAAACCTGCTATAATTTGTTCCATATTGAAAACCAACCAACTTGCTGGATGGTGGTGGCACATACCGTTAAGAGACAGGATCTCTATGAGTTCAAGGCCAGCCTGGTCTACAGAGCTACAGCGCTAGTTCCAAGACAGCCAGGACTACACAAATTAACCCTGTCTCAAAAAATAGACCAAAGGGAACTTCACCGGTTTCTACACACCTGATTGTGTCTATGTAATCCTGCTGCTGTGATGGAGCTGTCTGTTTTCCCATCTTTTCCCATGCTTTGGTGGTTTAGCCAACTAAAAACCACCTCGACTTACCTGACAAGCCCTCTCAGTTGCTACTAAACTTGTTTGCTTCCATTTACAACAAAATACTGAGTTCCTTGAGCTTACTGCTGCTTCTCATGCTGTCTTGCTTATACGTTAGCAATCTGCCTTTGCCATTTTAGTAAAAATCTTCAAATTGGGTGTAGTGTTGCATGCTTGTTCTCCAAACATTAGGGAGGCTGAGACAGGGCTACCTAGCAAGGCTGTCTATGAAAAGAAATTCTTTTCAAAGTCACCAGTGGGTTCCAATTTGCAAAATTCATCGTCATTTTCAAACTTTGTCCTAATTATCAACAGAATTTAATATAAGTGATCCATCAGTTTTATTTTTTTTTTTATTTTAATTTTTTTGGTTTTTCGAGACAGGGTTTCTCTGTAGCTTTGGAGCCTGTCCTGGAACTAACTCTTGTAGACCAGGCTGGCCTCGACCTCAGAGAGTTCGCCTCCCTCTGCCTCCCGAGTGCTGGGATTAAAGGCGTGCGCCACCACCGCCCTGCCGATCCATCATTTTTTAAAGTGCCGTTTCAACTTCTTAGTGTCTTTCATTTTTATCTCCATCTCCTCCCATGCTCACATTGGGGCCTCCCACGATCAGTCCTTGCCTTTTCCATCTTTCCTCCCGCTTGCTCCTTTGAGCTTTCCCCTGTGACTTCAAATGTCATCTTTATATGGACAATTTTGAAACTTATTTCTCTGGCTCCTGACCTCATCTCTAAACTTCAGATTCCTAAGTTTGGCTGTATCCGTGACATTTCTATATGCTTGGTTTCCCACAGATTCACTCTTTGTACTGTCCCCGCTATCAGTTAATGACAGTTCTGCCCCCAAACCTTGTAGAAATCGTTGACTCTTCTCTATTCCTCTCATCCTTTCTCACTCCACTAGCAATGACGCCATGTGTATACCTTCAGAGTTATCTGTCATTCTCCTTATTCCACTCCTTGATGTGTTCCAAACTATCTTTCTTGTGGATTAGTTGTTAACCTTTCTAAGTGGTTTTCCAGTTTTGTTTTGTTTTGTGTTGTTGGAGATGAATATTCTGTAATCCATGCTGGCCTTAAACTCTCTAGCCAAGAATGACCTTGAATTTCTGATCCTCCTACCTCCACCTCGGAGTGCTAGGTTTACAGCTATACTACTATACTTAGCATTACAGGTAGCACACCTAAAGCCTGTCTTCCCTCCACCTCCTAAAAAGCACGTGCACACACACACACTCACACTAGCCAATCCATTGTAAACAAATGAACAATAAATGTTTCTTAATGTATGCTTATTCATCACAGTAAATGCGTCTGTGTCTAATTTATTTTCACCAAACACTACGTAGTCACTCTCCACTCTTTCTTATGCAAGCTGTGTGTGGTCTTCATTAGTTTTCCCTTACAATATACTCAGAATACAACTGTTTTACAGTACTTGCCCCATTACAGTAACACTGGTCCAAGTCATTGTGTTTCACCAGAGTTTCTACAGTAGCCTCCTCCTTGGTTTTCTTGCTTTTGTATGTGTGCAACTCATACATTGTTCTTAACACAGTAGACAGAGCAGGCCATTCAAAATTAAAAAGGTCACTCATGCCACTCGTTTGTCGACTGATTTTGCACAGAAAAGACTTGGAGTCCTTAGAGTGCCATGTAAGGCCCTACAGAATGTGATCCCAGTTATCTGTGAGATTTCTCCTGTTTCCTCCGTGTTTACTCTGCTCAGCCGCACCGACCTTGTGCTTCCTTGGGCAGTCCAAGATTACTTTGGTTTCAAGGCCTTTTCATCTGCTGTCCTATGCCTTCTTCCTATGATAATATTTGGCTTTCCACCTTCACCTTTGTTCAAATGCCGTTTATCATGAGGCCTCCCTGATGAACTGTTTAAACTACCCTTCCACTCACACCTTACACCAAGGCTCCATATTCCCTTTTTTTAAATGTTTCTTTCATGGTACTTAAGAGCTGTATCACACACTGTTCATTCCCCACACACACACTGGATTATATACTTCTTAAAGGAACTTTGTTTTTGTTTTATTGTTTTTGGTTTGTTTTTCTTTTTGTTTTTGGTTTATTTTGTCATTTTGCGACAGGGTTTCTCTGTGTAACAGTCCTAGCTGTCCTGAAGCTTGATCTGTAGACCAGACTGGCCTCAAACTCACAGAGATCCGCCTGCCTCTGCCTCTTGAGTGCTGGGATTAAAGGCGTGAGCTACCATTGCCCAGCTGTTTGTATTTGTTAAACTCTATTATATCTCCAATGTTATAGCTGCGCCTGATACTTAATGGGTTTTCTGTCAATATCTATTAAATAACTGAACAACTTGTCCCCTTTGTTTCTGTGTTCTGTTTCATTGTTTTCAGTGGAATGATAATTACATTCCGCTGTGCATAAATGGAGCCGGTACTGAAGTATAAGTGTTTTAAGTAAACATTTAAACACAGCTCAGGTCCTTCAAGCATCTGGATTCTGGACCTGCATAGCAGAGCTGCCTCCCCTCTGGACCCTTAAGGATGACATGATGCCCTCACCCAGTAGTCAGTACATTGGGTTCCCATAGTTGAATGTGATCATAGTGGCTTTCCCTGTCCTCTCTCTGTAGACAGTCTGGCTAGAACAAAGACAGTTGGAATTTATTAATGGTAGTTCTTCATGATTAATAGTTTTCCCTAATGTACTGTTTCCTCAGAAAAGACACTAGAGCTCACATTTTGCCTTGTTTCACATTGCCTTGTTGCTGCTGTAATTTAGGGCAAATAATCTCTCTGGACAGTCATTTTTGATAAATAAATGGAGTATACAACATGGTTTTCAGCATAGCTCTAATACAGTATGTATGTGTTATGTTTTTCCTTTGGGCCTAACTCAAATTTTGTAGTTCATTTGCTCTTCTTGCTGAGTATAGACTACTGGTAGATGTGACTTGTCAGAGATAAGGGTGCAGCAAGGTCTCCGCACTGCCCACTGATCATGTCGAGTGGACCAGGAAGGCAGAACAGAGGCTCTTAGAGTAAAGGCATGGATTCAGCCAGAGGAGCACAAGCCATGACACTCAGCTTCAGCTCTTACCAAGAGACAGCCTTCGTTATGTGCCGACAACCATGCCAAGAGCTGGAACTCTGTGGTAGTGGCAAGTTTGGGAATGAGTGCTAACAGAGGATGTCTGTACCTGTCTGCTTGTGATAACAACCATCAGAAATATGTGTGACACATTTTCCTAGCCAGTCCAACCTGAGTAAGCTTGTTCCAGGTGCGTAAGTTTAGGAAATGTCTATGTTCTTTTCCTTGTATTGTTGCAGTTATTACTTAATTATCCAGGCCTCACCCTTACCTTTTTAGACCTTTTATGGTGGGCAGGAATAGGGTAGTCAGCAGCTTTATTGACCACCCACTGAAGCAGAGACTAGAAACTGCTTCTGTTTGTAACCACTTAAGCTAGTAAAAGGAAGAGAGCAGGTGTGACTTTTCTGTATTTGCTTATTTATATTCCATTTTTAGACGCAAACTGTGTCTTCTAGTTGATCTTCTACATGTCACAATCACTTTGTGCCTGATTTTAGGGATTTTCTGGTTTCTCAGACAAAAAAACACTTGTGAGATAATGGTCACTTGTCATCTTCTGATCTGGATGCTGATACTGTGTAGAAAAGCTTTGAGTACTCACAGTAAATAGGAACAAGCTGCACCACGAGGAAGCAGATACCTAGAACTTAGGTCATTCTGCAGGAAAAGCAAACTAGTGCCTTAAACCTGGATTTAAAGGATTATAAAGATGAGCACCAAAAAGAACGTGTAAACCTCATTTGGATGCTGAGAGGAGAAACTCTGAAAAAAGTAAGTTAGAAGTGTTCAAGAAGTTGTAGAGTCTTAGTTACTCGTTTTGCGAGAGGCAGTGATAGGTCCTGAGATGTAGCTCAGTGCTGAAGCACCACCTAGGTGTGCCCAAGGCCCTGGCTTCAGTCCTCAGCCCCACAATCCCCAAAGAAGAAGAAGAAGCCAGCAGTGAAAAAAGAAACGATCTGTGTGGGCATGGATGCTGAGGTAGATATGAGTGAAATGAAATTATGCCTTGAAATTCATTTCAATTTAACAAAATAGAACAAAAAAATTCAAGAAAGTGTTACCAAAAGCTTGATAGTACTGGTTCCTTGTGGCAGGCTTGTGAGAAACATTACTCTCTCCACTTGATTTTGTGTTTGAGTTGGGTTTTTCTTTTTTGTTTTTTTTTCTCTGTTTTTTTTTTTTTTTTGAGTAATTTATAGCAGAAGTCTTAAGCCTGAAATAGTTAATATAACTGTATCTTTCCCCCTTCTCCCATCTAAGGAGGTGTGAAGGAGAAAGTGCTGTCCCACAGTTTTGGAACTTCTGACACAGGCATTTACAGATGGTGACCAGAGCCCAGAAGTTACAGACTAAATAGAAATTAGGTTCATGCTGGTGATTGGGTCAATATGGATGCTCCCTAAAATAGCTCACTCAATGAGTAATCAAGAGAGACAGCTCATCACCTAGTTTTACAGACTGTATCTATGAATTTCCAGCCCAATAAAAGTTGAGAAATCAAGGATGAAAAGCCGTAGAGAACGTTGGAGTAGAAATGATGAGAAGGACAAAATGGTAGTTAAGGGAACGAATATTCATGCTATTCAATTCAAAAATTACTATCCTCGCTCTGAATAAAATCTCTAGACATTGAGAATTTGTCCTTTGGTGTCAAAAGGACATGTAAATCTCCAAATGATTTTAGTCTAGAAACACCTCACTGTTTTTAAAATGTAAGCCATTAGCTTGCTTTAGAAATAGAATCAGTTTTCCTATAAAGTGACCCAGGTATGAGATTTCAGATTCCTTATGGTATATGGCATGTTTCAGTTTTCCGTAGATTGGTACTCAAGGATTTTTCTCCTTCCATGTCAGAATTGTCCTTTGATATTTTTAAGCTCTTTCTTGCTTTGTCTTCAGAGTTTCTACTCCTGTGGGATAATTGTTAAGTTTGTGATCATGTTTCAAATCTCAGTCCTACCATACGTCCACTGAGTGACCTTGAGTCAGTTACTGAAGCTATCTTGAGTTTTAGATGGGAAAAACAGAATTTCATAGAATTCTGAGAATTCAGCGAGAGCATACACATATCAGTGACTAGCCTGGTGCCTAGCACACAGTAAGTACATGAATATTTTATGTTAACAGCAGAATTACTATCCCCAGTATACCATCATATACATATGTAAATATCCGTACACACCATTTTAGGTGTTGTTCCTTAACAGTTCAAGAGGCAAGGCCTTCCCTACATCGCAAGCACGTTGGTCCCTTGCTGTTTCTGAATAGTTTAACTGGAGCTGAGCTGAAGGAGCATAGGGACACAAGTACATCACATATGGCCTTTATGTTACTGCCTAAATGAAGACATTTTCTATATCCCCAGGTTGTGATGATATAGTATTTGGTAGCTTTATTCATTGCTCCATCCTATACTGAACTTACTTAGCACAAAAACCAAGTTTTCTGAAGGTGGAAGATCAAGGGAAGAGAGTTTGCCAAATTAGTGGGTGTGCCAATTAAATTGCAAATCAACCTGCTCTTTCTTGCTCAATCTGAGGGTGAGTTGACGCCTGTTTGTAAATCCTTCCTGGTTCAGCGGTGTAGGTCCCCACATCTACTGAGACCCACCCGCCTTATTGAATTGCTAAGATTGAATTATGGTTTAGCTGAAGGAGGCCAAGCCTACCCTGTGTTCCAGGTGGGCACAGTATTCTATCTGAGGAATTAAAAACATTTTGCCACAAAGGTACAAGAGCATCTTTTTCTGTCATACATTAGAACCTTGTATATATTTTTTTTAAAATGTCTTTTGCTGGAAGAAAAGGCAGCTAGCTTTTAAAATGGGTGAGGGGAGCTGGAGAGATGGTTCAGTTGTGTAGAGCTCTGGCTGCGCATGGTGGCTCAACCTTCTGTAACTCCAGCTCCAGGCTCCAATGTCCCCTTTTTACTTTCATAGGCACCATGAACACACATGATGCACATGCATACCTGCCAGCAAATCATTTATTCACATAAACCTAAAAAGTTTTAAGGTGAAAGAAAAAAGGCAGCGATACAACTCTGACTTTTAGGGACTGGGGTCAGGTAGTCTTTCCATACAGCTGTAGCTCGTTATCCTCATCCTGTATATAACTCCAGTCAGACAGTGGAGACGAGGAGAGGATTACAGAGACATCAAGGAGCAGAGCTGAGAGGGACTGAGAGTGAGAGCAGGAGCAGAAAGAGTCAGGAGGAGAGTGGGATGGGGCTTAACTAACACAACAGGAATGAGCTGTTTAGCGAGTTAGGAGTTCCTGACGACAGCTGGTGTTTATTAGTGCCTTTGTAGATTTACACAGTGGCTCAACCTGGAAAATCCACTGATTAAGGACAGCTGATGCTCAGTAACTATCTTCTGTTTCTCTTTTTCTAAACCCTATCTACTACCTCTTCCTCTTGACCATTAGCAAAATGGAAATATATAGATGAATAGCTCATGAATATGTAGTCCATGAATTAGTTTGGCTCCAGAAGCACAGTACATTTGGACTTGCATTTCTGTATACTGACCCACCGAGGCAACAAGGGTAGGGAATTTGATCAGGCTCTTGCATAGTCGGTGGTATAGTTCTGTATATTTGACTTGCAGGAAATAGACTGTGAGACTCTTTTATGTGTCTGTGTTTGCCAGGAGCCCTTATCTTTGTAGATGGGACTAGAAAATCTTGCTAACATGAGTTTAAGGTGGGTATTGCCCCTTTGTAAACCTCATGGGGTTGATAGCCTCTCCTTGGAACTCTAGGGAGTGCTCTAATAGCATTTGCCAGTTGGCAGGAGTGTCCCTTAGGATTAACTGGTCTTTGTTTGAGTGAAATGCCCTTTGAATTTTTCAGCCTTAAACACTTCCTTTGAGGCAAAGTGCTCTGTGAAAACTTGCCTGATCTATAGTTAGAAACTCCCCAACACAGTAGAGCTACTTGTAACTACTTAGCACATAGCCATTCTACCCTCCGTGATAATTGTTTGTAAATGTTTTTTAAAGAATTATGTAAATAAATAAATAAATGTTGGGGGTAGATGAGAGGCAGAAGGGAGAATAGGATAGGGATGGAAGGATGATATGTAAAATAAATTAAAAATTTAATAAAAATACAATAAAATGTATCAATGCTAAAAGATTTATTTTTATTTTGTGTGTATGTGGTTTTGCCTTTATGTATATCTGTACCACGTTCATGCATAGTACTCCCAGAATCTAGACAAGAGCCTTGGATCCCCTGAAACTGGAGGTCCAGATGGTTGTGAACCCATTTGGGTGCTGGGAATCAAACCTTGGCTCTCTGAAAAAGCAGTATACTCTTAACGAACATAATACACCCTGATCACATTTATGTCCCCATCTTCCCAGGTTTACTTCCCTATCCCTGTAACCTTCCTCAAAGAAAAGAAAGAAAGAGAGAAAAATGGGGAAAGGAAAAAAAAGGTTCAATTTGTGTTGCCCATATACTCTCTGGAGCATGATCGAACATCCAGTGTCCAGCCACTTAAAGAAAACTCAGTCCTTCCCCACCCCGTCCCTGCAGAAGCCGTTAACTACACTTCAGCATCCCTGTCACTTTTTTTGTTGTTGTTGTTATTTTTTGTTTTTCAAGACAAGGTTTCTCTATAGCTTTGGTGCCTGTCCCAGAGCTAGCTCTTGTAGACCAGGCTGGCCTCGAGCTCACAGAGATCCACCTGCCTCTGCCTCCCCGAAGAGTTCTCGTCAATGATTTCCTGTCTAGACTGTCTCTTTGGCTGAGGGGGAAGGAGATGTGGTAGAGGAGGTTGTCACAGAAGCCTTCTGTGTCTCTCATTCTGAGCTGAGAGTCTGCGGTTGTCAGTAACCACTACTAAAGAAGCTTCCTTGCCTTTTTACAGTCAGTGGCAGAGGACCTTACTACAAACCCCTCATTCTGTGTAATGTAAGGATTTGATAAGACTTGGAAGCCCCTGACATATTTCATAGATGCCTGCCTATCTTTCTAAAGCTTGAGCCCAGATGTTGTAAACTGGGAAGAACTTGTTTCAGTTCATTACTAGGATGTGGGTGCAAAGATTTAGTAAAAGTACTTAGAAAAATGATAAGGGCTAAGAATAAGAACTTCTGATAAGGTAGGTATCAAATCAGGGATTTTAGGTCACTACCACCCTTAAACTACCGCCTGCCTTGTAACCATTTACTTACTGAAGGACAGTTGTAATATTTTGCTGTTCAGATGAGCTGTTGTGGACATTTACGTACTGTGTTTTGTGTGGATGGAAACGTTCACTTAATCAGTATACATGTCCAAAAACGAAACTTACATATATGGTAAGTGTATTTTAAACTTAAAAAATGAATGGCTGTATGCATTTCTGTGCCACAGGGCACACGTGCAGCTCAGACGACAACTTTTGGAAGTCAGGTCTTTCCTTCCATCATGTGGGCTCCAGGGACTGACTCCGGTTGTCAGGCCTGGCAGCATCTTACCTGCTAAGCCATCTTGCCAACTCAGAGTTTACATTATCTAGGAAAGTGACAGTATGTTCTGGGGTTGTGTTAGGTTTTTTTTTTTTTTTTATCTGCTCTGCCAGGTGCCAAGAAGTAAAAGTTTAGGTTTCCTACTTGGTCCTCCCTGTCACCCTTGTGGGGCCAAGTGTACCTCATTACTGTTAAGATGGGTGGCCTCTGTTGACAATCATGGGAAGGAGAATGGGTCTTCTAACTGTTCCCCTCGGGACCTCCAGTGGTACTTTGGTGGTTGGGATGGAGTACTCATTACCATTGGAAAGAGATAAAAATCGATTCAGATTTGAAGTTTTCAGAAGCTACCTTGGGGCTTGGGGTTCTATCATAGACAGATGTAAGCAGAAGTCTCGGTTTCCCATGTCCTGGCTAACCTGAGTGGAGAGCTGCAATTTTCTGCACTTGAGTGGAGTGGGCTGGTTATTGCATGACTGCTCTTTGCTCGGCCCATTGACTGGATAGGGTTAACTTTTCTAGTTGTGTCTGTCCCTCCCCTTCTGGCAGTGTCCAGATAACCCAGGCTAACCTAGAATTCATGCCCCTGCCTCTGCCTTCCAAGAGCTGGGGCTTCAAACATGGAACCCTTTTGTCATAACAACTTGCCCAAAGGATGAAGTCTCAGCTGTTACCATGGCTGTTTGCCGCTTCCCGCTGCCTCACTACAGTTAAAAACATCATCTCTTCTGTAGTTATCCCCCATGCATGTGCCTGCCAGCTGTGCAAAATTTCCTGGTACCATTTTTTCAAGATCATGCTTTTTCATGGCACGTTGTTTTGCAGATGTACTCTGTGAGTCCCACACTCCCATCTTTTCTACTTGGTAAGCAGCTAGACATTCCTCAAATCTGGACTTATCACATCTAGTGGAGCTTCTGAGATTCAGAGGTGTTTGGCCCCATCTCAGGCCCCCCTAGCAGTATAAACATACTCTGTAACTGTTTCTTGTTTGCATTGATTTTCCAGCTTACCCTTGCGGTGGGATTGCGCTGGACATCTCCAACCTACTTAACTGTAAATTCTTTGATGTAGGGCACTATGTCTGTTTTATTCACCACTGTGCTCAGCCCAGCACAGAACTGACACTGAACAAATGTTTATTAAATCAGTAAATGAATGAGTCATTACTTTACTCAGAGACTGTCCGCAACTTGTAAGATACTGAGACAAACTCATTTTATCCCTGCCATTTATTCCTTTTTAGTTCTCCCTTAAACAACGCAACTTTGAGAAATTATAATAATAATTAACATTTCTATCATGTTGTTCTCCCTTCTGTAATGACTTTCAGGTTGGGCTGTTCCTTATCTGCTTCTCCACTGATGTCCTGCGGAGGCTGACCTTAGGAGAGCCAGCAGATGTGGTTCTTAAAGCCAGTCTCAAGACCGCTACTAACCCTGAGTTCATTCCTCAGGAAACTGAAGCCCTGCTTGGAACTAGTTTTATCAAGTGGAGGTTTTCTTTGACAGGTGTTTCAGAACTGTAGCTTTTATTAAGAAATGTAATCCTTTTCAATATGATCATCTGGGCCGTGAGGGTTTCAACAATAACTTTGTAGTGTGAGTTCAGTATCTGACATTTAAGATAATAGCATTTTTGTTTTTCTGTATTTTACTTAACCCCACATACATCCTTGTCAACACCTAAGTTTTTCAACATGGGCTATCACAGTGCTTACTATATTATCAGTGAGCTAAGCTGAATGTATACATAAACACACTGATAAGGATTTTACAAGACAGTGTCTTATCATAATCTCTCTACTGCCAAGACCTACTGAACAGATCAGGAACTATTACATATTTTTATACAAGTAATTTCTAGTTATTACAGCCGTCTTGTAGTATGGGTGTTATTATCCATGTTTTGTAGACAAGGAAACTGAAGTTGATTGTATCTGAGCCAGAATTGTCCCTGACTCCAAGCAATGTTTTAATTTGTTAGTATACCAATCTGTCTCTCAATGAAAAATTCTATTATTATATTTTCCCCCAATATCCTGACTTCCTGCCCATTCAGTCACATCTCTGAGACATGGTTCCATTGTCTGTTTTATAAGATAGAAATCGGAGGAGGGAAATGTATTTTTAAAATATTTGTGTGTATACTGATATTTGCATTTTTTTAATCTAGTAATTTGGCATTTGGTCTTTAATATTCAGGAGTATTCAAGGCCTTGTATCTCTTTGACAAAATTAAGGAAGACACTTGTTACTAGATCTCTAAGAGGATCTACCGGTTCATTAACTGCCCAGAAAGTCATGTGGTGATCAGAGAAACTCAGTGGCAGTTGGAACTGGTGCTTAAGGGGTAAAACGGCCATTAACACTGAGCTTCTTCCTCACAAGTACCTGCTACTGATCCATAGGAATTAGAGGGCCACCCATCAGGAACTAGGATCTTTTCCTTCAGTGGCTGACTGAGTGGCTCCTCCCTTCCTCATTTCTTTAAACACCAGTCACATCCCACAGGGTTTGAGAAGGCGCTGTGTGGGGTGCCGGATACAACAGGAAGGCGAGGCAGATGTGGAGGGGTGCTGTTAGTGAGGAAAAGGAATACCTGAGTTGTAATGTCCCTTTTTGTCACTCTCAATCAGCAGGAAGCAGAGAGCATCTAGGTCACCCACAGGAGCAAGTATGAATGGGTTCCAGTGATGACAGGCATGTCCCGGTTGTCATTCCTGCCCCTGAACAGGGATACTTGGCCCAAATTCGTAGGCAGTGATTTAGACAAGGCAAAGACTGAGGACTGTCTCTGCCCCTAGGCACTTGTTGGCACATAGTGGGGACATAGTCACACAGACCCTGAGAGTTCCAGCACTCAGCAAATATGACTACCAAAAGACACCAACACATCTTCAAAGAACACGCAAAACACACTGTAGTGAGCCTTCTTCCTCGACTCTTTGTAATGGAAAGATAGCTCTCCTGCACTGCTGAAGTCTGGATAGCATCACAGAAGCTCTGGAAATGGTCTCTTCCATTCCTCTACTGACATCCACTTACTGAGTGACCCCAGATGACCAACCAGCAGCTTCCTTGGTTCATTTGCATTCCAACTTGATCCTCCTTATAGTCCCCTGGAAATCAGTAGTTATGCTTCCTAGGAAGCCAGCTCACTCCTCTAGTGTACCTTCTGTTTAAACAGGGGTGCTGACTACCTGGGGTTGGAGTGCCCCAGGCAAATGAGAGCTTTAAAGCATTTTTGGTAATTCCCACCTCACTGAATGGTAAGAAAGAGATGCATACTTAGGCACACACAGTATGCGCTCTTTATTTATTTATTGTAATTTGTGTGTGTGCACACACGCATGTAATGTGTTGTGCATTTGCCTGTACATATACATACGGTGGCCAGAGTAGCATCACGAGTGTCTTCCTCTATCATTGTCAATTACAAATACTCGGTCTTGGGTAAACTGACTGGCTGGCCAATGAGGCTCTCGGGATCTGCCTGTCTTCATCCACTAGTGCTGAGGCTGTAGGCACAGGAAGCATGCCTGGCTTTCTCTGTGGGTACTGGAGACTCAGGTCCTCATGCCCGCAAAACTGGTGCTCTCAGCCATCTCCCCAGACCCTGTGTGGTGTACTTAAGGATTTGATTAAGTCACTCTACGTGATAGATACCCTTGGAGTTCCAGCATTTTACAGGACCTGGCATTTGTGTCTATTGCCTTTCTTCCTCCAACCCTTTACCCCTGGCCTTGACTTGTTGCCTGCATTTCTGGCACTAGACCCATTCTCCCAACTGCTGGTAGTATCTGAGGGTTTTACAACTTTGCTTACCCACTTTCTGCTCTGTACCAGGGCTGACTAGTCACGTCTATTATCCTGAGTCCTCCCCTGTTTGGTGGAGTTGTTGCTGCAACCTCCCTGACCTTGCTCTGAGGATTGGGCACTCCTAGGAGTTAGGGGTGGGTGGGGTTAGGGCTGAAACCCATTTGCACAGCCACATTCCTATTTTATATTCTATTAACAAGTTTACTTTTCAGGCGAATACTCCCCTTTCCCCCTTCTTTCCCTTTCCCTTCTCGGTATTTCGCCCTTGGTTTCCGATATAGGAATCTCACAACAATGCACCCTGGTATCTTCAAACTAGAGGCAGGCATTTTTATGAGCACTCAAGACCCTTCCTTGTAGCTCTTCACTGCCCCCTGGCTGCTTGCCTCTAAAGGGGAGATTGGAGTGCTGGTAACATCGTTACTGGGGACAGAACTGGGTATCTAGTGTAGGTTTGGGAGGCTCCCCTCTGGCTTAGTAAGCAGTTTGGAATCTGAGCCGGCAGGACCAGAACTTGAGAGATGGTTTTAGGGCTAAGTACTTTTCCACCCTGAGACTCTTCAGAACTCCGGGTGAGTGATAGCACTCAGATCACTGGTTCCACTGCGCTAGCTCGCGCAGAGTACCTAGTTTACACTGTATCACGGCACAGCACCACTCAAAACAAGTAGGACTGCAGAGACAGGACGTCACACAGAGTTGATGACTTGTAAGATTGCTGTTTTCAGTTCCCCCTCCCTCTTGAGTACTGAAACGGAAAAGCACAGACCAGAAAGGGGAGCCCCAGGAAACTCAGACAATCGGTCTCTGACACGAAGAAAAAGTTCGAGAAAACAGATGGTAGTGCACAGAAAACAGTTGCTAGCAAACTTTGAGGGATTGCCGGGATTGGCTTTAGGCGCTACCCAGAGGGCAGGGAGGTCAGGTGCAAGGGGCGGGGACCCTGGCTGGGGCGGGCCAGCCGGCGGGGCATTTAAACAACAGTAGACCGTGGCGGGGACTCGCGCCGGCTCTGTGCCCTCCGACCTCCCAGCTCCGGTACCGGCCACGCAAGATGCGGTCTTCCTTGGCTCCGGGTGTCTGGTTCCTCCGTGCCTTCTCTAGGGACAGCTGGTGAGCAGGGCTGGAGAGGGAGGCTGCTGGGACGCTCAGAGCGCTCAGAGACGCACTCCGGCGGGCGGCTGATGTCTCTGCTTGTCCCTGGGGTGGGGGAGGAGGTTCTAGCTCTTTCAAGCCCGGGCTCCTTCAGTGGCGCAGGCATGGACGGTTAGTAACAAAGATCTGCTAATTCCACATCAGCCCAGACTAATGTATGACCCTGGTGAAGAACAGGCTGCCTAAGAGTCTTCATCCTTCCGGTTTGTCACCCGCATCTGCAAACACGGGCGCACAGGCGGGTACCTGTAGAGTACCTCCAACTCTTAATGTAACACTTAGGGGATCTGGATTTGCCTGTGGGAAACCGAGGCCAGGGAGTGTAGAAGAGAAAGGTGGCCAGGGATCTTTGGTCCCATATTGGTTTATTTTATTGATTGGATTAGGTAACAGAAGCCAGAAATCACTGGTTCTGGAAGCCTGCCTGGGGGCACCGTTCCAGTCTTAGGGATGCCTAGCTAGGGTAGGTCTCTGGGAGTAGAGCTGCAGCTCCCCCAGCACTGGGTGGTCACCCTTCAAAGCGTGAGCTGGCTTTCACAGCGCTGTCCCCAAGACCACAAGGTCACCCATCTGCTGGGAGAAAAGGTTTTGGCCACTTTCCATTAGAGCAATGTGCTTGGCCTGCGGCCAGAGGGGCGAGGGGAAGAGCAGCAACTGGGGGGCTAAAAATATTTTGTTGGTTGCCATCGTTTATAAACTATAAAACCTAACACAGATTGGGCAGATGCTTAGAGTGTGATCCATTTGGCCTGGTTTTAAAGGTGTTTGGTTTCCACCCTCTCAGTCAGGCTGGTCATCACATACAATATCCCTTAGATGGTTTATCTGGTCCTTTCTAAATTTGGAACTATTAAACAGTTTTGTGTTTTCAGAAAGATATAAAACGACTCTGATAAGGACTTTAGTATGAGCCTGGGTTAGAGAGTCCACCTCCCTCCCATCATAATGAAGGAACATGAAGATGTCATAATTGGCAGGACAGAGAATTGAGAGAGAGAGGAGTGAAGAGTTGCTGTTTAATGGATGTGGATAGCAGCCATGGTTGTACAATGTGAATATGCTTGCCGCTTCTGACTTTAAATTTAAAGATGATTGAAATAACTTGCTTTTGCTATGTATATTTTACCATAGTTTTTAAAAGCATAGTACAAATAAACTCGTTTAGACATTAAGACTTGATGCCATTTCACTAGCGAACGTATTTTACAAGACCTACCTGGTTAGCTACCACTTCAGAGAATAAAATAGTTCAGTGTCTAGGGAAACTAAAATCAGGATAAATAACAAACCAGACACAGATAGCCTGGAGAGTGGCCTCTCCTCCACACTGTTGTTTTCGCTATAGACTCCATTTCAGCTTTTTTAATATCTAAAAATTTTTGATCACACAATAAAGTGGATCTCCTTAGATTCAATCTCATTGTTTGCCCATGTACAGCCAAAGCTTTAATTAACGAGGTAGGTCATGCTAAATTTGTGTTGCTAGACGTTTTCATAAGGAGCCTTTAAAAAATAATTTAATGTGTGTGCCTGTATGTAGTTTTCCTTTAGTAGGTGGTGCATGTGTGTCCCTGTGGAAGTTAGAGGTCAACCTCAGGTGTCCTTCAGAAGGCAGCCCACCTTATTCTTTGAGACAGGGTTTCTCACTGGGACCCAGAACTTGACACTCAGCTCCATGGAGCTTTAGGTAGCTCTCACCTGTCTCTGCCTTCCACCCTGGGAACACAGACGCAGCCACCACTGTGCCAGGCCTTTAATGTGGGCACTGAGGATAATGCTCAGTTTGTGCAGCAAGCACCTTGCTGACTGAGCCTCGCTCCAGTCTCCCATAGGTAGTCTAGCATTGTCGGGTTTTCATAGTCATTTTACTATTTAGTGTCTTGAGATGCCAAGAACTGTCTTTACCACGTTTTACCTGCTGTATCTTTAAATTTGGGCAGATCCTTCTTTTGCTGGGTCCCCTAAATATCCTAAGGCTTTTAGACCCAAAAAACCAAGCAACTTTCTTCTGCCTGTGAAGACCAGGAACTCAGAAAACCATTTCCTTGGGTATTGACTCCATACAGTAAGCCTCAGTTTCTTCTAAGGGTCTAATATAGTTACTATTACATATCCATCCTTATTGAAGACAGTATCCAGTCAAGGCCTTAATTACATAACCAGCTCTTCTAAATCTGTTCTTATTAAAAAGAAAGAAGAGATTCTTATGGAAGCTTTACAAATAGCCACATTGCCCTGTAAAACAAGAAGAATCGGAGTTTCTACATTTTGGTTTACAAAAGAATACAATGCCTATTAAATTGCTGTGGGTTATGGATCACTTGAGAGGAAAGAAAAAGGTCTTCCTTCTACGGGTGTCCTAAAAATGGAGAGCTAGAATAACATTTCAAGCATAAGCGACGGTCACAGCAGTTCACTTACTCCTGCGCTATTAGTGCTGGTCCTTCACATCTTGGCTTAGCAATCCCTGCAATTCAGCTTCTCCAGAAAGAAGTCTCCTGACCATTCACTACTGTGCACTTAAAGTTGTCCTAGTGGGACTATCAGAAGAGTAAGTGTTCAACTTATAAAAACAAACAAACACAATTTTTAGAGAGGAAAAACCTTAAGAGAGATACAACACAAAAAATCCTGAGTTGTGGGACCCAGGCAGGCAAGTGGTACACAAACATGCAGGCAAACACCCTCATACACCTAATACAGAAATAATATCAAATGATAGCATTTTATCTCTATGTTTAATGTAGACAAAACTGGCTATTATCTCTTCCGATTTCCCCCACGATTCTAACACTAACTGATGATATTGGTATGGCAAGCCTTGCTAGTCTCAGCGCTTCTCTTTCTAAAATGTCAAAGACCAAATCTAGGTGGTTTTCCCAGGAACCTGATTTTCAGAGTTCTGTGAGACAAGTCATCAAACCTGAGCCTGCTCTGCATGATCTTAACACTGCTTCTTTTCAGACTTCTTCTGGAACCTACTACAGTCCCAGGCAAACCACACTCCCCTCCACAAAGCCTTTCTTATAACTATGCCTGTCAGATGCTCTACCACTGTGAGGGTGAATCGTGGGGAAGAGCCTGTCCCACGTCAGCCTCTCAACACAGGAATGCGTAAAGTACAGCCTTCTACACACACATCACTTGTGCACTGTCTGTTAAAAACAAGATCTCTAGCACACACTGGCCTTGAACCACTTACGCAGCCAAGGATGACCTTGAATTTCTGATCTTCCTGCCTTACCCTTCTTAGAGCCGTGATTATGCCTGTATTCCACCACTTGTGGTTTGCGTGGTACTAGGGACGGAAGCCCAGGGCCCTGTGCATGCTAGGCAAGCACTGTTCCAACTGAACTAAATCCTCGGTCCCACTTGCACAATTCCCGAAGTGTGACTCTAGCTGCCACAGTCTCCAAAATCCTAACATCTCCAAGTGGTCTAGGAACCCTATTACCACTGCGTGCTGTGAGTTTGACTTTTGGGGGCCTCTGTTTTCTCACCAGTAGAAGCTAGCAGGTTCCAGATGGAATGTCTGACAGCTCAGGTAAATACGCTCAGCTTCTGCGGCTGATGGAGGCTCTTCAATAGGTGCTCTCTTCCATCTTTCCTCAAGAGTGTGAGTTTAGATGCTCCCCCATGACCCTAAGCATAGTTCTGCTATGAAGATGTTATACAAAAGTCTGGGGCTTGCAGAGGAAATGAAGACGTCGCCCCACCTTGTTGGAACTAATGGTAGATCTGGAGAGGTGCTGTGGACACAGCAGTCATCAATCTTTTTTTTTTTCTTTGTTCTATTCATTCGTTTGTTTGTGTAACCCGAAGGCTGGAACCCAGGCCCTCATGTATGCCAGGCAAGTGCTCTGCTACCGAGCTACATGCCCACTCCTGAGTTAGCAATGTTAGAAGTAGTGCTGCATGCACTGAGTGGCAAAGTGGCAAAGGGTGATGTGGTTCAAATGGTCTGTGTCTTTTAGAGGTCAGTTGAATTGATTTTGAAGAAAGCTACCTCCTGGAATATGTCTGATACATGAAGTTTTTTTTTTTTTTTTTTTTGGTTTTTCGAGACAGGGTTTCTCTGTGGTTTTGGAGCCTGTCCTGGAACTAGCTCTTGTAGACCAGGCTGGTCTCGAACTCACAAAGATCCGCCTGCCTCTGCCTCCCAAGTGCTGGGATTAAAGGCGTGCGCCACCACCGCCCGGCCTACATGAAGTTTTTGAGATTAGAGGTAGACATTGCTTGGCACGCAGGACGCATGCAACCATGGTGGTTCTCTCTGTCTCATCTGTTATTGAGGATCACAGCAGATGGGTGTTAACACGTGCACATTTCCTGTGCTAAACAAAACATGAGTCGAGACGGAGACCACAGGATAAGGACTACAGTGTGAAAGAATATTAGAAATGAACCCTGTCACACACTACTTTCACATTGCCCTGAGGAGAGCGTCGACAGAGACTGAAGATAGCAGCAGGTGGTCTTGAACCCTTCACCTGAGAAATAAGGAGAGCAGCAAAGCCTGCTCCTAAGGTTGCCGCAGCGTTCACATGGAGAGATTTGAGTGGGGGCTAGGCTTGTGTTTAGCCCAGAAGCTTAACCATTGACTGTTGTTCTGCAAGCTTTCTGTAGGTACTACTTTGTACTGGGTAATATTAATTTGTCTTTTTTTTTTTAAATGAAAGGTTAGTTCTCCCATAGGACATACTGGTAAACAGAGACACAGAAAAGCATGTGGCTTGTCAAACATTGTGTTGCTGGCAGATGACTGTACTGGAGTTGATTCTGGGTTAATCCAACTCCCAAGCCTTTGGTCTTCCTCCTGTACTCCTGATGATCATGTGGGTGGAAAATAAAACCCACACTGTCATTTGACTTTAGACAAATCAATCTCTATGAGGCTACATTTCCTTAACTATACAAGGAAAATGACCACCCTCGTATCTCAGGGTATTGAGACTAAATGAGAAGTTTGATTTTTTACATTTACTTAGTTCTTTGTGAAAAAAAATATTTTTAGCCGGGGCGGTGGTGGCACACACCTTTGATCCCAGCACTCCGGAAGCAGAGGCAAGCAGATCTCTGTGAGTTAGAGCTCAGCCTGGTCCTCAAAGTGAGTTCCAGGAATACCAGGGCTTTTATACAGAGAAACCCTGGAGGAGAGGGGTAGTGTAAAAAAAAAAAAAAAAAAAAAAAAAAATTTAACTGAAATTATCACTTTCCCTCCCTCCAACCCCTCCCATGTCCCCCCCCCCCAAGTTGATAGCATCTTTATCTTTACTAAGTGTATGCAAATGGAATGCTTTTTAAAGCACTCAGTGATTCGGGCAGCCTTTGTCTGTGGACTGGCTGTGTGGTACTCCAGCCAGCAGGAGCAGAGCTTGTTAGAATGCAGAGCCCGGAGTGGGGTTGTGAGCAGGTGGCACCAGGTGTGTGGAGGCTGACATGGAGTCTGTGGAGTTTCTATCCAGTGGGCGTTACTCCATCCCCTGTCAGGACTGAGCAGACAGCCAGTTCGTGGTGTCCCTGAGCCACCCAACCTCCAGAGGGTCCATCCGTAGCCCTGGGCCTGCCTGGTGTTGATGTCTGCACGGGCATCTTTCCAGAGAGATGACTGTGGCCAGGGCGTACAGGGCTGGGTGAGGAGGAGAAACTGACTCGGGACCTGGAGGAGGGAGCCGGGTGACACAGCGGCTGGATGAGCAGGAACGGGTGTGGAGGAGATAGCTTTGGCAGGAGCAGGAGCGAGAGCTCGACTCCCACGCTGTTTGTCTTCGCCCCATTCCTTCACCTTCTTCCCTTGGGAGCTGGACAAGGAAAGGGCTGGCAGATGGCTCTGTGCTGTGGAGTTGGTGAGGAAGAGAGAGCAGAAAAATCTTCAAACACACACCGAGGGCTGCTGCCTGTGTCAGATACATGTGGGCCCAGTGTATTTGTTAGTCCTTGTGAGGATCTTGTGTGGTCGTTTACTCTTTTATTTTAACAATAACACTGAGCCTTGAGAGGTTAAACAAGTTGCTCCAAAGTGACAGTAACAGTAAGTTAGCAGAACCAGAAATGAAGGCTCAGCTTCTTTTGGCTTACGTCTGATGTCCTTTTCCCTATTCTGTAGCCAGAGGGCCGAAATCAGATCTGAGTCCCAGATGGTTCCTGTCCTTCGTCTTATTTTCCTGGCCCCTGCCAAGAGGTGCTCGATAAGGACAGCAGAAGGAACTGCTTAGGGAGAGCTGTGAGGGCTAGAGCCACGTGCCCTGAAAAAGGAGTGATCCCCCAAATGCTGGAGTCTAACCCCCTTCCTGTCACCCAGCGCGTGAGCCTGAGGCCCATCCCCCGCGTCTTTATTAGTGCAGCTCACAGCAGCTGCTTTCTGGGCTTCCCCTTTTCTCCCTGGTGTTTCCTCTTTCCCTCCTTAAAGGACTGAGCCGCGTGCCCAACCCCCACCGCTCCGAGTGTTGCCAGTCTGCTCAAGCTGTGAGGAACGATTGAGGAGGTGAAGAGGCGGCTTGGAGTTGTCTGTGTAGCTGGGTGGAGACCCTTCTCGGTCAAGCTGTAGCCAGTGCTCAGTGAGGTCAGAGTCAGGCAGTCCCAAAGAAAACCCAGCACAAAGCACAAAAGCTGCCTTGGGTCTGCAAACAGCTATGCGAAAGCTGTGCTTCTAGTCCCGTTCTAGCTGGGATTGAATGGTGGAGCAGGGACAAGAAACCACTGTCTAGTAGCCACAGGAAGTCAGAATGTTCCAGATGAAATTTATGGTTAAGGGGATGATCTTTTTTCTTTTTGGAAAAAAAAGAATATATATTTGAGAAGAAAGCCAACAAGGGGAGCCCCGAGTGCTCAGAAAGAGTGAATGGGCGGGGCTAGAAGCTACAGTACAAGGTGTCACTTAGGCCAGCTGGAAGGTTGTGAAGGGAGCAAGTTGTAGGCTTTAGAAGAGCTGGCCAAATAGGGGTAGAGCCCCGAAGCCAGACCCCACCACCAGCTGACTGTCACTAAGTTGGCGTGTGCTGGTGCAGACGCTGATGTCACCGTCCCTCTAACCTCCAGTGAGGATGAGGCTCAGGCCAGGCCTCCTGGGGGTCCTGGAAGAATGTGGTCCTCAGCACAGCCCCATCCCTGTTGTGTGCGCAGCCATTGTTCAGAAGAGTGGTGCTTTCGCCTGTTAGCAGCGGAGCCCTAAGTCATTTCCATCTCTCAGAGCAGTACCTCAGACCCAAACAGAGGAGGAGGACAAGAGGCATGGGATTCCATGGGCCTGCTCCCTGTCCCATGAAAGCTTTCTCCAGCCTGACCTGACCCTGCTCACTCTCGTACACTGCAGGCATGACACAGGACTCTGCCCTTGGACATCCGTTCTTGCCTGGCCCTTCCCCACTAGGACATCTCCCAGTATTGGCGGAGGGCTTGAGGGAGCGTGAGGGTGGCACCGTCCTCATTGACCCTGGTCTGGTTATTATTGTACTCAGCCCTCTCTTCTCTCCAGAACTACTGTCCCCAGAACAGGCACACCCAAGAACAGGTCACCAGGTTCATTTCCTCAGGGAGAGCGCCAAGGTCATCTGCAGCCACCTCCTGGTGTTGATCTTCGGGGCTGTCCCGGGTTGAAGTAGGGGTGGTAATGGAAGCCTTGTCGTCTCTAAGTCATGGTCGGGGCTGTCAGAGAAATAGCGATGGAGCAAAGGAGGAGGCAGGGAGCAGTGATGAGAGAGGAGAGGGGCCATTTCCACCTCTCCTGAGATCAGAGGCTGCTCTCCGGGTCTTGTTGGCTTGCAGTGATTGTGAGGAGAATAATTAATTGAGGGTGGTGTTTGTTCATTATCTCCTGCTACCGTGGGACACCTTGTTCTCTGTTCCTAGCCCAGAATCACTCTTAGTGCAAAGTCTTAATGAAGTTGATAAAGCTATTATCAAGGTACTGTGAAAGAATTGGGTTGTCAGCTAATAATTAAGAGATAGCTGGTCCCACTCTATCGGACTTGGTTATTCAGTAACCACTGTCTGGTGGTAGAGGAGGTGGGACTCTAAGAAGTGCCACCCCCCTACACAAAAAAAGCCTTAGAAGGTCATGGGGCAGCTACCCCCACATGGAGTGGTCTATGTTCCTTGGCCCCTGGCCTGCTTGCCCTGCCCAGTTCTACACCAGGACGGCCATCTCCTGCCTCGTGACTCTGCAAGTCTTCTCCCTGCGTCCCCTGTGGGGCTTCTTGGTTGCGAGGGAAGGAGTTATGAGAAGTGAAACCTACAGGTCCTGCCCTGCCCAGAGTCCTCAGCTGTCTGGCCTGTGAAGGAGCCTGAGTTCTGCAGCCTCAAGTCTAGCTCCACCCTTAAACCTCCTGTTTCTGGGCCTCTTTGAAAGACAGCACCTGGGGCCCTTTCATGAATACCTGAAAGGAGCCTGGCTAGTAGGAGGCCTGGCTCCAAGTAGGCTGGGGCCCAGTCAGTGTTGTGACTTGGAGCTTAACCTTCCACCCTTTGGAGGCCAGGCAGGAAGTCCCAGAGGAGACCAGTGCCAGGCTGACACCACGCAACACAGCCGAGGAACCCTGACTCTCAAAGGTCCTGTCCTTCCTGCTGAATTAGAGGTCCGGTTATTTTGTTGGAGGTGGGGATATAGGCTGGGCAGGTTTGAAAATAAAAATCACAGATCAGATGCCAGTGTGGACTGGTTGATCTCCTGTCTGCCCCCCAGTAGACCTCAGCTACCCAGCTTCCCTGTATGGTTACAGACTCTCTCCCACCCACCCTAAGCAAGGCAGGGCACAAGCAACCCCAGGTCTTAGTGTCTTAGGAGACCCAGGTAGGTATCCTGGAGAGGTAGAGGGACTGATGGCCTCCTAAGGTCTGTCAGGCAAATAAAGGCCCAGAAATCCCCTGGTAATAATAGCGAGAGCTGCCTCTAGTCCTTCCTGCTCTTCTTCATGAGCTAAGCATCCTCTGGGAGTCGGGAATGCTGTAAGATCTGTAGTGAACACCTGTCAGCAGTTCCGGGAACAAGGTGGAAGAAGTATTTCTCCGAGGAGTAAACAGGTTTGGGGACGAGAGCTATCTTTGCTGGTTCTAAGTCCTTACTTTTTGTCCGTATAGACATGAGCCTGAAATCAAGGGCATCCTGTGAGGCTGACAGGATGGGAAGGCACGGGCTGGTACCATCTTGTGGTGAGGAAGCCCACATGGGGCTTCGCCCTGGCTTTACCTGGCTCAGTCCACAGCACCGTTGCCTAGGGAAGCCCAGCCCTTCTGATGGCTTCGAATCCTCAAGACAGAGCCCAAACTCGACTTCTTGGCACACAGGGCCCTACCTGGCCTAGGCCCTACCTCATTCAGCCACTTTTCCTTCTCCGCTTGACTCGGTCTCCCCTTCCAAATATCTGAAGCCATGTGGTGTTCCCAAGCCAGCACTGTTATTTCTTTTTTTAAAAAAGATTTATTTATTATGTATACGATGTCCTGTCTATATGTATGCTTGCATGCCAGAAGAGGGTACCAGATCTCATTATAGATGGCTGTGAGCCACCATGTGGTTGCTGGGAATTGAACTCAGGACCTCTGGAAGAGCAGTCAGTACTCTTAACCTCTGAGCCATCTCTTCAGCCCCAGCACTGTTATTTCACACCTCTGCACCTTCCCCAGTGTTTGCTCCCTGGCACATCCTCCTGCCAAGCCTTGGTTGACTTAGCCATCTCCTGCATGATTTTGAAACCACAGCTCATTTGCCTGACACCACTTCCATCCCGATGGTTTTGTGTCCGCCTGTCACACAAGGCTTCCTGCTTTATGGCACAGTCCCCTCCTCTCTGTCTGTTTCCCCCACTGACCCGTGAAGTCCAGAAAGCAGGATCTTCCTTTTCATTTCTCTTGCAGTTGTCAGTTCCCTGGTGTGGTGCCTGTGACGTGGTAGGTGCTTGGATGGATGCAGAAGCAGTCCTGTTTTCTTCTAAGGACATCAGGGTGTTAGGTTTGGGCATGGATATGTCTCTTCTCTGCAATGGCTTTTCCTACCCGTGGTCGGGAGGGATGAAACTCTGGATGAAAGAGGCATTGAGCAGAGAAGGATGAACACCTGGGAATTCAGATGGAAAAGATGGGCTGGACCTTCCTCCCTGGGAAGCTCCTTGTGTGCGGGAGGAAAGTAGTGTGGACACTGGGGTCGAGGTGAAGGGGAAGGATTCGGACAGCTGGTTTGTTCCTCTAGTGCCGCTTTGGTTCCGTCCATCTCATGAGGCATCTAGAGTGTCTACTGAGGTGCAGCCTTACTTTCCAGGTGTTGTAGGAGGCTGCTTGTTCATTTCCTGGCCACCCAGATACCAGAAATAATCACACAGAAACCATATTATTTGCAACACTGCTTGGCCTATTAGCTCTAGCTTTTTATTGGCTAGCTCTTATTACTTTCACCCATTTCTATTAATCTGTGTATTGCCATGAGTAAAGTTCCAGCATCTGTCTCCAGCAGGGCTACATGGCTTCTCTTTGACTCTGCCTTCTTTCTCCCAGCATTCAGTTTAGCTTTCCCCGTCTAGCTAAGTTCTGCCTTGCTATAGACCAAGGCAGTTTCTTTATTCATTAACCAATAAAAGCAACACATAGACAGAAAGACCTCCCACACCACCCAGGTAACAGTAGGGTCTGTAATTGAGCAGCCATCACTGCTGGGCTCTCAGGGGAAACAGTGGGACTTGAGTTCCCAAAGGTCCTTCAGCACCAGAAAGGATCTGATAAGTTGTGACTGTGGCCACATATCCTGGCAAGGACCCCAGCACCTCTGTGTGTCAGTCAAGATAGTAGTCACAGAAGCTGAGCTGTGTGGCACTTAAAGGTGAAAGCACAGGTACCCAGGGACTAGGATGAGAGTGAGCGAGTTAGGGCTGATATTACCGTCACGTACGATTGAAGAAGCCAGAAGCAGAAGACTAACCAGGTGAGTGAGTGGGAGGTGTCACTCAGTGCTGTCTGCTTTCCCCTGGATTAGGCAACAGCCCAGTTAACTATAGGGTTGAAGTTCCCATCCATCCATTGCTCTTTGCCTAGGCTAGCTGAGTCCTCTCTCTAACAGAGAATTCTAGAAATCCCTAAACTAAGAATCAGCTGTGTGTAACATATATATATATATATATGTATATATACGTATATATACATATATATATACACATATATAAACGGTAGACCTGGAAAATTTCAGTATCGTCAAGCTTTTTTTGTTGTTGTTGTTTTTTTGAAACAGGGTTTCTCTGGTTTTGGAGCCTGTCCTGGAACTAGCTCTTGTAGACCAGGCTGGTCTCGAACTCACAGAGATCCGCCTGCCTCTGCCTCCCAAGTGCTGCGATTAAAGGCGTGGGCCACCACCACCCGGCTCGTCAAGCTTTTACATGTCAGTCACTGGGTCAGGCAGGCATCTGGGGTAACCTTGGCTTCCTTGGTCCCTAGAAGACCTCTGTGATTGAAACAGGTGCCTCGGAAACAAGTAACCAAGGAGATGCTTTGAGATAAGGTCTCATTATGTAGCCCAGGCTGGCCTCAGATTCCCAATCCTCCTGCCTCAGCCTCCTGTGTGCTATCACAACAGGTGTGCACCACCATCCAAGGTTTCAAAGAAAAAATACAGAGCCATGGAAAGAATAGAAACTGACATCTTGGTAGGAAGCTGAAGTCCAGGGCGAAGTGAGGCAGGGTTTGGCAGCTCAACTCAATTAAGCTTTTGCAGAAACACCTTTTGTTTCACAAGCGGTGGCCCGCATTGCTTAATTCCGTGCTTGGGGGAAGTGAGTTTAGAGTCTGGAGACAGATTACCAGATAGGAGCATCCAAGTGTCTGCCCTCGGTTCATGGAGCCAACCCCTTCTCCCCAGAGAAGGGCATGAGTCTTCTCCTAATGTCTGACATTTTCTTCCAGGTTAGTTTGTTGGTTGGTGGGCTAGAACTCGGGGCCTCCCGCGTACTAATCATGTGTTCTACCACTGAGCTGTCCCCTCAGCACCCCATTCTGAGGTCTAGTTTTTCCATATACCTTCTGGTTCCTGGTTGCTGAGTCAGCTCAGCTGATGCCTTGCTGGGGAAACAGTGACTCAGGAGTGCCCTGCAGGATCCTCCCTAGGCCCCACGGGAGGTGCAGCGGCTATAGCGAGGTGGAAACTTGGAGCAACTCTTGATTAGACTGCTCTTTCCATCTGGACAGCACATGAGCTAAGAAGTAGGTCCGGGGAGGTCACATGGGGTGTGTGAGCCACAGAGGAAGCCATCCATCACCTTTCTGTGGAGCGGAACTGACCATGAGCCAGGGACCATGAGGGAGAGGACTCAGTCATTGTCACCAGCTGTCCCAGCTGAGCCATTTCCTCCCATAGTCTGGACCAAGTCTGCAACAGAAATTGGACCTCACTCTGTAGAAAGACCCCTCTCCCCTTTAACTCCACGCCATGCCCATCATTTCAGATGTTTAGAAAAATGACTCAAGGACTGGAGAGATGGCTCAGTGGTTAAGAGCATTGCCTCCTCTTCCAAAGGTCCTAAGTTCAATTCCCAGCAACCACATGGTGGCTCACAACCACCTGTAATGAGGTCTGATGCTCTCTTCTGGCCTGCAGGCATATACACAACAGAATATTGTATACATAATAAATAAATATTTAAAAAAAAGAAAAGAAAATGACTCAATTCCCTGTGGCCATAGTTGCTCCACATATCCAGACACAGAGATAGCCTTGCTGCAATAAGACCCTAGAAGGGCTAAGGGTTGGAAAGAAGATTTACTCGTAGACACTTCTGACCTTTGCCCTGGGAGCTTGGGTCTAGAAGAGAGCCTGAAGGTAAACCGTTAGTGCTAAGGCCTTGAAGGAGCAGTGGCTGGGCCTCTGCAGACTGTGCTGCCCCTCTCTCCTCCAGGTTCCGTGGCTTCATCCTGCTGATCACCTTCCTCGTCTATGTCTGTTATCACATGTCCAGAAAGCCCATCAGCATTGTTAAGGTGAGGCTGGCTGGGAAGGGCGAGCATTCTGCAGGGCATGTTGGACCTGGCAGACATGTGGGCCGCAATTGGGTGTTCCAGACCTCAGGCCGTCACCTTCCAAGTTCCCTTTCCCTGGTCGCTGGGACTGTTCCCTCCACCTGCCAGATACCAACTGTTGGTGGTTCTTTCCTACAATCCCCCTGCAATGTTTTCCTACACATCCCCCTTTTCACCTTCCAGACAGCAGCGTTGTTTGGTGGTGGGGGGAGCTGAGAAAGCAGAGGTCTTGGGCTCTGTGGATTCCCTTCACGGGTGTCTTCTGGCCACCTTACCCCTGCTGGAGGAGGTGCCGGCGGGAGGGAGCATGGACTGTGGTGGGAGAAGCAGTGCCGCTTGGGACCGAATAGCACCTTGCTTGCTTCTCTCTGGGCCGAGTGGGCTCCAGAGAACAATATGATCCTTGACCAATGTGTGCCATTGCCTTCCAGAGCCGCCTGCACCAGAACTGCTCAGCGCTGGTGAGACCTGAAAATGACACCCACGATCCCAACGATACTACCTGGTGCAGCTGGAGTCCATTTGGTAAGAACCGGGTACATGGCTGCTCTCTACTCCCCAATCCCTCCTGGGGAAAGAAAGGGGCTCCTGTGGGGTCACCCACCCAGCCAACTTTTTGTCTTTCCCATCTGCTTTTAGACAAAGACGACTACACAGAGTTATTGGGAGCTGTGGACAACGCCTTCCTAGTGGCTTATGCC
Source organism: Microtus ochrogaster (assembly GCF_000317375.1). Lineage (NCBI taxonomy): Eukaryota > Metazoa > Chordata > Mammalia > Rodentia > Cricetidae > Microtus > Microtus ochrogaster. The sequence goes on along the minus strand of NC_022012.1, from coordinate 30,845,118 downwards.
ATTGGCATGTTTATTAGGTAAGAGAAAGGCAGAGCCTGTGCCCATTTGGGGGTGGGGGTGGGGTGGGGTAGATGCTTCAAGACTGCTGCTTCTCTTGCTGACCTGGGGCAGGAAAGCTGATAGTGCCTAGGTGTGGGCGTGAAGTCAAGGCCCCACCCGGGTCATTAGCCCATGGCCAGCCTCCTTCCTTCACTGTGGTCACCACAGTGTTCCTTCACCTGCTGCTGGGGGACAGGAAGCATCGGTGAGTATGGACCAGGGTCCTCTAAGCCCTGGACATGCAGATTCCAAAGGAGAGCCTACCCAGTGCTGTCTAAATCACACAGCCAGTGTGGGTCTCACCCAGCAGCAGAGCCTGCTGTCAGAAATCACAGATGGACAAGGCAGGATGTGACCTCAGCGGAGTTCATGGCCTAGTAGAAAGACCCTTATCTCAGCAGTTGATTGAAAATGGTTGAAGGCTGGGTCATCAGGCAGTGCGCTGGGATTGAAGACAAGGAGTTTAGGGAAGGCATTACAGGTGAGCTCTGAAGTGTGAAGAGCCGCGGACATGGCAGGGAAGGACACTCAGGCTGAAGGTGAGAGCGAACACCTACCAGTAGGGAACAGCTTGGAGTGCAGGGGGAACCTTCACAGGGTTACCTGAAGGGGAACTTCGAGGGACGCCATAGCAAGAGACAGGGCTATTCACAAAGGTCATTTGCAGAGGGCCTGCTCCAGGCTATGGAAAGGGAGAACTGAGAGAGGAGGTTACCTAGGTGTGAGGGAGAAGCTGAGGTGGACAAGACAGGTTATATATAGCAAGGTTATAAGCTCTCACCGCCTAAACAGCTGAACGTCTAGACTGCTGTTTCAGAGGCCTCTTTGGTGAAAGGAGAAAGGAGAATTTAGAATTTAGAGTGTTGAGCTTCCATTGCTTTAGGGAAGTCCGAGTCATGGTACCCAAAAGGCAATCTGAATATGACACGAAACCATGAAGGGATACATGGGAACGGAAACCAAACAGCAGGGGATGTGCTGGAAAAATAAATAAATAAATAAATAAACAAACAAACAAACAAACAAACAAACAAAAGGCTTGGTCAGCCAGCAGGGAGGGACATGGCAGCAGAACTGTCAAAAGAGCGTCAGATAAAGCAGAGGAGCCTTGAAAATGAGGGCTGGGGTCAGTCTTGGAATGCAGTAGGACACAGATCATCACTGCTCACCACGGCCACAGTGGCTTCGGCAACATGGGTAGGAGGGGAGGTGGTAGAGTGGACATAGCGTTAACCTGGAGCTCACCCCTGTTTTTTTCTCCAGTGGAATCTTTGGGGAGCGGTTGCCCCTCCGTTACTACCTCTCAGCTGGAATGGTGCTCAGCGGCCTGTTCACCTCCCTCTTTGGTCTGGGGTACTTCTGGGATATCCACATGCTCTGGTACTTTGTGCTTATCCAGGTATGAGTCTGTCTTGCACCCGAGTCTTTGTCTCCCTCAAAGAGAGAGCCCTTGAGGTCCCTGGCCATTCCCAAGTCAGAGCAGACAGGGACGTGGTCTCCTTGATTCAGTCCCAGGCTCCTGCTGTCTTCCCGCCCCTCAGCCACGACACTGAGCCTCCTCCACTCAGGATGGTTGAGCTCACTCTTACCTTCCCTGTCTTCTACAGGTCTGCAATGGGCTTGTTCAGACCACAGGCTGGCCATCCGTGGTGACCTGTGTCGGCAACTGGTTTGGAAAGGGAAAGTAAGTGTGATGAGGGGGTGGGAAGGACCCGGGGGTACAGGGGAGGTGTCTGGAGTACTTTCAGGAGGAAATATTAGAAAATGTGTCTTCTTGCCGGGTCTCACCCACTGAAAAGAAACATCTCTGGGGCTAAAGGGCAGTGCTATTTTCCTCATCTTTAGGATTTAACCCATAGAACAGGCATGCTTCTCATAACAGGTTTATTTCAATTTTTTGATTAAAAGTAAAATTTTTGGACCAGCTTTTGCGTAAGATTGCCTGTTTTCACCTTCAGCACTGCTGGTCTGAGCTGTTCAGTTCTTTGTTATGGGGGCTGCCCCCACACAATGTTTTTGCAGTGTGCAAAACTAGATTCCAGTAGCAAAACTCAAGTCAGGGGCATTAAAAATCCCCAGATGTTTCCAGATGTCCCCTGTGGGATAGAATCACCCCCAGTTGAAGACTCCTGTTTAGGGTGACATTGATAGGGGTCAAAGAGAAGAATGAAAGGTTCGTGACTTCCCCTTGCTCAGAGTTCCCGACTGTGCTTGCCCGGGGAACTGGCTAACGCACCGGATCTCAGCCCAAAGCTTTTTCTGCACTGTCCTTGGGGTCTCTGAGAATCTCCAGCACATGCTGGAGGCTAGAGGCAGCCAGTCTTCTGGGGCTGGCTGGGCGGGGTATTTTCCCCCATTTTTATTCCTTTTCCTCCCCTTCAGGCGGGGATTTATCATGGGCATCTGGAACTCCCACACATCTGTGGGTAACATCCTGGGCTCCCTGATCGCTGGAGTCTGGGTGAACCAGCAGTGGGGCCTGTCATTCATCGTGCCTGGCGTTATCACCGCTGCCATGGGCATCATCACTTTCCTCTTTCTTATTGAATGTGAGTGGACCCTTCCACACCCATGCTCTAACGTACGTTTGTGGGAGAAAGCAGAAATTCTGTGAGCGTTGCTGTTCAGGGTATTGGGTAATGAGCTCTGTGACCCTGAAACTGCCCTTTTCATCTATAAAGTGAGAAAAGTACTTGCTCCCAAGGATTTCTGAAGAGAGGGACATTGTAGTTTAAATGTTTTGTCTGTAGTGGGTGCGCTCTCTGCTGAAGGGTTGTGCCTCTTACATTTAGACGGCTACTGTTTTTTCCCATTCTCTGACAGCCCTGAGTTGCCAAGGCCAGGTGTATCGCTACCAGGTCAAGAGCAGTCATAACAATTCCTAGAAGAGGCAGGCTGGCCTAGAAAGCCTGCTCCCTTAATGCTGAGGCCCATGCGGGGCATGTAGGGAAACTCTACATTAGTTTAGACTCACTGTGAGGGGCTAAACTATTGGCAAGCTTCTCAGAAAGGTATTTGTCCCCCCAACCCCCCAGATCCAGAAGATGTGGACTGCACCCCTCCTCAGCACCATGTGAGTAGATCATTTCAGCCCTAGCCCTGCCCTCCTCACAAGAACTGGCCATGGGAGGGCCCACAACCTGGTGGGCCTGCTAGCCCAAGAGAGAAACACACCTCCCCCAGGATGGGCGCCCCCTACCTCTCACCTGAGCCGTTCTTCCCATTAGAGAAGGTTGGTAAGTGGCCCTGCCCACAAGGAGGGATCTTTTTCTTTGCTCAGGATGACCAGGAGAAGGAACGGGACAACCCCGAGGATCCTGTGAATGGTCCCTATTCCTGTAGGGAGAGTAATGTGGACATTGCAGCCAGCTCCTTCAAGGAGCCGGGCTCCGAGCCTGCAGCCATCAGTTTTCTGGGGGCACTCAAAATTCCGGTGAGATGTTTGTGGGATGAAGGGAGGAGGGTCTCTCTAGAGTTTCCATTAGCTGTCAGGGGATAGGGTAGCGTTGAGAATTTCTGTACAGACTGTAGGATGGCCCCTTGGGAAGGGCGGTATAGGAGGGCTGTCTTGACATGGCATGAGGCAGTAGGCACATTGCTGCCATTAGGATGGGGTGTATATTTGGGGTTGCTTTGTATGGGAGTGATGACAGTCATGGGGTAGTGCTGTTCACCGGTGGGACCTCCACTGGATTGGGGATCTCTCGAGCACCTTTTCATTGTGTCCTCTCTTGTGCTGCCCAGGGTGTGATCGAGTTCTCGCTATGTCTGCTCTTTGCCAAGTTAGTCAGTTACACCTTCCTCTACTGGCTGCCCTTGTACATCTTCAATGTGGGTGAGTCCAAGGGAAGAAGAGCTGAGAAACAGGGTCTCTGCCGGGGCAGAGAAGGCACTGTGCCTGAGTTTGACTCTGGTAAACAACCTAAGCAAAGCTGGCCTCTCTTCGGGTGGGAGATTGCTTGCTTATTTCAGTAAGTAGGATGCTGAGCCCCAGGCACTTTCTCCAGCCACCGGCCCCCTGGGACCTGAGTTGGACCTTAGGAGCACAAAGTTCTATCCTGATTTCTCCATCCTGTGTGTTGGCTGCTTGGCCCAAAGGTGGGATGAGTCTGCCTGGAACTCCTCCACCTCAAGGAAGATGCTGTGTGGGGCCTTCCTATTCCATGGCCTCCAAGGCTCTTCTTCCAAGGGCCTTCATGAGAGTGATGTCTTTGTACTGGAGTCTTCTCGGGCTACTCTGGGGGACCTGCCCCCATGCAATGGCCACTCTCCAGTGCCACCACCCAAGGACATAAGGATGGAAGAGGTCACTGCGGTGGCTGGAAGGCTGTTTGCTCTCCACCTGCTCAGTCTCTGCTTTCCACTGATTGGGGGGTAACACACCGAAAAGCAGCGTGATATACTTTCCTGACCCCCAGGATTCTGAGGGCTCCACCCCTTACCCAGGACCTTTCACCTAGGGCTGTTTCACCCTTTCTCAACTCTGAAAAGGAACAATGGCTGTCCTGCCCCACACACATTGACTTTGAATGGGAGACCAGGAAACCACTGGGATTAGTCACCACCAGATCATGAACTGTAGCTTGCCCCATAGTTCTACATGGGGGCCCCTCTCTCTGATACTGCAGAGTAAGAGAGCAGTTTTGTAGGCATTGTGACCCCTTGTTTGGTAGCTTTGATGCTGACTTCTGAGTATGAATCAGCCTTGAGGGTGGAGTTACCAGTCAAGCTTCTAAATGTTCCCTTTTCTAAACCCAGGGTCCCCATGTTCCCACAGCCAGTCTCTTCCTGTGGCTGTGGGCATTAGCATATTCTTGTGGCCTGCCTAGGAAGAGCCCTTATGGAGCTTGCTTCTAGGTCAGGAGTGGGTCAAAGAAATGGCTGGCTGGGCCAAAGCTCAGTCAGAACCTTACACTCCAGGAGAAAGAGCTGGAGGCACACCAGGATTGGCACTTTGCCCTGAAAGGTCTAGGCCAGAAGAGGGTATTGTGGGACTCAGAGCCTGAAGGAGTATATCCCAAGCTACTGCAAACTCACACTGGCCCTGGCCAATCACTTGGTCATGGGCCCTCAGCTTCTTCTTTGGGCTGGACCAGTGTCCCACAGAGACTCTTCCAGCTGTGGTATTCAGAGCTTTGCTCCGAGCCTTCCTGAGTTTCTGATCATGTTTTTTTTGTGTGTGTGTTTTTTCCATAGCTCACTTTAGTGCCAAGGAGGCTGGGGACCTATCCACACTCTTTGACGCTGGTGGCATCATAGGTGAGGCCCCATCCTTTTGTTCTGGCAGGCTGTCTTTCCTGCTCGTTCCTATGCAGAGGTGCAGAAAGAAGGGACAGCGGGCTATGATCTGGGCAGTGGATCCAGAGAAGAAAGACCTCCTGGTGTATTCTCATTTTTGCTCCTGCGGGGCGGGGTGGGACTAAGAAAGGCGGAGTTCGTGCTTTGGTTTCCTGGAGTGATGGGTGCAGGGGAAGGCCGCAGAGAGAGATGGTCTTTCTTGAGGCCAGGCCAGCATGTGGGCAGCAGACGAGGAGCAGCGTGGCTGTGTCAGGGACAATGTGTGAGTGAGCGTGTGTTCCAGGTGGCATCATGGCGGGGCTCATCAGTGACTACACCAATGGCAGGGCCACCACTTGCTGCATCATGCTCATCTTGGCTGCTCCCATGGTACGTGTATAATCTCAACGCGCATGTGCTTGTGATCAGATATCTGGGGCCTCACGCCTGTGTGTCAGTCTCCATGTTGGCATGCATAGCTGTCTCCTTGTACATGCGTGCGTGTGTTTCCTGGGTGCACGTGGAGAAAGAGAAGTGAGAGCCAGCGGAGGACTGGGCCCCATGAAAGGAGGGGTATCGGGTGCTGCATGTCTTGATAAAGGAATAATAAAGAGATCGAGGACAGACACCAGAGAAGACTGGGGGGGAAGGGGAAATTATAGAGCCATACCCGGTGGTACATGCCTGTAGTCCCAGTGTTTGGGAAGTCAAGGCAGGAGAATCAGGAGTTCAAGGTCTTCCTCAGCTACGGGGTGAGTTTCAGAACAGCCTGTGTTGCATGACACGCATCTTGAAATAAACAAACAAAAAATAAAAAAGAAATTCGAGATGACCATGGTTAGACCATCCATGCCTGGGACAAAGACTTGAGAAGACTGGATGCATATGGCGGGAAGAACAAGTGGTATGTGGCCTTCCAGAGCAGACAGCTCTTGCAGACTCTGGTCTAGCTCAGCGAGAGGAAACGGGCTTCAACTGTCTCCTTCCTATTTCAGATGTTCTTGTACAACTACATTGGCCAGAATGGAATAGCCAGCTCCATAGGTGAGGAGGAGCTGTGAATCCCACACAGTCACTAGAGAGGCTCTGCCCGGGGAGCTCTATGAAGTGGGTGCTGGGTCAAGGCCAGGGAGTGTGACACACTTGCTCTGGACACACTGTGTGCACACAGTCCCTCATCTCTAAGAATACCATCTCTGCTGTCTTCCCAGTGATGCTGATTATCTGTGGGCTCCTGGTCAATGGCCCGTATGCACTGATCACCACAGCGGTCTCTGCTGACCTGGTGAGTGGGCTACTCCTGGCTATCAGGCTGGTTTGAGGGCTTGGTCAGGGGCTCTGTCTACAAGTTCAGTTCCCCTTCTCCCTTTCCTGTCTGTTGTGCTACAGAACCCCCCACGGGCTCTTTCCTTTCAACCCCAGACCCCCATCACTACCTTCCTCGTTAGCTTTCTCCCAGAGCTACTTTTACCCAGAGGTTCTGCTCAGCTTGGGTTCTGCTCATCCCACCCTACTCTGTCTCCCCAGGGCACACACGAGAGCCTGAAGGGTAACGCCAAGGCCCTCTCCACGGTCACAGCCATCATCGACGGGACGGGCTCCATAGGTTTGTTCCCCAGCCTTGACTTGGGTGGGCCCCTGGGTGCACTGCCCACGGCGGTCAGGGAAGGTATGTATCCTGTTTCATGAGACTGTCGTGTGCAGGTGCGGCTCTGGGGCCCCTGCTGGCCGGGCTGATCTCCCCCACGGGCTGGAACAATGTCTTCTACATGCTCATCTCTGCTGACATCCTGGCTTGCCTGGTAAGCGTTCTTGGGGCACACAGATGGCCACTGGGGAGTGCTCTATGTCTACCGACTGGAACTGGGCCATAAAACACGAGGGCTTCTAAGACGCTGAGCAGATGGCAGCTGCCCTTTGCTTGGGATGCCTTCCTGTGGGGAGCGCTGTTTTCCTCAGCCGGGCCCAGATCACAGTGTCTTCTCCCTCTGCTTTGCGCACCCCACAGCTCCTCTGCAGGTTGGTGTACAAAGAGATCCTGGCCTGGAAGGCGTCCCGGAGCAGAAGCAGTGGGTGAGTTCCCTGGCAGTGGAAGCCCCGCTCCTAACCTCACTTCTGGGACTCCACCCAGTGCTCAGTTACTCTGTACTCATTTGTGCTGGTCCATTCTAAGCCCCAGGAACCCCGAAGCAGCTCCTGCCCCTTGATGTGCTACTGGACTCCCATCCCACCCCAGACCTGCTAACCTTTCCTCTGTTGTCCCCGTGTGTCTCCGTAGCTCTAGTCTGGTCCTAACCCACGCACGATAGTATTTTCCTCAAGTCCTATGAGTTTGTGAGTATTCCCTCCAGTCTGACTAATAACGCCATCAGAATGGTGTCTGCATGTAAATCCTGTCCTCTCCTGTGTGTGATCCCCCTGCCCCAGCATTCTCTGATTCCTTGGGAGTAATTCCTGGAGATTCAAGCTAGTCAGAGCATGGCGCTTGGGAAGTGTTTCTCAGGGGATCTGAGCCGCTATAGAGGGCTTTGGACACACCTGTAGGGCAAAGCGGGCAGAGATACAGAATCCTCTGAACCAAGGCTGAGCAGCAAGTGCCTCCTAAATGTCAGAAATCAAAGTCACCTGCCCCCTCTGCCTGGGGTGTGTGGACAAAGGCAACTATGAAATCAAAGCCTCTGGAACAAACTGCAATCAGAGCGGCTAAGTCCGGTGTAGTTTCTGCCTGGTGCCTGGTGGTGGTGGACATGGAAGGTTCATAGGTCAGCGATTGAGTCAGTGGCTGGCAAGAGGCTGGTGTGCTGGTGACTGGGCGACTGTCCCTGGGGCCTTTCTGTGTTCCTAAGAAGGAGTTGGCCAAGCCTGGACCTGGGCTGGATGGTATACATGAAGAGCCACCCCCTGGGGCCCTGGTAACCGTATACAGTGTCTGGGAAAGTACTTCCACTTTAAGAGGCATCATACATGATTTATCTCGGTTCACCTACATCTTCCGGGCAAGGCTTGAAGGGAGCCTGGGAGAGGCAGAAAAGCAGAAAGGGAGGGGGAAAATGTGGCGATCTGGATTGGAGGCCAGCCTTGGGCACTGTAGCTCACCTCTCGGCTACCTTGAGAGGCAGGCGTTCTCATTTGAAGTGAGGATACAGTCCTGCCAGAACCTGAAACTGAAGCCAGGTTTGTGGGGATAGCTGGCCTTTCTGGGCACCGCAGCTCTCCCAGGCTGGTTCTTTCTGGAAGGTCATTAAGAAATGGACAGTGATTTACGGGCGCAGAAAGTGCTCGAGGCTGAGAACCTGAAGTCCCCGGACATTCTTGGTTTCTCTGCACACTCAGCTCTAAGACCTTGGTGGACTCCTCGGTCTCTGCATCGCTGAACATAATGGGGATGTTTCCCTCAAATGCCTGCTAGGGTTGTCCTGAGGTTCTTAGAGACGGTGGCCCATGTGATTCGATGCTTTGTAAAGCGGCCACATGTGGCAGAAACACTTTATTTTCCATACTATCCTGGCTTGTTAGAGCCTGCCCACGAAGTTAAAGGGAACCCTAATTATGGCCAGTACGCATGAAAGGCAGAAGCTTATTAAACTGCGGCTTACTTTCTCTTTCATCTCATCTCTCCTGTTCATGCAGATATAAACAAATATGAGGCCTCGATTGGAAGAGCAGCATGGAGGGCACCCAAAGTGCTCCCTATGAGCAAGAGAACCGAAACGTCCATCACAAGGTGAGGCAAAGCCTCCTGATCCAATCAGTTCAGCCCAAACCCACCCTGCCACTGAGGGTACAGAAGACTATGGGAAGGGACTGCTGAGCACCCAGCATGGGAAAATGGAAGACTCTAAGGCCTGAGCTCTGGGAGCTGCAATCAGAAGGGATGGGGCTGAAAGCAGAAGGGAAGACCTGTTCAGACTCTTACTTGTTTGAATTCCAAGCCAGGACCAAGGCCTGGAAAAGGTGCCTTATCTCCTTCCATGTTAAATTATAATCTCTGTAATTGGTCTGTACCTATGGGGGCCTCTCACCTTGTTTCAAAGGTGCTGGGCCTCTCTGTCCCTTTGGCCATCAACTGGTCTTTATGTATTTCCCAAACAAGCCCCTCTTCTCCATCCCCCACTGATCTTGTTGGTAACGCAGCCACTCTGAAGCACTAGCACTGCTCTCGCAGAGCCAAGGCCAGGGTGGAGCAAGGGGGCTGCCATGAGTACTGAATGGAGGGGAACTCGCTCTTGGCTCCTGAGCATCCCCATCCTCAGAGTCCAGTACCTCCCTTGCCTCACCCTGAAGCTGCCTCAGTGGATGAAGACATTGGGTCAGTGCTGTGAAGACTAAGGGGCGTTGGGCACAACCGAAAATGCCAGTGTGTGTTAAGCACTGTGTGCCCACCGCATGGCAGCTCCCCTGTAGGGATGAACAGGACAGTGGATACGAGAATGACTCAACACTGAGCATAGGCAGCACATTTAGCAAGAAACGAATGTGACACTTGACTCAGCCAAGTGGCCGCTACAGAGCAGCTGCCTGGAGCCATCTTGCAGCCACCCTCCTGCCTAGTGTTCTGATGCCCGTGCTCCTTCCACTCTGAGTCCTGGATCATGACATGCCAGGCTGACTCCTGGCATTTCCGCCTGACCTCTAAGCTGCCCATCAGTGCCAATACAGATTTGTTTTTGCCAATTGTGCCTGTGCTTATCCTTGGTGGGGCCTAGCATAGCAGCAGCCGTGGGGCTCATGAGGGGCAGTGAAGAGGTGTCACAGGACCAGAGAGATTGGTATTCTGGGGCTGCTGTGACAGCTGCCATTCCCAGAGGGCATACTCGTGACATTGATAACACGTGCAACACAGCAGGAGTCTAGAGCCCCCCCAAAGATACAAACATTGCATTTACTAGAAGGCTGTGTTGGTCGGTGTGTTAAAGTATAAAGCTCATATGCCTGATCCTCACTTTGATTCTGCAGGGAGCAATCAGCCAGGAACCTCTTATATTCAAGACCAGGTAAAGGGCAGGGGCCGACACATGGTATTTTACTCAGTAGTCAAGGAATCTTTCTATAAAGAATTTTAACTAATACTGTATGGAAGGTGCAAATTTAAGGCGAAGCCATGTTACTCCTAAACACCACTAGATGGTGACACCATCCCATGGTAGAGTCTTGGGTGGGCAGGCAGTGCCATTCTGTTTCAGAGAAGGAAGCCTGTGCTCCTCCCCACCATTCCTTGAAGGTCAGTGCCACTGGAGGGATGCTTGAAGGTCTTGCCCCTCCCAGCCTCATTATTTACTGCTTTCTGTTTCCTCATCTAGAACAGGAATAACATTGGACCATAGCACTGATGTGAAAGGAGATAGTGCTGGTCACACTCGCTGCCCTTAACACAGAACAGGAAAATATAAACAACACAAGCCAAAAAGTTGAGGGCTACGCCAGTCGTCAGTCCAGACCTGATGGACAGCCCGTAGGGGTGAGCCTGGTGGCTTCACCGGGACAGCTTCTGAAGGAAGAATTCATGGGCTTTGTATGACAAGGCAGTGAGAGGTGGAAGGCAGTGGATGCTCACGTGAATCTTGTCAAGCTTTCCTAGGTGAGGCATGAGGAGCCGGGCCTGAACAGACATGTGCACTCCAGGCAGACGAGAGAGACATTAGAAAGCATCGGCAGATTTGTGGGAGCCCAGAGCAGGGCCTCAGAAATGAGGGCTTAGGCTGCAGGTATATGCTGGGGGGAATCGCAAAGGTTGGAGGACACCCCCTCCCCAGATGTACCCTTTCGCACTCACTTGCCAGGCCAGGTTCTCTGCAACCCGTTCCAGCCGTCCATCCCAGTTCTGGGCACAGTCTGTTCACCAGAGGCTCAGTACCTGTCTTCTCTCAGGGCTCTGCCCTCACACGGGGCTAATGCAGGAACATTACGTTAATTAGTTATTCGTTTAATTTAACTTCACATTTGGTCTCAATTAAGCTTAAAATGTTCTTCCTCATAGTGCTACAATAGCACGTGTAATTAAAAGGCAATAACTCTTTGTGTTTCTCCTTTAGAGATCCATTGGGAGGCTGGGCTGGTGTGTATGAGGAGGGGTGTGGGGGGAGGAGGAGGTGGAAGGAAAAGCGCCTCTTGTAGAGCTGAGCACTTTGGGGGTCCCACTGAAGGTGTGAGGAGGGAACTAAAGCAGTCGGAGCATGGGGAAGGTCGGTGCAGGAGCCCTGAGACCTTGTCCACGAGGCAGTGGGAGGAAGGGAGGCTGTGGTTGTAGAGGAGGAAACAGGGCCCTATTCCATAGTAGGTATAATGCCACCCGCCCTGAATGTCTACATCCTACTTCTTAGAACCCAGGACAGTAGATTAGGGACCTTGACATGGTTTGTCCAGTGGGCCCAATAGAACCACAGGGCTCTCTATAAATGCCAGTGAGGCAGGGGTGAAGAGACTGGAAGATGTTACACTGCTGACTTTGAAGACAGGAAGGGCCCACCAACCCTGGGATGTGGGTGACTTCTAGAAGCTGAAAAGAGGCAAACAGATTCTCCCCTAGGATCTCTCTAAAGTGCTGTCCTTAGCCCTGTGAGGTGGTAATGCATGCACACTGCTCTAAGTCACCTGAAGTTTGAACGTGTGACAGCAGCAGGGGGAAATGAATATGCATCACTGGTGTAAACAGGGGCATGACCAGCTTGTGGACAGAAGCGTAGGAAAGCGGAAGAAATCCCCAGCGCTAGGGAGCCAGCTCGGTGGACAAAGTGCTTGCTGTGCCAGTGTGAGGACTGAGTTTGAGCCCCCATTGCTGTGCCAGCGTGAGGACTGAGTTTGAGCCCCCATTGCTGTGGCAGCATGAGGACCGAGGTTGAGCCCAAGGCCCATGCAAAAAAGCCAAGCATGGTGCTAAGATATAAACCAATACTTGAGCCGGGCGGTGGTGGCGCACGCCTTTAATCCCAGCACTCGGGAGGCAGAGGCAGGCGAATCTCTGTGAGTTCGAGACCAGCCTGGTCTACAGAGCTAGTTCCAGGACAGGCTCCAAAGCCACAGAGAAACCCTGTCTCGAAAAACCAAATAAATAAATAAATAAATAAACCAATACTTGAGACAGGCAGATCCCTGGGGCTTGATAGCCAACCAGCAGAGCTTATGCACGTTTCAGGATGGTAAGAACTTACCTCAGACAAACAAAAACCAAGGTGGATGGCACCTGCAGAATGACACCTGAGGTTAACTTCCGGCCTTCACATGTATACGTGTCCACCACATGTATAAAATCCCCGAAGATTAACACAGAGCTACAGGGGATAGCCACATAACATCATTTCAGAAGGCACTGCTCCCTCTACCGGCTGCTTCATGGCTCAGGATGCCAAATCAAACAGCACAGCCTGTCTCTGAATTCATCCATGAGTCTTTAAGTACATTGTTAAAATACACTGTCTCACACTCCTGCCCAATTCCAGACTTTTCACTTCCCCACCACAATAAGCTGCTGTGTTTCTCTCAAGTGAATCTGTGTTTTATCCTGTTTGTGCGTTACAGACACATAGACTGATATATGAAGGGGTGTGGAGCTTACCCACAGAGCCAAATGGCCTCACTTCTAATCTTGACTCCTGCCTACCCTTTGCTGAGTGACTCCCCCCAGTCTGTGCCTCTTGTGTGAAGTGGGGGCAGTAACAAGACCTCCTTTATAGATCTGAAACATGACGACCCAAGTGCTTACAGTGTACTTTGAAAAACACCCGGTGACTTCACAAAAAGTGTCATGTCTGCATGGATGACGTGCACTTATTTCCAAGTTTGGGGTTGGGGTGCACCTGCAGATTAAAGGTTCAGTTCTACCAACTACAAAATGCCCTTCGCAGCCCTAAACTGTCACAGTCCATTTAGGATAACCAACACATTTCCAGATTATTCCAGTATCTGTCGCATCCGGGGATGTCAAAGGCTGGACTGTCATGTTTGTCATTGTTCTTATCACCGTTAGTAGTTCCAAAGAACTTCATAGCTGTGAGTTAGGGAAAGGGTGCGTGCAAACGGTGGGCCAGTGTAAAACTAAGGAGTTATTTGAAAGCAAAAGTTGATCTTGAAGCTGAGACACCAGATGCAAGAAATGCATGGGGTGTTGGAGCATCGAGTCCGAGAGTCACTCCTACTGGCCTGCAAGCCCATCTTCTCTGCCTGTGTCTCATCTGTGAAGTCACAGCACAGCTCTTTCCACACTGAGAACCAGAAGCACTTCAGTAGCAACGCAGCTGAGTTGATGGAAAAGTTTAGGTCTTGAAGAGCAGAACGGGAAACTGATTAATTTATTAGAATAAAAACGTTTAACATACCTTGGGATTCCTCCATCCTGATCCGCCCCTTGCCTCGCGCCATCAGCACGAGTGCTGAAGTGCATGCAGTCTGTTACACGGTGAAGGAAACCCTGTGTTCCCAGTGCCTGAGCACTGACACACTTTAACATTAATCATCTGAAAAGAATCTGCCCCACCCCCCCTGTTTTAAAAATATAAGTTGCTTATCAAAACATTACTCCGTATGCTTTGCTGGTTTGAGATATTTCTAAAATGTTACATGCTATCGCTTAACTGACCGGACAAAGACTCTACTGTAATGGAGCTGGAAGGTCCTGCTACTTTAGCTCGTCAGGATGCCGTCCTGGAAGACCATGGAACGATTTGTTCTCTCATAGACCTCCTCTTCCACCTTCCGAACAGCAGGAAATCATGTCTTTCTGGACAGTGACCGAACAGCACGACCTGCCCTGTACAGAGAACGGCTGATGGACACTGGCATCTTTGGGTTGATGAGGGCTAGCCCTACGCCAGCCCTGTCTCCATAAGGAGGGATGATGCATGCAGGGTGCCCCATGGTGACGTCTCCCAATGACGTCATCGCTTCATTCAGCCTTCCACTTCTGGATTTTTGCTCTTGTTATTTGTTTTTTTAAGGATGGACATGATTACCTTGAGTATGTAAGAAGAAAGTTTCACTTCACCATGCTAGTTATTACAGACAAGAACTGTAGAAGGCAAGCCAAGTTTAAACACTTTATATGGTACATGGGCACACACGGGTGTTTGTGTCTACATTGGATACAGCCAGCTATAATATGGAAGCCTGTCATTTACACCAATTTGTAAAAAGTTGTATGTTGATGATACCTGGGAAGGAATTTAGGTTTTTTTTTTTCACTTTCACCAAATTCTTATGTAGATAACTGAAATCTCACAGCTACTATCTACTGACTTTATAGACACCTTTTATTGTTTTACTTTTGTAGTTTTTTTTTTTCTTGGTTTTTTGAGACAGGGTTTCTCTGTGGTTTTGGAGCCTGTCCTGGAACTAGCTCTTGTAAACCAGGCTGGTCTCGAACTCACAGAGATCCGCCTGCCTCTGCCTCCCGAGTGCTGGGATTAAAGGCGTGTGCCACCACCGCCCGGCTACTTTTGTAGTTTTTAAAGATTTATTCATGTATTTTCGGTCCACAAGTGTTCTGTCTTCACGAACACCAGAAGAGGGTGCCAGATCCCACTACAGATGGCTGTGAGCCACCAAGGGGTTGCTGGGAAATGGCCCTTTACCCAGTCCTGATTTTGTAGGTTTTTATCTTTAAGCTCAAGGGCAATTTTATTAGGATTGAAAACCCAAAACCGCAGGCTAGGTAGGCTGTTGATCTCGGCAGCCGCCTGGAGGAGGAGCATGCAGAAGAACAAGGCTCTGTGAGAGCCACATTCATCCAGGACTGGCAGCTGGCACCATGGCAGGGAGGGCAGTGGCTTCACAGAAAGAAGCAAGGAAGCCCAAACTTAGAAAAAGCACACTTAGGTTCTGACCAACATCTGAAAGAAAGAGGAGAAAGAAACATTTGCCTCTTTCTGAGTTAGTACTTAGAAAGGTGAGGAGACCTTCGTATCTCACTAAAAGGATCTTCATTCCAGCTGTCTTTTATTATTTTTTTACTTATTTTATTTGATTTTATTATTTATTTATTTGGTTTTTCGAGACAGGGTTTCTCTGTGTAGCTTGGAGCCTCTGTCCTGGAACTCGGTGTGAAGACACGGCTGGCCTCAAACTCACAGAGATCTGCCTGCCTCTGCCACCCAAGGACTGGGATTAAAGATGTGTGCCACCACCACCCAGCTGCAGCTATCTCTGTATTATGGCTGAAGTGAACCTGTTGTCCTAGGGGTGATCCCTTGGCCAGGTGCTTGACCCAGCCCAGCTGGGATGTCAGGTCTCTACTCAGACCAGAGATACCATTTTCTTAAACAGAAGTTTACCCTCAAAGGGCCTTGATTGCTACTGTAACACTGCTCCCCCTGAAGCAGTAACCCTAAATCATTTATGAACTAGATTGGGGATCAGAGCCCCCACATACTTCTGCTATCTTTGGATCTAGTTGGACACCTTCACAAAGGAATGAGAGATAGATTCACTTTGAGGAATATTTATAAGCCCCTCCTTCCAGAGTTGCCTTGGCAGCAAGCTTCCTGGGAGAAGGCACATAGCACATAGCAGTCTGTGATTGTTGGCTAAGGCACCCTGGGAAGGCCACAGGCCACAGGCCTCACTCTGTGAGGGAGACTGAGCTCCAGACTGCCCGCTTCCCTCACCGTTTCCACATGGTCCCTTCTCCCCTCCATTGCCAGAGCAATGTTTTCTAGTTCTTCCCCATGGGCCCTAGGCCAGACTAAGAATCAATTTCATTTGAAGATTTCTGAATAAAGCCTGATCTGGAAAGTTTCCCCAAAGTTAAAGATAATGGAGTTAGTGCAAGTGGCGGTGCGACTGTGCCTGGTCCCCACCAGCCTTGACTCTCCGCAGTCTGAGGCTGAGCTCCTGGTCATCTGAGGCTGAGCTCCATGAGGCGGTAGGAATGGCTTTTCCTATTCCCTGGCAACAGTATCAGGAGAGACAGGAAAAGGAAGCGACCCTACCCTCTCTCAAGTTCTCAACCACAGAGGGTCCTCTACTGTGAGAGACTGGATTCTGCCACACCTAGGCTTGCCAACTGGCTGCTGTGGGAAGCCTTAAACCTTAGGATTGTTCTATTTAGAAAGAAGAGCAATCATAATAAATAGAGTGCTATAAAACTGAAGTCTCAAAGGAATCGCTGCAGCCCAAGCATCCAGCAGGCACTGACCTCTCCAGCTTGTTCTCCTGCCTCTCAGACTAGAAGGCTCCTCTTCACTCTGCTGGAGACAGGCAGGACGGCACTTCCAAAGCAGAACCAGACCAGACCCTCCATCCCATTTAGTGACAAATTTTATTGATCTGGGAAATTAGACAAATGTAAAGTTATAATGCTGAGAATACACATTCCTTACTAACTTTGGAGAAAGAATTCCCATGATGAAAACAGAGAGGTAGGCATGTTGGGGCACACCTGTAATTGTAGTACTCAAGATGGCTTTCAAGCCAGCTCAGGATCCCTAGTGAGACCCTGCCTCAAAGAACCAACCAACTAACAAATTGATGAACAAGATAAAAAGAGCCAGGCCCGATGGTTCAGGCCTAAAACCCCAGCGACTTGGCAAACTAAGGCAGGACGGCAAGTTCAGAGCCTGTCTGGTGTACAGGGAAAGAAAGTTCAAGGCAGCCTGGGTAAACTAGTATAATTGTTCTTCAAGATAAAAAGTGAATTGAAGGGTAGGATGGTAGAATACTTACCTATCATGTGTGAAACCCTAGGTTCAATTCCCAATACTGCCAAAGGAAAAATGAAAAGGCCAAAGCCCAAAGAGGCCTCTCTTGTTTGTTTGTTTGTTTGTGTTTTTGTTTTTTGAGACAGGGTTTCTCTGTGTAGCTTTGGAGTCTGTCCTGGAACTTACTCTGTAGACCACACTGGCCTTGAACTCACAGAATTCACCTGCCTCTGCCTGAGCCACCAGCACCCAGCTTGAGGACTCTTACGTGATACTATATACTTAAATTAGGCATTGAGAGGCCACCAAACCCTGGGAGAAGAAGACCCAAGATACGCAGCAGGGAGACACCTAACATTCCCGTATCTCTCTCTCTTTTAATCTCTAAGCAAACTCAAAATGTAAATATACAAAAGCTGTAGGCAGGAGTTTGAAGAGAAAGCCCTGTGGTCATTGTTTATTGCTTTATTAGGACTCAGGCAAATGCCACGCACTGCTGTTATAAGGCTCTGTGGAATCACATAAGGAGTGGTCAATAACCTCTGCCTGACACAACTTCCCAGCTGCCGCGGTAATGCAGCCTTTGTGTCTGAACGCCTTTCTCCTTCAAATGGCTCCAAATATTCAACTAAGAACTTCGACGTTATCAACAGGGACCAGGCTGGTCCGTTGGCCAACAGAGCCTCAACCTCCTTCTCCCCAGATCTACGACTGATGGCTTGACTGAACAGCTACCCCAAGCAGATCATAGTTACCACTGTCATTCACACCAGACAGGAATCCTGCAGTATGGGTACTGGACACACAGTTGTATCCATCTTCAGACAGTGACAACCTCCGCCCACAGAGTCTGCTTTGCTGCTGAGTTTCTGAAAGGCGGGGCTCAAGGGCTTTGTCTTAGTGACAGACAGACACTCCGCTGGTTTGAACACATGAAGGCTGTCATCAAGGCTCCGGAGCGTGCTTCTGTGCTCATCCCGGACATAAAAGCATCCCATGTTTCCAGTACCGCACTCAGCAGGACCGCAGTGGTTTGGCATAGATTGGTTCCAGCATATGTTGAGTAAGAACCAAGAAGAGGCCTCCGAGAAAGACAGCACTGAGGAAAGCCAGCAGGACATAGCGGCCAATGAAAAAGGCATCCACAATCTGGAGACAGAAGACATCAAAATGGAATCACCCCCACTCCAGCACTCTGCCTGCGCTCCCCTGAGACCTGATGGAATCACCCTCACTCCAGCACCCTGCCTGTGCTCCCCTGAGACCTGATGAAATCACCCTGAGACCTGATGGAATCACCCTGAGACCTGATGGAATCACCCCCACTCCAGCACCCTGCCTG